>NC_041384.1:236345932-236523863 GCF_002162155.2 Triticum dicoccoides | reverse complement strand
AGACAATTTATTTATCTGGCTAGGGGGGTGAATGTAAAAACGCCCTGGTGCCTCGTATTCATTCGATGCATGGGAGATAGCCCTTATTGGGCACAGAAGCCAAGAGGTCCAAACATTTATGGGACCGGACACTGCTTTACAAACATTCGGAAGATGGAGAAGAACCCGCCTTGCAATGCCGAAGACAACACTGTGCGCCGGACTCATCGTCATTGAAGCCTGGTGTCGCTGTCAAAACCGGCGGATCTCGGGTAGGGGGTCCCAAACTGTGCGTCTAGGCCGGATGGTAACAGGAGGCAAGGGACACGAAGTTTTACCCAGGTTCAGGCCCTCTCGATGGAGGTAAAACCCTACGTCCTGCTTGATTAATATTGATGATATGGGTAGTACAAGAGTAGATCTACCACGAGATCGGAGAGGCTAAACCCTAGAAGCTAGCCTATGGTATGATTGTTGTTGTGTATGTTGTCCTACGGACTAAAACCCTCCGGTTTATATAGACACCAGAGAGGGTTAGGGTTACACAAAGTCGATTACAATGGTAGGAGATCTGCATATCCGTATCGCCAAGCTTGCCTTCCACACCAAGGAAAGTCCCTTCCGGACACGGGACGAAGTCTTCAATCTTGTATCTTCATAGTCCAGGAGTCCGGCTGAAGGTATAGTCCGGCCATCCGGACACCCCCTAATCCAGGACTCCCTCACCTGGTTCGGGGGCTACTGAGGGAGTCCTGGATTAGGGGGTATCTGGACAGCCGGATTATATCCTTTGGCCGGACTGTTGGACTATGAAGTTACAAGATTGAAGACTTCGTCTCGTGTCCGGATGGGACTCTACTTGGCGTGGAAGGCAAGCTAGGCAATACGGATATGTATATCTCCTCCTTTGTAACCGACCTTGTGTAACCCTAGCCCCCTCCGGTGTCTATATAAACCGGAGGGTTTTAGTCCGTATGACAACATACAATCATACCATAGGCTAGCTTCTAGGATTTAGCCTCTCCGATCTTGTGGTAGATCAACTCTTGTAATACTCATATCATCAAGAATAAATCAAGCAGGACGTAGGGTTTTATCTCCATCAAGAGGGCCCGAACCTGGGTAAAACATCATGTTCCCTGCCTCCTGTTACCATCTGCCTTAGACGCACAGTTCGGGACCCCCTACCCAAGATCCGCCGGTTTTGACACCGACATGTACCTTCTCCCTTATTGGAAAGTAGTTCATCACAGAAATCTGTTCGTGTGACTACTACACCAATTAGTGAGGAAGCTAATGATGATGATCATGTAACTTCAGATCAAGTTACTACCGAACCTCGTAGGTCAACCAGAGTGAGATCCGCACCAGAGTGGTACGGTAATCCTGTTATGGATGTCATGTTACTTGACCATGACGAACCTATGAACTATGAGGAAGCGATGATGAGCCTAGATTCCGCAAAATGGCTTGAGGCCATGAAATCTGAGATGGGATCCATGTATAAGAACAAAGTGTGGACTTTGATTGACTTGCCCGATGACCGGTGAGTCATTAAGAATGAATGGATCTTCAAGAGGAAGACGGACGCTAATAGTAGTGTTACTATTTACAAAGCTCGAATTGTCGCAAAAATGTTTTCGACAAGTTCAAGGTGTTGACTACGATGAGATTTTCTCACTCGTATTGATGCTTAAAAGTCTGTCCGAATCATGTTAGTAGTTGCCGCATTTTATGAAATCTAGCAAATGGATGTCAAAACTGTATTCCTTCATGGATATTTTAAAGAAGAGTTGTATATGATGCAACCAGAAGGTTTTGTCGATCCAAAAAGTGCTAACAAAGTGTGCAACCTCCAGCGATCCATTTATGGTCTGGTGCAAGCATCTCGGAGTTGGAATATATGCTTTGATATCAAAGCATATGGTTTTATACAGACTTGCGGTGAAGCCTGTATTTACCAGAAAGTGAGTGGGAGCACTACAACATTTCTGATAAGTATATATGAATGACATATTGTTGATCGGAAATAATGTAGAATTTTTTGGAAAGCATAAAGGAGTGTTTGAAAGGAGTTTTTCAAAGAAAGACCTTGGTGAAGCTACTTACATATTGAGCATCAAGATCTATAGAGATAGATCAAGACGCTTGATATATTTTCAATGAGTACATACCTTGACAAGATTTTGAAATAGTTCAAAATAGAACAGTCAAAGAAGAAGTTCTTGTCTGTGTTGCAAGGTGTGAAGTTGAGTAAAGACTCAAAACCCGACCACGGCAGAAAATAGAAAGAGAATGAAAAGTCATTCCCTATGCCTCAGCCATAGGTTCTATAAAGTATGCCATGTTGTGTACCAGACCTATTTTGTACCTCATCATAAGTTTGGCAAGAGGGTACAATAGTGATCTAGGAGTAGATCACTGGACAGTGGTCAAAATTATCCTTAGAGGACTAAGGAAATATTTCTCGGTTATGGAGGTGATAAAAGAGTTCGCCGTAAAGAGTTACGTCACTGCAAGCTTTTTACATCGATCTAGGTGACTTTAAGTCTCGATCTGGATACATATTGAAAATGGGAGCAATTAGCTAGAGTAGCTCCATGCAGAGCATTGCAGACATAGAAATTTGCGAAATACATACGGATCTGAATGTTGCAGACCCGTAGACTAAACTTCTCTCACAAGCAAAACATGATCACTCTTTGGGTGTTAATCACATAGCGATGTGAACTAGATTATTGACTCTAGTAAACCCTTTGGGTATTAGTCACATGGAGATGTGAAATAATCACATAAAGATGTGAATTAGATTATTGACTCTAGTGCCAGTGGGAGACTGAAGGAAATATGCCCTAGAGGCAATAATAAAGTTATTATTTATTTTCTTATTTATTGATAAATGTTTATTATTCATGTTAGAATTGTATTAACCAGAAACATGATATATGTGTGAATACATAGACAAACAGAGTGTCACTAGTTTGCCTCTACTTGACTAGCTCGTTGAATCAATGATGGTTATGTTTCCTAACCATAGACATGAGTTGTCATTTGATTAACGCATCCGTTAGCTTAGCATGATGATCGTTTAGTTTTTTGCTATTGCTTTCTTCATGACTTATACATGTTCCAATGACTATGAGATTGTGCAACTCCCGAATACAGGAGGAACACTTTGTGTGCTACCAAACGTCACAACATAACTGGGTGATTATAAAGGTCCTCTACAGGTGTCTCCGATGGTACTTGTTGAGTTGGCATAGATCGAGATTAGGATTTGTCACTCCGATTGTCGGAGAGGTATCTCTAGGCCCTCTCGGTAATGCACATCACTATAAGCCTTGCAAGCATTGTAACTAATGAGTTAGTTGCGAGATGATGTATTACGGGAATGAGTAAAGAGACTTTCCGGTAACGAGATTGAACTAGGTATTGAGATACCGACGATCGAATCTCGGGCAAGTAACATACCGATGACAAAGGGAACAACGTATGTTGTTATGCGGTTTGATTGACAAAGATCTTTGTAGAATATGTAGGAACCAATATGAGCATCCAGGTTCCACTATTGGTTATTGACCAGAGACGTGTCTCGGTCATGTCTACATAGTTCTTGAACCCGTAGGGTCCACACGCTTAACGTTCGGTGACGATCAGTATTATGAGTTTATGAGATTTGATGTACCAGAGGTAGTTCGGAGTCCCGGATGAGATCAGGGACATGACGAGGAGTCTCGAAATGGTCGAGACATAGAGATCGATATATTGGACGACTATATTCGGACATCGGAAAGGTTCTGAGTGATTCAGGTATTTTCCGAAGTACTGGGGAGTTACGGGAATACGGGGAAGAAGTATTGGGCCTTATGGGCCAAGTGGTGGAAGAGAGGAGGCAGGGCGCACGCCCCCCTATCCCAAACCGAATTGGACTAGGGGGCCGGCCCCCCTTTCCTCCTTTCCTCCCTCTTCTTCCTTCTCCCCTTCCCCCTTCATTTCCTCCTCCTAATAGGAGTAGGAAAGGGGAGTCCTACTCCTACTAGGAGGAGGACTTCTCCTCCTGGCGCGCCTTACAGGGGCCAGCCAGCCTCCCCCCTTGCTCCTTTATATACGGGGGCAGGGGGGCACCCAAAGACACACAAGTTGATCATTGATCCCTTAGCCGTGCGCAGTGCCCCCCTCCACCATAATCCACCTCGATCATATCGTAGCGGTGCTTAGACGAAGCCCTGCATCGGTAGCAACATCATCACCGTCATCACTCCGTCGTGCTGACGGAACTCTCCCATGAAGCTCTGCTGGATCGGAGTTCATGAGACGTCATCAAGCTGAACGTGTGCTGAACTCGGAGGTGCCGTGCATTCGATACTTGTATCAGTCGGATCATGAAGACGTTCGACTACATCAACCGCATTCTCATAACGCTTCCGCTTACGGTCTACGAGGGTACGTGGGTGATACTCTTCCCTCTAGTTGTTATGCATCACCATGATCTTGCATGTGCATAGGGATTTTTTTGAAATTACTATGTTCCCCAACAGAGCCCCCAATGGTTTGCCATTGCCTTCGACCCCGCGCTGCATGTGCACGCCTTTGAAGTAGGGGTCGACGAGCTTGCGCTCGTCGAACTCGGCCTTGATGCGGTTCCAATACGTGTCGATGCTCTAGTTCGTGCCGATGATTAGGTCGAGGCATACGACTTTCCACGCTTCGGCAAGGCACTTGTCCTCCTTGAACGCCCACTTGATGCGTGGTTCGCCGGTCCTGGCCCCCTTCTTCTTCTTCCCTTTCCTCGCCGGAGCAGTCGCCAGCTCCTCCTCCTCCTCCTCCTCCTCCTCCGGCTCCTTCTCGCCGTAGTCAAGCTCGCCGTCCATGTCCCCTTGAGGTTCATTGTGTTGTCTTGTGTGGTGAACCCGAGGGAGGCGGCGGCGGCCGAGCCGGTCGTGATGATGTCGTCCATGTCGGCCTCTGTCGCGTCGGTGTCACCGAGATGCGACGAGAAGGCTTGTGAGTAGAGCAGCGCGCCACGGTGGTGAGGGGCGTCGGGGAGGCTGTGTAGGCCGGCGGCGAGTAGGTGTACGGAGGGTACTACACGCCGGCGAAAGCGGGCGAGGGCGTGCATTGGGGCGGGTGACCATGAGGGAAGGTGATGTTGGGGTTGAACCCGCCGTGCGCGTCACCGTCGGCATAGCCCAGCGACGGCGTGCAGCCCCAGGGCTGTGGCGACGACGAGAAGCCGGCCGGAGACCCGACGCTTTGCTGGCTCCAGGACACGTACGGGCCGTGGCCGCCGGGTGGATTCATCATCCTCGCGCGAGCCGCCTCGACTTGTTCGGTCGAGCTCTCCGCCTGCTCCGCCACCGCTGCAGCCACGAGCGCCGCGCTGTCCCGGGCCTTCTTGGCGTTGGCCCTGTTCCACCGGTCGGCGGTGACAGCCTCCCGGTGCTGAACTTCCGCCCTCCAGTCGGCGTTAGACATGCCCGGGGGCTTGGACGGCGGCGCCCTCTGCTTCCTCTGCTTCAGCTGGGCGACGGCGGGGGCGGTGGCATCCGTCACGGCACGGGGGACCACGTACTTCTTCGACGGCATGGTGGCTGGCTGGGAGGGGAGGAGGAGATTGGCAGGAGGAATGGATAATGAGAGGGAAGCCGAGAGGGGAAAGCGGGAGGAAACGACGGGAAAAGGCCCTCCTCTCGCCGACAGAGCGGGCCCACACCCCTTTTCGCTTCTGCCGACGCCCCCAGGCGACCCCCGGACGCTTGGGTTCGTCTCGGGTGAGCCGACTGTTATTTCGGCCCAAACCGGCGCTAAATGAGATCCTGGAGGCGCGACTGGGGAGATTTTCGTCCGCCGGCGTTAAAAAATCGCCTGGGAGGAGGGGAGGTTGTTGGGGACGCGGCTGGATATGCTTTTAATGGGTTTAATGTGACATTGGTTACTTGGAAGTCGAAATCTCAAGTAGCAATCAATCATCAAACCATCAAAGCTAAGAAAGAAAAATATCTGGTCAGCTAGTTGAGAGTCCTTGCTGGTTAACCATGTGTTTGGGCGATTTTTTTTAGGGAAGGCCATCATGGCTAGCTTTATTAATTTCAAATAGGAATTACATCGTCTACGAGTTTGGAAACCAGACAAGCCGGGGGCTCATCAGTCCATGAACTACAAATCTTATTACAAAAACAGTAACTAGCTAGCACATGCGCCGCTTGATTCGAAGAACGAGCACAATGTTTAAAGATAACCTTCCCAATTGACAAAGACACGTCAATGCATTCTGCAAATACTGCTGCAGCCGAGTCCCACCATTTTGTCTGTCCCGAGCAATAGTCAATAACAATTGAAGAGTCTGACTCTGCCTCCACCCTGTTGAATCCTAATGAGCTTGCAAAGATCAATCCATCTCTCATCGCCATAGCTTCCGAGGTAACTACATCAGATGCATACTGAATATATTTGCACTGAGCTGCCAAAAAATTACCCTTCTCATCTCTAAGGATTGCCGCCGATGCTCCAGCACCCTCATCCGCATAGAAGGAGGCATCTACATTTAACTTAACAAATTTTGGACCGGGTTTCAACCATCTTTGTTCATTTGTCACCCTATTCTTCTCATTTGCTTGATGAAAATTGTCCGCAATTGCTAGAACAGACATAGGCCATCTCATTGGCGGGGGTGTTGCTCCATCATGAGTGTGTTGGCGACGAGTCCACCAAAGGTGCCAACTACCAACAGCAAGAATTTGTTTAATATCCAAGTTCGGCTTCATCGGAACTGGCTTATCCTCTGCCAACAGTAAATGCTCCAATATTACCGAACCGGAGCGATCCACTGTTGCAGCTTCGTCAAGAATTTCCAATATGCCCAGGCCTCTCCAAAGTTCTCTGGCCGTCAAACATTCAAAAAGAAGATGTTTTATATCCTCAGCAGCTCCATGACAAACCGAACAAGCACCATCGGATCCCACATGCATGTTCATTAGTATGGATTTTAGAGGGATGATTCCATGAAGAGCACGCCAACAAAATATCGAAACTTTACGTGGTATATTTAGTTTCCAGAGTCTAGTCCACACTTCCGAAGCTTGGGATTGCCTTGGGCGTTCAGCCATGTTTGTGTGTGTCCAAAAAGTCCGATACCACTGTATTTTGTATGCTGATCGTGCTGTGAATATCCCTCTGCGGTCAGGATGCCACGCAATAAAATCGTCAAATGCATTGTGACTCAGCGGTATTTGCATAATTCGCCTAACATCCACCGGATTCAGAATTGTTCGAAGCAGTACTTCATCCCATGTCCCTGATATAGGATCGATTAAGTCACTAACAGAATTGAGCAGAGTATGACCACGACCTGAAATAACCTTCCTATCCGGGCTCCCTGGGATCCATGGATCAGTCCATATATTCACCTTCTCACCGTTTCCAATCCTTCAAATGTATCCCAATTTGAAAGTTTCCAATCCTTTCATGATACTTTGCCAAGTGAAGGAGGATCCATTTTTCAATGTAGCATGGAGCAGACTACAATTAGGAAAATATTTCGCTTTTAGTACCCTCGCACAAAGAGACTCTGGATTGGTTATGAGACGCCAGCATTGTTTCGATAGCATAGCAAGATTAAAGGAGTGGAGATCCCTAAAGCCCATCCCTCCTTCATTTTTGGGGTAACAAAGCTTCCACCAAGTGTACCAATGCATTCTTTTGTGGTCCTCGTCATCACCCCACCAGAATTGGGCAATCAAATCGGTGATGTCTTTACAGACCCCTTTAGGTAGGCTAAACACTGACATAGTAAACACCGGGATAGCTTGGGCCACCGCCTTAATAAGAATCTCTTTACCCCCTGTAGATAATTGCTTTTCCATCCATCCCTTCAATCTCTCTTTGATTCTTTCATAAAAATGTTTGAAACAGTCGCTTCTATCAGCCCCCATCATTGCCAGTAGCTCCAGATACTTGTCAGACAATGCTTCAGTATCAATATGTAATTCCTGACAAATCTCAGTTCTTGATGTGGCCGGAGTGTTAGGACTAAAAAATGTGTTTGGGCGATTGGTGAAGCAACGAATCATTTTTTAAGTGGGGAAAGCATCTAGTGCTAACCTAGATTCAGATAGTTGCTGACTCTTCACATGATCTGTTGAATGCGATTTAGAATTAGATCAATAAAACATATATGAGAGCTTCCAGATGAAGAAGCAATTTATTTTACATGAAAAACAAAAAGACCCTCCACAGATCAACAAAACCATTTAGTACTAGAGATGAAAAACGTAAAGTTGAACGATTGTTTTCATGTCAAGTTGATAATAATTTCTTTGATAGAAACCGTGCAAATTCGTCGAATAACCGGCGATGTTGCGTAGTAGTGACCACACGACTCAACTCACTCCACGGTGGAATATTGACTGCTTGACTGACTTCAAACGTGAGTCTGTTTTTACTTGAGACTTGACTTGAGTGTCCATCTATTTCCATTGCCCAAAATGGCACGGCACGGCATTCAAACACAGGAATTTTCATCGGAAGAGAAAGATTCCTACGGAACAAAATGCTTGCAACTACTCCCTCTGTACCGAAATAGTTGTCGCTGGAGTAGCTTCAGCGACAACTATTTTTCAGTATCCCAGTTGGCCTCTACAGATCCATGGAATCTCAACTTCCCGACTAGAGAATCACCGAGAATCTTAGTGGCTTTGTTGCTACGGAAAAACAAATCCTGAGTAAAGATTCCGTTGTGAACTCTGAAGCGACCACCCAACAGCTGCTACAATAATTTTGGCTGGAATCAAAGCTCGCGCAAAATAATTGCAACAGTTGCTGCACGTACCTTATTATCATCCGACGGAACGTCACGACCTAAGCATGGCCGCACTTCGCTGCGACCCACTAACTGGTATGATGGCATCATTAATCTTTAGCCATTATATGGTAGTAGTACCAAGTTTCTCAAGATATTTTCGGCAACGATAAGTACAAATTTGATGAATAGTGTTACACATCCAAGTCTTATGTAATTGATTTTACAGAGAGATGAGTATTTTCGATTGAGTCATTTAGATGTAGTATTATCGATAGCTTCATCAAATCAAAAAAGATGTAGTATTATCAAATGTAGCTGGGTAGCGCGGCAGGTATAAGACTCTTCTTTATTTCATTGCATCTGGATGCTTCTTTTCGTTTCCTCTTGATTCCCACCCCAACGTTTCAGATAAAAATAATTGTGGATAGTGTTTTAAAAATCAAACTAAGAACGTTAATTTTATGACCATGTTAAACTGAACGTATTTATGATAATTTTAGTTGACGCAAGGATGGCAAGTTTAGTAGGCATGCACGTAATTTTCTGGCAAAAATCTAACTAAGAACGGTTTTGCTATGCTTACCAACTAAACTAGCGAGAGTTGACTAATACAAATTACCACAAAAAACATTCAATTTGTCATGTTCAAATCTCGAGTGTTCAGGATCTATAGGCGTCTAAAGATTTGCAGGGCAAAAAAGCATGTGCAAGTCGAGTTGGTAAGTGGTAGGACGGGGTTGGTGGCCAGCCAAAGTTGTCGCCTCCATTGGCTGCGCCGCGATGCATCTTTTGGTTTGTTCTTCAACGAGTCAGTATGGAGCCGTGTGGAGCAGGAGGAAATTCGGAAGAGAGACGTGGAACGCATCAACGTACTCCAAAACGAACCTACTTTTCTTTTCCTTGGGATAAGACGGTGACACGAGAAAATCGGTAGTAGCATGCGTTACCGTCACTTTCTCTAAAGACGGGATGCAAGTTAACGAGGGCATGCGTTACCCTTTCCCCCTTGGCTTTCTTTGACTCTTGCGAGATCTTAAACCATCTACGTTCTTGCCAGGGTTAAGCCCGTTCTCGTACACAAAGCCCATTTACGATCAGATTATGAAATCACTAGGCTCGTCTCCGTGTATACACATGAACTCATGTCTCATCTGATTAGATGATGAAAGGCACGCTAAGACAGTGAAAAACTAAACTACAGATCACACTTATCCCTAAGCTAAAAGCACCCTACTCTGCACATCCAGGCCACTCTTTCCATCAAATTTAGAGCATAGCACACGCAGAAAACTACTGATCACGGAAAAACCATGCTTGCTGACCAAAACCATGCTTGCACAACGAAGAGCAATCAAACAAGCCAGGAGGAACAAAACCTTTTGATCCAAAACCATAGTTCCATCAAACTTGATTGACTGATAAATGATGTACACAAGACCAAATCAAGTCCAGCAAGAACAAAACCTTTTGATCCAAAACCATAGTTCCATCAAACTTGATTGACTGATAAATGATGTACACAAGACCAAATCAAGTCCAGCAAGAACTACACTCTAGAACACCTCAGATGACACATCAGACGAGACACTGAAAATGGCATACACAGGTTTACTGGCCAGCTGGTGTTGCGTTGATGATGTCGGAATCGCCTGAAGATTAAACACAAGGAACAGAGCATGATCAAAAACCCAGTTGCTGTATATCAAAGTATGAACCAGGTAAAACAATGAGAAATGCGGTGGTAGATACCAGGGTCGATGATACTCAGGCAGCAGACTCGGAAGTATTTACCACACGCAGTTCCCAAATCAACATTGTCTGGAAACCAAACATTGGCGACTGTTACTTTTGAACAGTGTATTATTGAGACAATAAAAAAGTTTGACATGATTATGACTGCTTTACCATCTTATATGCACTATTTCAAACTATTGATTAGCTTACTACTGCACTTATGGCTAATACTTCCATGACAAAAGTAATAGACAGGACTGTGAGCCAAGTGGGAAGGGTTTCGCAGTGTCATGGGAAGAAGTGAACATCATCTCACAGAACTCACCACTAGACAAAAGTTGGATTAAAAAGGAATACAAACTTACTTCCATGGTAGTGGTGGACAGTGATCTTCGCCAACATAGCATAGTACTCAATCTCAGACTTGCGGAGCGGAGGGCAGTTGTTAGCAAGGATCACAAGCTTTGCTGTAAATAGGATGCAACCACATTATTTGATATCAGACTGTCAACCATCATCAAATTACAAAAGAAACAACGTGAAATTGCTGTTACGCCAAACAGAAGAAATCTCCTACTAATAAACAGTGATATATCGGGAGAATTATTAAGGCATAGAATTATCCGCAATGGCCATATGAATACAGGCATGTGCAATGGCTAGGAGGACCAGAGCATTGGCTTGGTTTCTCTGAAGAGAAATAATAGTGCTCAGCATGTTCATTGTCGATCATCTGGGGAAAGGATCATCACATCCTCCAAATCGAATGGCTCATTGAAAACAAATAGAATGCATAGCAAATCTAGCACAGAGAAAACTTACATCCATTTGCAGAATTTTGAGAATTACTATGACTCATACTCGATGGCCATATGAATAGATCCACTAGTAATCAGTTTCAAACGCCTAATGGTGCCAAACAAAGATAACAACCAACAAAACAGTAGCAAGCAATGAAGAACAAAAATCTGTACTACTGGGCAGATCAGAGTCCTGGCTTGGTTTCTCCTAAGAGAAATTATAGCGCTCAGCATGTTCATTGTCGATCATCTGGGGAAAGGATCATCATGTCCACCAAAGTAGTACGCGAACGTCGAGAAACTTGCAGATCATAGTTTAGGCTGAGCTAGTTAATTGGTTATCATCTAGGTGAAGGATCATCCTTATCTAGTTCAAACCAACATAGGCACAGCATATAAAATCTAAAGAAAAATAAATATAAAATATATCAACACAATCTACATAATAGTTGCACAACTTAAAAGCATGAGATAATTTTGGAGGTACTAACGAAATTTCAAGCACCTAATTGGAGTACAACACAAAACAGAACAGAATGCTAACAAGTAATCAAGTACTTAAAATGTTTGATAACAGGCATTACCAGTCAACTCTCTAATAAACATAAGAAATGCCCAATCACAATGCAATGTACGCCACCGTCAGCTACTGGACCACAGCAGTGAGCCCATATATTATTAGAAGAGCGAGCGTGAAGCTGATCGCTATGGCATCGACTCATGCACAGCAGCAATGAGATCCACCAGTAATCAGTTTTTGCGATGCACAAGAACACATTCAACATCTATTTATCCAAAATCAAAGCTCAGACGGTCACACCAACAGTAACTCAAGCGTTTCCTGCCTAAAACTCAGGATCTAAACACCATATTATGTATCTTCCACTAGCATATACAGTAGTACACAATTCGCACAAACTAGGAACCATAAAACACATGCAATACTGAGCGCGGTGGAAATTAGGCTAGGGAGGATGGGTTCTTACCCTTGGAGTTCCTGAGGGTCCTGAGGACGGTCTTGTAGCCGAGCGTGTACTTGCCGCTCTTCATGACAAGCTGCAGCTTGTTGTTGATGTTGTCCCCGGACTTCTTCTGCGCCATCACAACAAATACACCGGAAATCAGCAAGACAGAAAGAACAAAGCACCATGAGGAACGGGGAAAAGGAATGGCGGGATCAGGAAAGACTACGGAAGAGGATCGCGGCAGGTCGACATGAACATGGGTAGAGGATAGGGTGGAGGGCGGGGAAGGGGGGGTGTTACCGTCTTCTTCGTGGAGGTCACCATGGTTGCGCCCCGAGGAGAAGTGGCGGCGTCGCGAGGGTCAGCGGCGTCGGCTGCGCTTCTGCTCGGGGATGTCTGCGAGGTGAAGGAGTCAGTTGCGCTAGGGTTTGGATTATAAAGGCCCGACGGGTAAGGGTTTTGCTCGGCGTGGGCTTAGTTAGCTGCGGCATGGAATTGCCCAGTGGGCTTTCGGGCCGAATTTATTAGAAGATGCATCCTCTTTTTAGCTTCTTTCAGCAAAGTTGAGGAGAATCCCTCAAAAAAAAAGTTGAGTGGATCGGGAGCTCCTAACCGCGCACTCAGCGCCGGTTTTGATTACTGGCGCTCGAAGGTGGTGGTACTTAGGCCGGCCCAGCAACACTTCGTTCGCTCGCCCCCAGGCAGCGCAAAAAAAAATGGAAATGTTATGTGGGCGTTTGCATCTCGCCCACACGCGTGGATCCACGTCCGTTCGTAAGCACATAAATCTTGGCATGTTTCTAGTGCCACGTAGAACTGGTCTGGTATGGGCATTCAGCCGGTCGCCCACACGGCCGTTTCACCACACAGGAGAGGCTGATGTGTGGGCGTTCAGCAGTTCGCCTACACGCCACTTTGCACGCACACACAAGGGGTAGTGTGTGAGCATTTGACATTTTGCCCACACGCCCTTTTTCTCTCCCACACCCAAGCTGCTAGTTGTCATGTGTTTTTGTACCGCACATGGTAACTGTCCCTAGTGTGCTTTTATAAGCATGTGACAACTTTTTTTTTTTATCCGAGTTTGTCATGTGTTTTGCAGGGTACACGACAACTGCCTAGTGTGCATGTAAGCAGATGACAACTCTCTTTTATCGAGTTGCCATATGTTTTTTCATGGTACATGGCAACTGCCCTAATGTGCATGTACATGGCAACTGCCCTAACGTGCACGTAAGCAGATGACAACTCTTCCTTTTTACATGGCAATTGCCCTAGCATGCTTGTGAGCACATGGCAACTCTCTCAACTGCCTAGTGTTAGTATTTGGCAACTCCTAAAGTTATGAAATCATGGCAATTACATTAGATCAGACCATACATGGCAACTGTAGTTGAGCAACCACGGCAACTGCAGTTGTCCGACATGGCAACCGTAGTTCAGCGACATGGCAACTGCAATTAAACGAACATGGACGAGGGTCTGGACCATGGCAACTGCAGGCGCGCGGTGACCGTCACGCGTGGCGTGCGGGATCAGGAGGTACGAGGCCTGACATACAGGCGTGTGGGTGTTATCAACTTCGCCCACACGCACGCGTGTGAGAGGGACCGAAAGGGAAAAAAAGAGACTTATGAGCGCTAATTGTTTTGCCCACACGCAGGTGTGTGAACTGTTCCTCTTATACACCACACAAAATATATGGACGGACTCCCTAACGCCTACACGTGTGACACTTATCGGCGTTCAAAAAAAATAACACAACAAGTAGCGATCTGATGGATTGAACTCGCGTTGCGACTAAAATGTTCGAGCACGGCTAGACACCACGCCAACTAGGTACCTGCCACTAATTACAGGACAAAAAATTTAAGAGGAGAGTTATATCGTTTCCTGGTTTCAAAAAAAAGGTTATCATTTACTGTAGCATTTTGATTTTTGAATTATTTCAAAACATTTTTGAAAAAAATGTGTAAAAAAATTTAAAGTTCACAAATTCAAAAAAAGTTCACGTATTAAAGTAAGAAGCACAAATACAAAAAGGTTAATGTATTAAAAAAAGTTCACAAATACAAAAAGTCATTAAAAATTAAAAAGTACACTAATTTGCGAAACAGTTCATGAATTTGAAAAGGAGTTCATCGTTTTTTAAAAATGTTCACGAACTTTTTTGGAAAAAAATATCGGTGGTCGAATTTGAAAGAAAATCATGAAAAAAGTTCATAAAAATGAAAAAGTTCATCAAGTTACCAAAAAGTTCATCGATTTTGAAAAAGATCATCAAATTATAAAAACAGTTCATCGAGTTTGAAAAAAGTTCATCAAATTTGAAAAATAGTTCATCAACTTCGAAAAAAGTTCATCAAATTTAAAAAAAGTTTATCAAATTTGAAAAAGTTCGTCAAATATTATAAAATACGTTCATGCATTTTTGAAAACAAAAAACATAAAAAGTTTATTTCTTTTGAAAAATACTTCATGAATTTTAAAAAATATTCACGCATTTAGTTAAAAAAAAAAAAAAAACTGTTTCGAGAAAAAATAAAAAGGAGAAGAAGAAAGCGTGGAGAACTGTTGCTA
Organism: Triticum dicoccoides; assembly: GCF_002162155.2. Lineage (NCBI taxonomy): Eukaryota > Viridiplantae > Streptophyta > Magnoliopsida > Poales > Poaceae > Triticum > Triticum dicoccoides. The sequence goes on along the minus strand of NC_041384.1, from coordinate 236,509,005 downwards.
GAAAAAAGGAAAACGAAAGAACAAATGAAGGAAAAAAAACAGTTAGCAAACACATATGGTCGGTGTGGCCAGTTGGTTGGCCGAACCTGGCGACCATGGTTTGACTCACACCAACGCTCAGTTTTTACGTTTTAACAAAAAAAAAAGTAGAACGGGCCGGCCCAGCGAGGCGGAGGGGTGTGCGCCCGTTTGCGAAACCTGAAGAAACGGGCGCAGCGGGCGCCGTTTAGGATTTGCCTCAAAGATTATTATTATTTGCCTCTTCCAGTTGTTACTAAAAAAAATGCCTCTTCCAGCAAAGTTAAGAATTCTTCTAAAAAAAGCATTGTTCAAGATATCTTTCGATATTCCGATAAATCGGCCGATTTATCGCTTACCGTTGTCTGACCGATAAGATAAATCGGCCGATAAATCATCCGATATGCCAATAAATCGGCCGATATGCCGATAAACTGACTGATTTACCCCTTATCATGGGTCGACCGATAAGTTCCCGATAAGCGATATCCCAAACATTGAAAAAAAAGCAAAGTTAAGAATTCCCTAAAAAAAGCAAAGTTAAGATGATCGGTCAAGGATTTGTTTTTTCCGATGACCTTATGCATCGACGTTATGTCATGTCTCATGGATGCCATGACACCCTCTTAATGCGAAAAAAAGTGTTACCTATATAGTAGTTGGTCTAATCATATGTATATTGATAGTTGTTAAAATAATGAGGATTAAGATTGGCATTACTATTGGTCAAAGTCTACATCGTCATTGCTACTCCTTAGATAAGGCGTGCACGCATCCCCAAATGCCATGACACCCTCTTAATGCAAAAAAGTGTTACCTATATAGTAGTTGGTCTAATCATATGTGTATTAACAGTTGTTAAAATAATGAGGATTAAGATTGGCATTACTATTGGTCAAAGTCTACATCATCATTGCTACTCCTTAGATAAGGCGTGCACGCATCCCCAAATGCAGCTTTGCCCATAAATTAGGCCAATAATATTTTATTTGTAAATTAAAAAGTATACCATTAAAAAAATCTTTCGAATACAAATTCAATGGTATAATATTTATCACATATAATTCATATTTGATTGCTCTAATTTATGGTCAAAGTTGATTTTTGATGTGAGGAAGTAAGACATAAGAAGAACATACAAGGACGAGTATAAATATGGACGTATAAAAAGAGGATATAGCTTACTCTATACTACAAAAACTACTTTGAAGCCCATTGGCTAGTTTCTAGTGCATGTAGATACAATAAGTATAAAAATGTGGTATCATCGAGAAATTGCCAGTTACAAAATATGTACAGATCAAACCATTAATCTATACAATAAGGTCCATTTACCCCGTTGAAAGTTCCTTGCTTGAAAGCTTCAACAGGAAACTCACTTGTGTGTGTTATGACGGGTGGGCCCATAAAAATTGTTGAGAGGGGTCAATAATGTTACAGCGGGGGCACTCGTCTTGGAAATTCAAACAAAAAGCTGAACATCATGTTTAAGTAATTCAAATGGATCCACACTCGCCGCAGGTCCATGATTATTATTTTGGTTTTACATTTTTGTTAGGGAAAATGTTGTTTATCCTAGGCACAAAATAAAAGTATAGAAAACTATCACCTAATTCTTGTGAGTAATGTGATTTGTGCACGTACATGCGTAAAAAAAGAGAATTGTGCGTGCACATTCATGTAACATCGACCTTGGAAAATGGACAAATGGTGTCTCCACGATATTCTAACTATGAAGTTGTTTGGATGTTGGGCACTGTAGTCGGACTAAAATTGAGCATGCCAATTTGTGGGCAAAGGAATTCACTGTCATGAACTTTTTCCATGCGGGCAACCAAATGTTTGCTTGCGCTCCAAGCACACGTCAAGCTTATTGATCAACGCCAAAATTTTAGCAGGGCAGGTCTAGGATGCCATCCGAACATACCATATATTGTTGCCATGCATGACTCGAGTGATTTTTGCTAATTTATACCTTCAAAACAACCCCTCCAAGGTCTGCTTAATATCCGCCTAGCACTTGTCAGAACGCCTAATGACGTGTGAAAAATTGTTGTCAATATTTGCGCCTCTAAGCTCAAGCAAGCAAATGATGCGTCTATTATCGCTTGTATGAACATCAAGTCATTTTAATTTATGCTTACAAAAGGTCCCCATGCATCCAATATTTGAAAATTTTATCTCATAGGCCCTCTGTGGTATACCCAATCAACAATATATTTTTGTCAAATTTATCTCCACAAGGGCTTCAAGGGCTAGATCTCACTTGCGAATGTTTCGACGAATATCTTAGAGTTCAAGACTACCAAATTCCCCACAAAAAAGGAGTTACCAAGTAATAACATGTGACACTAACAACAACCATCTTCTCTCACATTCTGTGTAAACATGAGTAGGATCAAGATTTCAACTCATTCCTGAGTACCTATTGAGATAAAATCCAAAATTTCTTCCTGTGCATTGGGCACTAACTTCTCATGGGAAATTACTTGATTATTGGTGGCTATCCTAAGTTGCTTTGGCGAAGAAGAGGGCACTACGACGCAACTATTATGATCTTGGCTCGAGCATTGCAAAGCCGAGACACATACATGGTTGGTGAGAGTAGTAGCTTCCTTGCCATCAAGGGAAATGTGATGCTAGGGATCGTCATGGTTAAAGTTGAGGACCCAGTGGTTTAGGCCTGAGAGTTAGTTGGAGAGGCTAAAGGAGCGTATGATCCACAAGCCGATAATGCATTCGCCTTGGAGGCGGAAGGATGGTAGTAAGCATGAGTAAAATTAAGCCACAACCCAGACAATTTGTAAAAGGAGTGCTCGAAGGTAAGATTTTTGGTAGTGGAACAACCTAGGCAAGTAGAAAAAGATGGCGGGTGGGGGAGCATGCGCACTCCCAGGCCACCAGATGAGACAACCGACTATAGAAGAGCTTCAAGGGAACTATCAAATGTTGACCTAGAATGTCTCACGAATAATGGCGTGTGCATTTGCCACATCTTAAAGGATGGTTGATGAGTCTAAGCGAGGCTGGCCTCACCCAAAACATAAGCTTGGAGGATGGAGGCCAAGAGAGGAATTTGAAAAGTTGTGTTGTCCTATTAGATGCGGGCAAAGAGAATGGATGCGGACTAGGAGAATTCGAAGAAGAATCTAAACCTAGATCGATGCCAAATTCATTAATCAATTTGGAAGTTTAGGCACAAGAGGACGAAGAAGGCCAAAGTGAGGTGAAGGTGGCACTTAACTTGATCCAACCACCCATTTTTTGTAGGGTTGATCCAACAAACCTTTTTTGCAGGGTTGATCCAACCACTCTAAAGTAAGAGAGGGTTTGAAGGGAAAAACGGGGTGGGGCGAAGGAGGAGGAGGATGGACAAGGCACAGGAAGAACAAAAAAAATAATGCTTTTGCTATCCTTTAGGCACCTGAAAATTTATTTAGTTTCAGGCAATTATTGTTTCTATGACTAGAACAATCCGCGTATAGCCTTAGATACTAGAGCATCCCACTTAAAAATAGTAGGCCAAAGCTAGTCCAGGTACAAATGCTATATATGACTAATTAACCAAGGCATGCGAACGTGGGTGTGTATGTGCCTGATTGTATGTGTCATGACCCGAAAGTTCGGGAAATGCAAGTGACAGTCGTTGTGTTCTTATGAGTTCAACCAGCTCATAAGCACACAAGACATAAGTAGCAAATATCATATCATCAGGGTACAAAGGATACTTTTAGTTCCATGATATTTCTTACAGAGTAGCTTACACCATCAAATAACCAGGGACAAACCATTCGACTAGTGAGGCCTGCTACATGCACAGAAGGCACTCCTTCAAATTATTCTCTTACTTCATTCAAGGGTTAAACAAAGACTCTTCATCTAACACCATGGCCTAGGTGTTGATTTATTCTTCATGTTCCTTTGACTCCTCACAATGCCCACTTCCCACACACACTACGCATCTCAAAGAGGAGAGAAAATAATAGTGAGTATGTTGGTACATACTCAGAAGAATATAATAGGTTACAAATTAATCACAATAAGGTAGAGACAATGTAGCCTCCTGTTACCTCACAGGAGCAAAAGAAATTAACCATCTAATGCAAGCCTATCAAATAATCTCTGTGGAGGTATATTATCAACCATCGTAATCTCCACCAATGGTAATACCTATCTTTGAGAATCATGATGTTGAGTCCCTGCTTGTCTAAGGCATTTTCCATCTCACGTTAATATCGACAAAACTAGTCGTGTACCATTCTTTTAGGTATTGACCACTCTGGGCTTGATATACCATACATACCATGATCACGACGGTGTACGTTTTTTAATTATTCAACGTTAACTTTTGATCAATCCATCAAATTTTTTGAACCGAAGACCGTAGAACAATTGCTTTACGGTATTTTCATTTATGAATCAATATTTACAAATAAAGTACAAAGAAAAGGGCACTCAACCAACACCAGTTCTAGGGAAATTCATAACAAACAATAAATCTAAATCAAACAGATGTGTCTGAATCGAGAGCTCGAAGACTTCCCCGTGCTTGGATTTTAGCTCTGAAAAGCACTAGCTGGAGGTCATTCCTTAGCATGGCTCACCAAGAAATAATAGATGGAGTGATTCCTTTGAATATCCAAGAATTTCTTTGCATCCAGATGTGCCAGCACCCCATGATGATAATATTCATGGCAAAATGATGTGGGAGGAGGTCAGCCATGAGTAGCATTTCGTCAGTGACATTGATGTCTCTTCTTCTTCGAGTACAGATTGAATCATGGCATTCCAAAGCAAAATGGCAGTCCTAGAACAGATGCATGATTGTTTCCTCATAGTTTGTGTTACAGAGAACACATTGGTAGCTGGGTAAAAAAAATTATCCATAGAAGCAAATTAATGGCATCTACTCTGTCATAGGTCATCAACCAAACAAATATCTTATATCTGAGCATTGTTGCACTTTTCCTAATCTTCCCATATAATGGTAATGCAGGCAGTTGATTTTGAAGATGTTGATATAGTTTAATGGAATATAATCCTGTTTCTTGCCAAGGATAGTACCATTTGTCCACAGTATTGGTCACCATTACATTTTGCACATAGTCCACTAGAAGTTGGATTGCTGATAAGCTTGGACTGATAGTGGGGTGTGCAAATGTTCAGACACATCCACATTTGCAACAAGATCCTTGAGAGTTAGTTGCTCATTCCAATGAACGAAAATAACTCAGGGGATTTGTCCTTGAGAACCCCAGTAGCCCAATTATCTTGCGAGAGTAAGATTATATCATCAGATACCATTTCTAACAGTGCCAATTGTTTGAATTTAGGAATCAGCGTAGCAATATTCTTCCACCAGAAAGAACTACCACGAGGAGCATTTGTGGCCACTTTATCTGGATAATATGTCTCCCAGATGAGTTTTACCCAAGGGATATCCTGTTGGTTGAAGAATTTATGCAAGTGCTTCATGAGAAGGCATTTGTTGTGTGTAGCAATATCAAGCACTCCTAATCCCCCTTTATTTTTTGGCTGACAGACTTTGTCACAACCAATAAGTGCAGTTCTTCTATCTTCCATCCCATATTTTCTCCAGAAAAATGCCTGAGGTACTTCTTGATTGTACCAATTCATCAATCTATCAAATTCATCAACTTTTATTGTCATGGATATGGGACATGGGTGGCCTCACGGGGGTCGAACATGGCCCAAACATGGGGGTGGCCCAGCAGGATGGCTTTGGACCATTCGAATAAAGACCCGGATTAATATCCGGCTTGTAATAAAGGTGAGACTAGTTTGCACCCTAATAGGACTCTACATGTAAGCCAGCCCCTTCAACTTATATAAGGAGGGGCAAGGTGCTGCAAGACGACAGAGAGAAGAAGCTCTAAAATCTCTATGGCTAGACACATCTAGAGGAGAGTCGACTCAACAACGGCGACTCCCTCATGAGCATACGGAATAAGACCTAGCCACAAACAACACATAGGGCTATTACCGGATGATGTTTCCCAGGGCCCAAAGCTATCTAAATCTTGTCGTGTGCTAACCCACCTTGATGATCTCCACGCATACTATTCCCAATAATCATCTGCGAATGATCTCATTGATAAACAACATCGACAGTTATCGTGGTAGTACCAATTGATAATTAATCACCTATTATTATCATGTGGCATAAATACTAGAGATATCGTTCAATAATATTGACTAAAGTATCTCAAGATTTTAGTTTAGAAAGAAGAATGCCATACAAAGTCTTGCCTTGATGTTGTTCCTCCTTGGTTAAATCTGTGCCCCAACCTAAGCATGTTGCAAAATCACATCAGCCTATTATTTCATGCATCTTGCAGATGACAACAATATTAAACAGAGAAATGAATAGCTATATGCAATACTATTTGGATGTAACAAGTCATGCCATAGTACTTGACTATGTTGGAGTGAGATGTGCATAGCTAGCTTTAACCCTGGTACAATTCATAGCTATTAATTTTAGGCGTGCAACCACTGGCATGCTAGCTAGCTAGCCATGAAAAACATTTCTTTTCACAAGAGATGTACACATGCAGGGATGTGACACCCCAATAGTTAAGCTAAAGTAAACCCTTACTAATGATGCCAGGTCATCGTAATTAAAATTTTGCTAAACCTCACTTGTTTCAAACTGAGTTCAAATTCAAATTCACATAACAAGTCAAATTATAATTTCATAAAATAGTGAATTAAAAATGTTAAAAAGGTTGTAAATATTCACTAACTAACTAACAAACATCAAATAACATTTTGGGAACGTTTATATGCCTCTAAGATAATTAAAACAGGAACAAACAACATTTAAATTAACCATTTAAAAGTAAACGAATATTTATCCTTTTCAAAATGACTTGAAACATTGTGTGCAGCTCAATTATATGACCGAATATTTATGTACCGAGTTTCATGTTCATCGAGATTCATTTGCTACTTAACTAAAGTCAAAAGGAGGAGAAAAAAGGAAAAAAAGAGAGTTTTAAAAAGAATAACAAACCAAAAAAACCTGCCTCCCCCAGGCCTTAGGCCACAATGGGCCGAGGCAGCCCAGCCGCCCCCACCAGTTATCTAACTGATAACCCACAAGTATAGGGGATCGCAACAGTTTTTGAGGGTAGAGTATTCAACCCAAATTTATAGATTAGACACAAGGGGAGCCAAAGAATATTTGTAGGTATTAGCAGCTGAGTTGTCAATTCAACCACACCTGAAGATTTAAATATCTGCAGCAAAGTGATCAGTAGCACAGTAATCTGATAGTTTTGATAGCAGTGGTAACGACAGTAGTAATGGTAACAGTGGTAGCAATAGTTTTGTAGCAAGTGTAACAGTAACAGTAGCAGTAGGAACTTAGCAAGAACAATATGTGGAAAATTCGTAGGCATTAGATCGGTAGATTTGTTGGATGATATTCATCATATAACAGTAATAACCTAGGGCGATACAAAACTAGCTCCAGTTCATAAATATAATGTAGGCATGTATTCTGTAAATAGTCATACGTGCTTATGGAAAGAACTTGTATGACATCTTTTGTCCAACCCTCCCATGGCAGTGGGGTCCATAAGGAAACTACGAGATATTAAGGCCTCCTTTTAATAGAGAACCATGACAAAGCATTAACACATAGTGAATACATGAACTTCTCAAACTACGGTCATCATCAAAAAGTATCCAAATTATTGTCACATTGGGGTTTATGGATCATAACACGTAATAGGTGAATATGACTTGCAAGATCGGATCTAGAACATAGATATAATGGTGAAAGCATAAACGGTTCAGATCTGAAATCATGGCACCCGGGCCCAAAGTGACAAGCATTAAGCATGGCAAAGTCATAACAACATCAATCTGAGAACATAGTGGATACTAGGGATCAAGCCCTAACAAAACTAACTCGATTACATGATGAATCTCATCCAACTCCTCACCGACCAGCGAGCCTACGAAGGAATTACTCACTCCCGGTGGGGAGCATCATGGGATTGGTGATGAAGGAGGGTTGGTGATGACGAAGGTCGAAGATCCCCCTCTCCGGAGCCCCGAACGGACTCTAGATCTGGCGTCCCGATGAAGAACAAGAGGTGGCGGCTACTCCGACCGTGAAACGTGATAAAACTTCCTCCTTGATTTTTTCTCCAAAAATAGGATTTTATAGCGTCGGAATTAGGGTCCGCGGGGCCACCAGGTGGGCACAACCCACCAAGGCGCCAGAGGGGGGCGCCCTGGTGTCGTGTGCCCAGCCAGGGGCCCCCTCTAGTGGTTCCTGGCTCCAATATTTTTATTTTATTATAAAATAATTCTCCAAAAAGTTTTGTTCCTTTCCGAGAATTTTTATTTCTGCACAAAAACAAGACCATGGTAGTTCTGCTGAAAACAACGTCAGTCCGGGTTAGTTTCATTCAAATCATGCAAATTAGAGTCCAAAACAAGAGCAAAAGCATTAGGAAAAGTAGATATGACGGAGACGTATCAACTCCCCCAAGCTTAAACCTTTGCTTGTCCTCAAGCAATTCAGTTGACAAACTGAAAGTGAAAAAGAAAAACTTTTACGAACTCTTTTGTTCTTGTTTACATAAATAAGCTTAAGTAGCACCTAGGTTTTCGGCAAATATCATGACTAACCATATCAGCAATAACTCTTAAAAATTATATTAACTCGTATCAATGGCATAATCAACTAGCGAGCAATAATAAGGTGCCTCAAATGCCAACGCTTTGTCAAAACAACCATGATATAATATGATAACAATGGTATATCACTAGCCCTTTCTGAGATCGCAAAACATAAATGCAGAGCACCTCCAAAGTTCAAGCAGCGACTAAACATTGTAATTCATGGTAGAAAAGATCCAGCCACTACAAAAAATACACTTCTGTGATGATACGTGTTTGTCACAGTAGGTCACGTTTTCTGTCATGCATGTACATCCATGACAATTTTATGACAGAATCAAGATAGTCATACATGTGCTGTCGTAGAAGTGTTCCGTGACATTACCAAAATTATCATCATGGATGTGTCCACTTCCATGATGATCTGACACGTGGCATCCACCGTAACGGGTCGCCGTTAAGCTATTGGGTCCGGTTTTGGATCCGATAACCCGTTAACAGCTCAGACCAATGGGGATTTTCCACGTGTAAAATTCTCATTGGCCGGAGGAAACACACGTTGGCTCACCGCTGGGACAGATGTCATCCACTCACTGGACAGGAGGCGCCTATGATACGTCGACACATGGCACGGCCCAATAGAGGCACATTCCGGTGAAAAGGCTGGTCCGTTTGACTTGGTCAAAGAGGTAGCGGGCAGGCCCACGGAAAGCCTGTTAACGGCATGTTAGCATATAGCCCATATACAGCCCGCTAGGTCACGACCCGCTACGGCTTACCCGAATTAGGCCCAGTAGCGTCATCTAGGCCATCCAGTATGATTCCAGCCCGTTGTAACTTCCGGCCCATGTCTGGCCCATGACGTCTTTTTGCCCATATGAGGCCCTTTGTAAATCTTGGCCCATTAATGGTCCATGGTGAAACTGGCCGTAATGAACAGTCTATCGCTTTATACCCATTAACGGCCCATTAGTCCGTCGGCCGTTTCCAGCCCATGTTAGCTTTCAGCCTTCTAAGGGCCCATTTATTCTTGGGCTCATTTCCAGAATTCGATTACTTACGGTCCGTTACTGGCCTGTTCAGCTTGTGGGCCAAATTCTGCCTGTGGTTATAGTCGTCCTGCTTGTGGCCCGTTAACATGTTGGGTTGTTTCCGTAGCATCATCAATTACGGCCTATTAACAGCCCGTTATGGTCGGGCCATAAAACAGGCGATTTCCACTCTAGCCCGTTTACGGCCCATTTTGCGGTCCGTCATTGGTCCATGAATGGTACGGCTCATGTTCGGGGAAACGATTATACGGCCCGTAGAAGGACCATGGATCCTACGGTCCATAGAAGGCCCATGGATCCTATGGCCCATGGAAGGCCCATGGACCGTACAGCCCGTGGAGGGCCATGGTCACTACGCAGGTAGTAGGACCATGGTCACAACAGTCCCTGTGTTGCCATGGTTATTGTGGCCTAGTTTATTGTGGCCACTAGAAAACGCGAAAAAAGAACTATAGTGACTACAAGCAAACAACTAAACAAGACAATAAGGAAATAAATAAGCAAGGAACTAACGCTAGGCTATTATGGCTATTACACATATTACATCTACTGGGCATCAAAGTTCGCCACTAGTGAAAATATAGGGAACAAAGCAGCATATTACATACGCTGGCCATCTAAATTGGCCACCAGTGCAAATAAACACGGCAGCAAAACAAGTCCATAACTGAAACAACTTCAAAAGAGCTCAAGAAACATTATCCTGGGTATCGACCATGCTGGCGATAAGCTTAGCAATCTTATTAGCTTTGTCCTGTTTGGCGCTCAAATCTTCCAACGCTTGTTGTTGCACCAGAAAGTATGCATCTGAATGCTCCAGGGACTTCCACAGTCCTTCCGCTTCTTGTCGCAGCACAGTTGATCGTTGTCTTTCAGCTTGTAGTTAAGACTCAAGAAACCGAACTGATTCAGACAGTGAGTTTGTATAGCTTGTGCAAGCGGTAGTGGCCAGTAACTCGAACACTAAACCAAGACAGGACTTTGGGGTTGTCTCACTGTCTTCAGGATAGTCTTCCTTAGCTATTTTATCAGCTTTGTTGGAGACCAACAAGGATGTCTCACTATCCTGAACCTTATCTGCATTACTTCCTTTACCATTGCTTAATAAGGCACTCTTCTCCAATATTCTGTCAGCATTCTAAAAGAAGAAACAAGCAGACACATAACATGTTTAGCATGTACTAGTATATGAAACTCATTTCGGTGAACCAGTTCATTAGTAAGGTGGACAGGATTAAACTACCAAGTCTTCTATTGCCAAGTAGTACATAATAAAAGCATCAAACAAACATATATCTATGTCCTATGGTCACTGCATTGTCTTGCCAAATCAAAATAGAGACACGGTTCAAATCATATCAGTTGAAGACAAAGCAGCAGTGAAAGAATACAAAGCGTGGGAAACTACACGACACAATAAGATTTCAGATGGGTACCACAGGTCTACATGTACAACAACACTATTGGCTTTGTTGTGATGATAGTAATGTGCATGATATGAGAAGTCAACTGTATACACAATTGAAATTGAAATCAACAGAGTTACTAATAAGAGCAAACCTGTCAAAGAAACATGCTGAACATACCTGTTGTGCCATTGGAGTTTCAATTGGATCCTTCAATTTAAAAATAAGTTTGTATGAGTAAATACAGTGATACAAGAGCAAAGTAGTGTGCATGATAGCAATGGAATCTTAAATTAGAACAATTGTTCTTCAGGTTTAAGCACTTGTTCTACAAGAAGAGACTACAGTAAGACGCAAGAATATAGTACTTAAAATAGAAAATGAGCTCATAGTCCTTACCACATTCTTGGTTCGGGGCCAGTACAGAACAAGGCATTCCCAGTCATCGTCCAGTAAATGTGTCTCAGGAGAACATAAGGGAATTTGATGAGTTTCTTTGCCAGTGAAGTACGTTTTCTTCAGGTAATTCCGCTACTGTCACTAAGCATTCTTGAAGATAGCAGAGGTATTAGCACAGGTTACCTCATCCTGAGTTTCCTCGGTCCTTCTCTATAGAGAAAAATGGGAATTTTGTTGTATTATAACCATCATGGAGGTAGAATGTATGGGACAAAGCAAAGTAAATGCCATGAATAACATTACTTACACATAACTCCTGGACAAACACCTGCAACTGGCATTTTCCTTCATCTTCAGTATAATATTTCCAAGATGGGAAGATACGCACATAGGATTTAACAACATCAAATGCGATAGATGCTAAACTATGTGTGACGCCCCGAGACCGTTGCGCCAGGTGTCTTCCAGTTATTCGTTGTTGTTTGCCTTGTCATTTGCTTGCGTGTCGCTTCTTGCCATGTCATCATGTGCATTGCATCATCATGTTTTCAAAACTTGCATCCGTCCCGGTCTCCTTGTTCTTTCCGTTGTTCGTTCTGAGCCCAGACACACTTGCACACGCCCGCGACACCTCCGAAATATTATAAGTGTCTAGAAAATATTCTCGGAATGGGATGAAAGTTGGCGTGCGGTGTCGTTTTGTTGTCAGTAGGGAGCCTGCCAAGTTTCATCACATTCGGAGTTCGTTTGATGCTCCAACGGATATCTATAGCGACACTATAGCCGGTCTATCGTCGGACGTTTCGGTCTTCGAAACTGCTGCCGGGCCTCTCCCCCTCTTCTCTTTTTTTTCTAAGCCCATCAACCCCCCCTTGCCTCCGTGGTCTTTTGTCATACCTCCTCCGCACAGTTCTCAGACCCCCTCGCGCGTCCGAAAGCTGCTCCGAACCTGTACCGGGCTGTCGTGACCGATGAGTCCGGATCATCCCCAAACATCCCCCTAATATCTTCGTTTCTTATTTAGTCTTTCCTAGCCTATTTGTTCTCGACTGTTTGATTTTAATTGGAGGTTCCAAATAGCCTTAACCAAAAATCCAATACTATAAGTAGCAGTCTAACCCTAGCCCTGTCCCATCGATCCATCTAATCCTCTCGCCGCCGCCACCCATGTTCCTCGGGAGCTTGTCCCATCGCCAACCAAATCTTCCCCTCGGGATCCCTCCCGATCCTTCTCCACCTAATCAGATCGCAACGGCCACCACTCCTCTCGTTCCCGGCCTCCTCCTCCCGCAGCTCACCCCGAGCTCCATGCCCGCACGAGCGCCTATGCTCCCGCAGGAGAGAGCCAAGGGCTTGATTCCCTGCTCTTGCCCGAGCTTCTCCGCCCATGGCGCTGTCATCTCCGATCCCGGCTCCAGCCACCCTCTAGTGCCTTCCCGCGCCGACAACCGAGCCCCCCCCCCCCACGCGGAGCGTTGGATCCGCCAGAGACCCTGCCTCGTGTGCCCGCGCAAGGAGACGAGCGCTCTCCTTCCCGAGCTTTCCGTCTCTCGCGCCTGCTCGCCGGAGTCCTGCTCAGGCCGGACTCCAACCTCCATGGAGCCTCCGAAGTCGCAGCTCCCCACCGCGGAGTCCCTCGTCGCCGGCCACCAAAGCTCTGCCCGCTAGCCAACGGAGGACCCCTTCACGCTCTCTGCTCCTTGGTGCCTTAGCAGCCTCGTTGCAACCTCGCCGCCGCGCCCCGCCATCTTCAGCCTTGTGCCGTCGGAGACGTCACGACCGCGCCGGAGCTTTGCCTCGTTCCCGGCCATCCTCGCCGCCTCCCCTTATTTCTCCTCCCCCCCCTCTGTTTTCTTCCCCTTACGCAATTATCTCCCTCTGAACCTTCACAGGACAGGAGCCATGGCGCACCGCCAGGAGCAGCGCCCGCTCGGCCCGTCTGCGTTGACCCACCTGCGTCCGTTCCATCCCTGCGTCCCACCGGGGTCCCCTGCCTCGCCGGACCCCGTTGCTGCCTTCCCGTCCAGTGCCGCAGCTGCTCTGCTTCCGACGAGCAGATGAACGCCACCGTTTCAGAGCCTCCCCATTGTTCCAGATCAAGCAAGAGGAGCTCGCCCGGTCCAGCCGTTCGTTGACCGCGCCCTCACCCTGGCCTAGCTCCAGCGACCGCGTGGGCCCTCCCAGCTGCAGCCCAGCCTCTCCTTCGAGCCAAGCCACGACCCATGGGTGAGCCCCCCCTCTCCTGTGCACCTTGGGCCCAGCAGTTTTGGCCCGCTTCTGTTTTTTTCCTTTCAGCGATTTTCCTTTTTATCCAGAGAATGGCAGATTTACAGAAAACCCCCTAGCTTCATGCGTTTAATAACTCATCATCCGTGCACTGGGTTAAAATAAGTTATATATATAACATGACTAGAATTTCATCTAGTTTCATAATTTGCAACTTTCATCTATGTTTAAATTGCTTAAACTGCTGTTTGCATTAATTTGCTCCTATGCCATGTAAAATGATTTATTTCATAACTTAATAACCGTAGCTCCAAACTTAATAAACTTTATATGTAAATGGGGTAGAAAAATGCCTAGTTTATCATGGTGCACCCATCTTGCATGTTTAACAACTCTAAAATATGGTTTAGGGCAGAACAATACTAAACCTAAAATATGCACATGAGGATTTTTCCGGACTTGTTGTTTGTTGTTTCGGCCGCATTTAAACTTGCCTAGATAGGTAGTTTTACTTTGCTTCACCCGTTGCCATGCTAAACAACGTTTAATATTGTTGAGTACATAAACGAGATCGAACTAAATAACTTGTTGTGGTGTTTCGTCAATATGCAACTCGTTGCATATTGAGCTCCACTTAATTTGTAGAATTGCTTGTGCACTTTGCCATGCCATGCCCTCTTTTAAACCGGACATGCATCATACTAGGTTGTGCATCATGCCATGTTTATGTGGTGGTTGTTTACCATGTTGCTTGCTTCTTTCCGGTGTGCTTCTTCGAGTTGGTTCCGTTAATGTCGCGTTTGTGAGGATCCGTTCGACTACGACCGTTTGTCTTCTTCATGGACTCGTTCTTCTTCCTTGCGGGATCTCAGGCAAGATGACCATACCCTCGAAATCACTTCTATCTTTGCTTGCTAGTTGCTCGCTCTATGGCTATGCAGCGATACCTACCACTTATTATATCATGCCTCCCATATTGCCATGTCAAGCCTCTAACCCACCTTTCCTAACAAACCGTTGTTTGGCTATGTTACCGCTTTGCTCAGCCCCTCTTATAGTGTTGCTAGTTGTAGGTGAAGCTGAAGTTTGTTCCATGTTGGAACATGGATATGTTTGGGATATCACAATATATTTTATTTAATTAATGCATCTATATACTTGGTAAAGGGTGGAAGGCTCGGCCTTATGGTGGTGTTTCGTTCCACTCTTGCCGCCCTAGTTTCCGTCATACCGGTGTTATGTTCCTTGATTTTGTGTCCCTTGCACGGTTGGGTGTTATGGGGACCCCTTGACAGTTCGCCTTGAATAAAACTCCTCCAGCAAGGCCCAACCTTGGTTTTACATTTGCCTAACAACCTAAACTTTTCCCTTGGGAGTAATTAACCCGAGGGTCATCTTATTTTAACCCCCCGAGCCAGTGCTTCTCTAAGTGTTGGTCCGAACCGAGTAGACTGCGGGGCCACCTCGGGGAAACTTGAGGTTTGGTTTTTACTCGTAGGATGTCTCATCCGGTGTGCCCTGAGAACGAGATATGTGCAGCTCCTATCGGGATTTGTCGGCACATTCGGGCGGCTTTGCTGGTCTTGTTTTACCATTGTCGAAATGTCTTGTAACCGGGATTCCCAGTCTGATCGGGTCTTCCTGGGAGAAGGAATATCCTTCGTTGACCGTGAGAGCTTGTGATGGGCTAAGTCGGGACACCCCTGTAGGGTTTTGAACTTTCCAAAGCCGTGCCCGCGGTTATGGGCAGATGGGAATTTGTTAATATCCGGTTGTAGAGAACTTGACACTTAACTTAATTAAAATGAATCAACCGCGTGTGTAGACGTGATGGTCTCTTTTCAGCGGAGTCCGGGAAGAGAACACGGTCTTGTGTTATGCTTGAACGTAAGTAGTTTCAGGATCACTTCTAGATCATGATAGCTTATCGACCGTGCTTTGCTTCTCTTCTCGCTCTCATTTCCGTAAGTTAGCCACCATATATGCTAGTGCTTGCTGCAGCTCCACCTCACTACCTTTTCCTACCCATTAAGCTTAAACAATCTTGATCGCGAGGGTGTGAGATTGCTGAGTCCCCGTGACTCATAAATTACTTCCAAAACCAGTTGCAGGTGCCGTTGATACCAGTGCAGATGACGCAGCTGAGCTCAAGTGGGAGCTCGATGAAGATTGTGTTCGTTGGGTTGTTTCGTTTCCTTTCGATCAGTAGTGGAGCCCAGTTGGGGCGATCGGGGACCTAGGAATAGGGGTGGTCTTTCTTTACTTTTGTTCGTAGTCGGACTTTGTTTGTATTCTGGATGATGTAATGTTATATTTAGGTATTGTGTGAAGTGGCGATTGTAAGCCAACTCTTTATCCCTTCTTATTAAGTACATGGGATGTGTAAAGATTACCCCTCTTGCGACATGCCTACTATGCGATTATCCCTCTAAGTCGTGCTCCGACACGTGGGAGATATAGCCGCATCATGGGTGTTACAAGTTGGTAAGCAGAGCCTTCCCCGACTTAGGAGCCCCCTGCTTGATCGAATCACTGGCGTTGTTGAGTCTAGAAAAATGTTTTGCGTCTTATAGGATTATATACATCGGAGAGTAGGATTCTTTTTACTCCTCAGTCCCTTCGTCGCTCTGGTGAGGCCTCCTGACGTAGAGTTTTGACTCTTCTCTTCTCAAATTTCACTAATTTTTTTTAGGATCACGCGGGTATCTTGGAATCGTTTCGATGGTTTTGTGACGAGAACATTGTTCTTGGTGCCTCCTGACATTTAGGGGTTGTGGCAGTGTCCCGGGGAGTTGAGCTCCGAGGTGTTGTCGTCACAATTTTATCGTTGCAGTTCTGGAATACCTGAGTTCGCCTACATTGAAAATCTCTTTTATGCAGTTGTTGGTGAGATAACCTCGACGCCACCCAGTACTGGGGTGGGAGTTCGGGAGTATTGCCATAACTCGTATAATGGATGCTTTTTGAAGGTTGAGGTACACGATTTCCGAAGGTTTCTTGGTTATGTGTTGAAGGATGGATACAACTGGATGTAGGATTTGCTAGTTTTGGGTGAGATATTATGCTTCCCCTGTATCCCCAACACCTGATTGCATAACCAGAAAGTTTCAGGAGTTTATAAGTGGGAATTCAAGTAGCTCCTAGGATATCTTTCCGGCAGATGCATGATATGAGATTGGGGTTCGACGTCTAGTGGTCCGCCCATCCACGGTTGGTTTTACAGTGGTCTCGTTGTGTCTTAAAGAGTCCTTGGCTCTGCTGACTCGGGGACGCTTCATATGTCATGTGCACTGCCTTCTACATGATGGTGCTGTACGATCGAGCCCGTGTGGGCCCCACCACGAAAACTTCGGACGAAATCTCTATCATATGTCTGTTCCGGCTTATTCTGCAAACCAATCCTTTGTTTTTGTTTTTAGTTGTGGTATTCGAGTTGCTTCGAAGTCAAGTGTTGATTCCATACCTTTCCTAAGAGGTGTTTTCATACTACTATGTCAATACTCATCCTTCATGACAATCGAGATTGTCATGTCAATCCTTTTCAACTGGCGTGTTTCTCTTCAAGTGGACCTGGTCTTTTCAACATCCACAAGATCACCTCTCGATTTTTCTCAATGTTGTTCGTTTCATCTGTCCCCAAGTTGCCTTTGTTTTCCCACCCTTCCACCCTTGTTTCATCAAGGACTCAGATTTCTTAATCAAATATCCATTTTATTCTTGTGAAGTCTCTCCACTCTTTTCCGTCAATGTTCTTATCCGGTGATTCTCATGAAGATGCTAAGGAAGCTACAAGTTCAATATTCTCCATTCTTTTTCTTCTCCGGTGGATTCAATTCAAGTTTTCGGTGTTGATCATATTCCTTTCATTGTTTCAAATGTTTTCTCATGCCGGTGCACCTCTTAATCATCCATTTCTCGCTATTCAATTGTTCTGGAGTGCTCAAGATATCTCGAAGATTCGTGTTTCCACCCTGCTTTCGTTCAAGCTCTTTCGAGGATGTTATCTCATTCAAGCCATTTAATTAAACCAGCACAATCTATCTTTTAAATCATTCAATGGTGTATCTTTTGAGTTGGCCCTAACCCATAGGTCTTTTCCCAGGATCTTACCTGACTCTTCTAATTTTTCCGGAGTGATTCTAAAATCTTCTTCAAAGTTTGACATAAGAATGAATTGTCATCAGTCAAATGTCTTTCTCCAAGATCTTTCAAATTCTTTCATCGTTGGCCAACCTTTCTAATTTTCATTCCGGAGTGCCTCAACAATTCATGGTGGTGTTTCTCGTCGTCATTCTCGAATTTTGAAGACCGAAGAAGAGTTTTCCCTTAAATCTTGTTCCGTTCTATCAAAGATTCATGGTTCTAGCGTTATGCCATCCTCTCATAAGTGTTTTCAATTGTGAGAATTCTTTTCAACCATCCGGAGCAATTCAGGAGTTTTTTTAGTTTGATTCTCCGGAGCCCATCATCTCAAAATTATGCATTCCAGCTTTTAGCTCTCGTTCTCCAAATCTTACCGGTGCATCGCTCAAATGTCCTCTAATCAGTTCATGTTGTCTTCATTATCTTGTATCTAAATTCTCTCAAGTATCTTCGTTCTTTTTATAATTCTTCCCGGTGTTGCTTTAACTTTTCTTCTTCCATTTTCAATTCTTACGGTGGTTCTTCAAGAATTCTCTTCCTTGGTTATCATATCAATTTATTCGTTGTTTCAATCCTACCGGTGGTTCGTCGAAGACCTTCTCAAGTTTAAGCTATACCTCTCTTAATCCTTTCTACGAAAATAAGTAGTATGCCAAATCTGTTGCTTGTCATCAATTTAAATTGGTGAAGAATAAGCATAATGTAATTCTTATTCTTATTTCATCGAGTAAAATTCAATTCCTTATTCCGGAGGCTTATCAAATTCTCGGTTTCAATTGTTTCATCTTTTCTTTCCCGGAGTTCCAAGCTCTCTCAATTATATCATCACGAAGACCAATCTAAATCATTACAAGGCTTCACCTTAGGTTTTCAACTTCTCTTCCTTTTTTATCATCATTTTGTTACCGGAGTTCTTCATGGAGGCTCTACATCATGGTTCGTCAAGGATTCTTTTCATTCTTCAATTGTTCTTCAAGATTTCTCTCAAAGTTATGATCCGCTAAGCTATACTCCAAATAAACATGGTGTTCAACACATGTCTTGTTTTGAGGAGTTCAAGCCTTCTTCATCTTGCATTTCAAAGTGCAATTCTTTCTACCGTATCAGTTGAGGTGGTGTTATGTCATTCTTGACAATTTGAGTTCATGTTTCATGATTCACATGTTGTCAACAATGAGGTATTTTAAATCCATCAATTTCTTATGGTGTTATCTTGGAAAAATTCACCTAAAGCCTTCCATTGGGAATGCTGCTATCATGGTGTTTGTCATTGATCGAAGTTTCTCCTTCTCTTCTCGGCGAAAGAGTTTTCATCTTCGTGTTGCTCTCAAGCAATCAATTGTTTCCCGTAGTGGCATGTATTCACCTCTAAGTTTTGAGCTGATTCCATAAGCCCACAACAAGCTTATTATTACCGTTGTTGTTCATTTCCCAACAACTCTGTCCAATCCTCTATGGAAGGATGTTTTCAAACTCATTCGAGGTAGAAGATGTTGTTTTCTTCTTCGTTACTTTCAGTCCGTTCTATCTTTTGTTCCGGAGGCATTGTGATGTTGCATGCTTTGACCCATCATCCCATTTTTGTCAAAGATCTTGTTCTTTCCTTTGCTTATCCATTTAACCGGAGTGTCGTGTTTTCATTCGAGCTCTCTCATATTATGAAGTTTTACCTCCCTTCTCAACTGGAGTGCTGTCTGAAATCGTTCTCACCCCTTGTGCCATTCTTTCAATAGTTCTGGAGGCAGTGTGTTGTTGATCTCATCAAGTATCTTCTAATCTTTTCAAGTTCATATTCTTTGCCTTCCATTTCCAACCGAAGTGTTGTCATAATTGATCCTTATCATTCATTGTACATCTAGTTTCCACTGGAGTGCTTGCTTGTACTTCTTGTCCATTGCACCCCTTTTCTTATGTCTTTCAACCTACAAGGTTCTAGTAATGTTCCTTGTTCCTCTTTTCTAATGGATTGTTTTCAACTTTGCTCATCTTCGTTGTGTTATTTCTTTCAAGTTGTTCAACCTCTAAGGTTCATTGGTTTCACTCATTTGTCAAAGAAGCAATTTTGTTTTACCTCTTCCTCTTCCATTTCTCTCTGGTGCCATCCTAGATCTCGGGACGAGATCCTCTCGTAGTGGTGGAGTGTTGTGACGCCCCGAGACCGTTGCGCCAGGTGTCTTCCAGTTATTTTCTTGCGAGTCACTTCTTGCCATGTCATCATGTGCATTGCGTCATCATGTTTTCAAAACTTGCATCCGTCCCGGTCTCCTCGTTCTTTCCGTTGTCCGTTCTGAGCCCAGGCACACTTGCACACGCCCACGACACCTCTGAAATATTATAAGTGGCCGGAAAATATTCTCGGAATGGGATGAAAGTTGGCGTGCGGTGTCGTTTTGTTGTCAGTAAGCAGCCTGCCAAGTTTCATCGCATTCGGAGTTCGTTTGATGCTCCAACGGATATCTACAGCGACACTATAGACGGTCTATCGTCGGATGTTTCGGTCTTTGAAACTACTGCCCGGGCCTCTCCTTCTCTTCTCTCTTTTTTTCTGAGCCCATCAACCCCCTGCCTCCGTGGCCTTTTGTCAGACCTCCTCCGCACAGTTCTCAGACCCCCTCGCGCGTCCGAAAGCTGCTCCAAACCTGTACCGGGCTGTCGTGACCGATGCGTCTGGATCATCCCCAAACATCCCCCTAATAGCTTCATTTCTTATTTAGTCTTTCCTAGCCTATTTGTTCTCGACCGTTTGATTTTAATCGGAGGTTCCAAATAGCCCTAACCAAAAATCCAATACTATAAGTAGCAGTCTAACCCTAGCCCTATCCCATCGATCCATCTAATCCTCTCGCCGCCGCCACCCATGTTCCTCGGGAGCTTGTCCCATCGCCAACCAAATCTTCCCCACGGGATCCCTCCTGATCCTTCTCCACCTAATCAGATCGCAACGGCCACCACTCCTCTCGTTCCCGGCCTCCTCCTCCCGCAGCTCACCCCGAGCTCCATGCCCGCACGAGCGCCTATGCTCCCGCAGGAGAGAGCCAAGGGCTCGATTCCATGCTCTTGCCCGAGCTTCTCCGCCCATGGCGCCGTCATCTCTGATCCCGGCTCCAGCCACCCTCCAGTGCCTTCCCGCACCGACAACCGATCCCCCCCATGCAGAGTGATACGTCTCCAACGTATCTATAATTTTTGATTGCTCCATGCTATATTATCTATTGTTTTGGACTATATTGGGCTTTATTTTCCACTTTTATATTATTTTTGGGACTAACCTATTAACCGGAGGCCCAGCCCAGAATTGCTGTTTTTTTGCCTATTTTAGTGTTTCGGAGAAACAGAATATCAAACGGAGTCCAAACGGAATAAAACCTTCGGGAACGTGATTTTCTCACCGAACGTGATCCAGGAGACTTGGACCCTACTCCAAGGAGTCAAAGAGGAGGTCATGAGGGTGGGGGGCACGCCCCCCTAGGGCGCGCCCCCTGCCTCGTGGGCCCCTCGGTGCTCCACCGACGTACTCCTTCCTCCTATATATACCTACGTACACCCAAACGATCAGAACAGGAGCCAAAAACCTAATTCCACCGCCGCAACTTTCTGTATCCACGAGATCCCATCTTGGGGCCTGTTCCGGAGCTCCGCCGGAAGAGGGTCGTCATCATGGAGGGCTTCTACATCATCCTAGCCCCTCCGATGAAGTGTGAGTAGTTTACCTCAGACCTTCGGGTCCATAGTTAGTAGCTAGATGGCTTATTCTCTCTCTTTGAATCTCAATACAAAGTTCTCCCCCTCTCTTGTGGAGATCAATTCGATGTAATCTTCTTTTTGCTGTGTGTTTGTTGAGACCGATGAATTGTGGGTTTATGATCAAGTCTATCTATGAATAATATTTGAATCTTCTCTGAATTCTTTTATGTATGATTGGTTATCTTTGCAAGTCTCTTCGAATTATCCGTTTGGTTTGGCCAACTAGATTGGTAGTTCTTGCCATGGGAGAAGTGCTTAGCTTTGGGTTCGATCTTGCGGTGTCCTTTCCCAGTGACAGAAGGGGCAGCAAGGCATGTATTGTATCGTTGCCATCGAGGATAACAAGATGGAGTTTATTTCATATTGCATGAATTTATCTCTCTACATCATGTCATCTTGCTTAAGGCGTTACTCTATTTTTAACTTAATACTCTAGATGCATGCTGGATAGCGGTCGATGAGTGGAGTAATAGTAGTAGATGCAGAATCGTTTCGGTCTACTTGTCACGGACGTGATGCCTATATACATGATCATGCCTAGATATTCTCATAACTATGCTCAATTCTGTCAATTGCTCAACAGTAATTTGTTCACCCACCGTAGAATACTTATGCTCTTGAGAGAAGCCACTAGTGAAACCTATGGCCCCCGGGTCTATTCTCATCATATCAATCTCCATTACTTTAATATTGCTTTGCTTTTTTACTTTACCTTTACTTTTTACTTTGCATCTTTATACCAAAAATATTATATCTATCAGATCTCACTCTCGTAAGTGACCGTGAAGGGATTGACAACCCCTAATTGCGTTGGTTGCGAGTAGCTATCGTTTTGTGCAGGTACGAGGGACTTGAGCGTGGCCTCCTACTGGATTGATACCTTGGTTCTCAAAAACTGACGGAAATACTTATGCTACTCTGCTGCATCATCCCTTCCACTTCGGGGAAAACCAACGCAAGCTCAAGACGTAGCAAGAAGGATTTCTGGCGCTGTTGCCGGGGAGTCTACGCAAAAAGTCAACATACCAAGTACCCATCACAATCCCTATCTCTCGCATTACATTATTTGCCATTTGCCTCTCGTTTTCCTCTCCCCCACTTCACCCTTGCCGTTTTATTCGCCCTCTCTCTCTCTATCCTCCCTCTCTATTTGCCTCTTTTGCCCGCTTGCTTTTTGTTTGCTTGTGTGTTAGATTGCTTGTTTCTCGCGATGGCTCAAGATACTACCAAATTGTGTGACTTCACCAATACCAATAATAATGATTTCCTTAGCACTCCGATTGCTCCTCTTACCAATGCTGAATCTTGTGAAATTAATACTGCTTTGTTGAATCTTGTTATGAAAGATCAATTCACCGGCCTTCCTAGTGAAGATACCGCTACTCATCTGAATAGCTTCGTTGATTTATGTGATATGCAAAAGAAAAAAGATGTCGATAATGATGTCGTTAAATTGAAGCTATTTGCTTTTTCGCTTAGAGATCATGCTAAAGCTTGGTTTTCATCTTTGCCTAAAAATAGTATTGATTCTTGGAACAAGTGCAAAGATGCTTTTATCTCTAAGTATTTTCCTCCCGCTAAGATCATCTCTCTTAGAAACGATATTATGAACTTTAAACAACTTGATCATGAACATGTTGCACAAGCTTGGGAGAGAATGAAATTAATGATACGTAATTGCCCTACTCATGGTTTGAATTTGTGGATGATTATACAAAAAATTTATGCCGGATTGAATTTTGCTTCTAGAAATCTTTTAGATTCGGCCGCCGGAGGCACTTTTATGGAAATCTGTCGGCATTCTGGGAATGGGGGTCCCCAGACTTGCCTGCCTGCAGCCTACGGCGTGGCTAAAAGGGGGGGGGAGGGCAGCACGGCCCATCTTCACCAACACAGACCCAAGACCCTCATGAGGGGCCAAGCCTCGCGAGGCGGACGACACGGAGCTTCCTCGGGCACGGCCTCATCAGGCTGGCTCGCAAGGAGGCGGAGAGATCAAGGCGGGGTACCTCACGAGGTGCCCGTGACGCAAGCCATGACGACCAAAGGCGCCAGGCGGGCGCCAGCCCGCGCAGTGTCCTCCTTTCCTCTTTGGTGCAAAGGGAGCAAGCGCAGGCGCGGAGTACCGAGGCATCAGGCAAAGGTTGTCATTTCGGTGCAACAAGACCAAGACGAGGAGGACTGCAAGACGGAGGTCATTGTGGAGCCCAAGACGGCGTCACCACCAGAGCTTTGTGCAGGCAAAGACTACTTTTGTCAGGATAGCTAGTACTAGCTGTCCCCCTTCAAATTAGCCCGCCATTGTTGGCTCCCTTCCCGCTCGATATTTGGGAAGAGGACCAGGGCCTCTATAAATAGGACTAGCCACCATAGTAGGAAGAGGGATCAAAATCCGAGAGGCAGAGGCAGAGAGGAGATCGAAATCCGAGAGGCAGAGGCTAAGGACAAAGAAGAGAAGGTCGAAATTAGAGAGAGAGAGAGAAGGGTGACTGAACTCCTCCTAGCAGTTCGTCCCCCCCAGCCAAGAACAGACCCTCGCGAGGCTGTTCTTTTTTGTATTGTTCATCATCATCCGCCTAAGAGGCAATCCACCACACCACACACTAGAGTAGGGTATTACACCACAATGGTGGCTCGAACCAGTATAAACCCTATGTCCCTTGTGTCGTTCTTCCCATAGCCTAGATCTTAGCGTGGCGGAGGGGTGCAGGTAGGTAGGAGGCGAAATCTCCACGCGCACCCCAGTGTTCGAACCTCAAGGGTCTGCCGGAACCCGAAATCCGACATTTGGCGCGCCAGGTAGGGGTGCGCCGGAATTCGTCTTCCACCATCCCATTCTCCTCCGACCATCGTGCCCATGTCTGACGCTCATCGGGCCCGTGGGCCGAGCACCAGGCCGCTCTCGCTTCCTGCGTTGCCCAGACGGCTCCTATCGGCGGGCGTCCTCGCCGTTCCCCGTCACATGCCATCAACGCCGCCACCGGCCTAGCGGGGGACGAGCAGCAAGCATCGTCTCAGCATCTGTCCGTGCGGCAAGACGGCCGCATCGCAACTCCCTCGCTCACCCTAGCTGGTTCTTCGTCCCGCGCACTCCGCGCACCCATGGAGGCTCGAGCTGCGCTCATCGCGGCAAACGAGCTCCTGCGCTATCGTCCCGTCGATGACGTCTACGAAGAATGGATCGACCGCGTCGCCGAGCTCGTCCGCGCCGCAGGGGGCTCTCCTGCGCCGTCCGTTCCGCTGCACCGCACCCCGCCCCGCGCAGGTGACGAAGCTCCGGCGGCGCCCCGGCCGCCTCCTCCTCAAGAAGGCGCCATGTCTCCAAGGCGCGTGGCCCCTGGGCGGAACCCGCTCTGTCAGGTGCCAGCGCGGCAAGAGCAGAGCTGCCAGGAAGTCCCTCGCCTGCAAGAAGCTGCCCGGGCGTTCCCTGCTCCAGCACGTCGCGACCATGCTCCTACTCCCGCACGTCAAGACCCCGTGCTGCTCCCAGCTGCAGCGTGTGGGGACATGCAAGACCAAGCTCTCCGTCACCCAAGGCCTCCCGTGGCCACAGCAGGCTGCCGTGCCTTCACCACCGAGCTACGCAGTGTCGCGTGGCCCGGCAAGTTCAAGCCAGACCTGCCTCCTTGTTACGACGGCACGGCTGACCCTGCAGAGTTCCTCCAGCTCTACGAGCTGGGCATCGAAGCTACCAACGGAGACGAGAAGGTCATGGCGAACTGGTTTCCCATGGCGCTCAAGGACGGGGCCCGCACCTGGCTCCTGAACCTGGCTCCAGGCACGATCTCCTCCTGGGACAAGATGCGCACCCGCTTCATCGCCAACTTCCAAGGTACTCGCGACCGGCCACCCGCCATGAGCGACATGCGCCGCATCAAGCAACAACCCGGGGAGACCCTGCAGAAGTACATCCAGCGCTTCAACAACGCACGCCTCAAGATTCCCAGGGTGACTGAGGAGGCCATCATCTCAGCCTTCTCCGACGGCGTGCGTGATGTCAAGATGAAGGAGGAGCTGGCGATGCATGAAGACCTGTGCACTTCGTTGGAGCTATTCAACTTGGCGACCAAGTGCGCCAGGGCTGAGGAAGGGCGTCTCTCCCTCCTCGAGCTGCCTGCCGCAGACCCAGAAGAGAAGAAGCCCAAGGCCAAGGATGTGAAGCGCAAGGGGCTGCCGTGCTCGCGACAGAACCAGACACCAAGCGAGGCAGAGATCAGCCCGAACCTTCCAAGGGCAGTCGGTATTGTGTGTACCATGACCTCCACACCCACAACAAATGTCAAGAGCTCCGAGCCGTGCGAGAAGGAAGGATCGGCCGTCGCCCCGACCGCGGTGACCGGGGCTACGGTCGAGGAGGAGGAAGGAACGTAGGACGATGGGAAGACCGTGGCCCGCGCCAAGGGTGGCGCGATCAACCTCGCGAGGATCGCTGGCAAGACCCGCCTCGCAAGGGAGGCTGGAGGGATCAGCCTCGCGAGGATCGCCCGCAAGGCAACGCAGGCCTCCCTCTGCTGCCGCCGCAGCCAAGGAGAAATGAGTACCGCCACCAGGACGAGGGGGCTGGGGGCTTCCAGGAGCCGCGCGCGATCGCCTGCATCCTGGGCGGGGCTCAAGCCCCAGCCTCTCAACGCATCTTCAAGCAGTTCACCCGCGAAGTGAATGCAGTCCTCCCCAGGCTCGAAGCCACGCGCCCTCTCAGGTGGTCGGCGTGCGCCATCACATTCAGCTCAGCAGATCAGCTCAAGTGTGCGGCTACAGCCAGAGTCCTCCCGATGCTTTGTTCCCCAATCATCAGCAATGTGGTGGTCACCAGGACCCTCATCGATGGCGGGGCAGGGCTCAACGTCCTGTCCGTGGAAACATTCAACAATCTCCAAGTGCCCTACAGCCAGCTTCAGCCAACCAAGACTTTCTCTGGAATCACCGATGGCTCCACGGTCCCGATTGGGCAGGTCCGCCTCCCTGTCACCTTCGGGGCACGCGACAACTACCGCACCGAGCTCATCGACTTCGACGTCGCTCACATTCGCCTGCCGTACAACGCCATCCTTGGGTACCCAGCGCTGGCCAAGTTCATGGCCGTAACTCACCACGGATACAACATCCTCAAGATGCCAGGAAGTGGCGGAGTCATCACGGTGCCCTGTGAAGAGAAGGACGCGGTGTGTTCCCTGGAACGAGCCTTTCAGGCTGCGTCACTGGAAGACCCGGATCGCGGAAGCAGGAGGCTTCCCGAGACCGCCCCCAAGAAGAAGAAGACATCGTCCAGCCTGGCCCCTCAGGAGGTAGGCCCCTCTGGGCCCGTGCCTGCCCAGGGGGAACCTCCTTCCATCGCATAGGAAAGAACGACCGGCGCCCTCCTCAGGCAGGGCTCGGGGGCTCTCCCCTGGAGGTCCACCGACCTGGCTAGGGTCATGAGGGAGGCGCTTGGGCACCATGTGGAGGCGTGTTTCGAAGCACGTTTCCCTCAAGAAGGAGTAAGGCAAGGAGAGCCAGACCCTCAGGAGTTCGTCAGCAAGGCCATTCAGGAGCTACAGGAGTCAAGAGTCATGAAAGGCGGCTGCCGCCTACCAGCAGTTGCTCCCCATCCAGGCGAGGATGGTGGGCTGCGCGTCTGCATCGACATACCAGGGCTCAACCGAGTCGCCTCTCTGGAGCGCCTTTGGCCCTCGCGAGTGGGGCGCTGCGGAGGTCCACCCCACAGCTACGTTCGCATGCCTTACGGCTTGCCGAACGCGGCTGCCATGTACCAGCGCCTCATGAGGGGCATCATGGAGGCACAAGAGTCCAGGCGTTCCGCGACCCTGGCGGAGATGGAGATGGTCCGCGAGGAGCCACCAGCGCCTTCGGAGCCTCCCGAGGCCCCTGGGCCTGGGGGCTCGTGAGGATCGGCTTCCGCAGCCCACCGAGTCTGCTACACCAACACCCCTTCATCCTCAACGTCATCAGGTGACATCTTTCAAGTTTCACTTCCAGCTGGCAGCGCCCCCAGGGCTGCATTATTCCCAGGCCGCGTGGGTCCGTCCCTGCGGCATGTATCCCTTTTATTTCATGTCGCTCGGGCCTGACCCAGTGATGTCCGCCTTCCTAGCATCTATTTGGATGAATCCACTCCTTCGCGGCTAATGTGTTTAACCTAGCCGCCCGCTCAACTGACACCAACTGACGGAACTGCTCCCAAACGGCACGACGCTTGCGCATGGGTCCGTCCCTGCAACACCGACAAACCTGAATGGCTGAGCTCTGGCCACGGCAGCCCCGCATGGCGCCACCTCGTCAAGCCTTCAGTGCCTCGTTACCCCTCGGAAGCAACCAATGGCTGACTGTCAATTGTCATGGCAACCCCTCGTTCTTTCTCTGATGGGCCTACAGGATCTCTTAAAGGAGCTGTGTCAGGCGAGGCCCTTGCGGTATCTCCTCCACTCTCATCCGCGCAAACTGCTTGCACGTTAAAGGGGGGGTGCCTGAGCATCGCGACTCAGGGCTCCTACTGGCTCTCCAGCCCTCACCCTCTGGCCTTGTCCATGGCATCGTGACCTGGCATACCAGCGACGGCTGAGACTCTCTCGAGGGCCGGGACCCGAGGACGTAGAGCAGAAAGGGGAGCAAAGGCGGGAGGGGAGGGACACACAAGGACCTCGCCGAGCAACCTCGCGCCTGCCGATGCACGGACCCGGCGACACACCAGAGAGCGGCCCCTGATTCTCGAGATAAGTCATCACCCGGAAGCGCCAGCTACCGTGGCACCATCCCCGCACCTAATGCAATTCCGTGTTAGCGACGCCGCTCTCCTTTCTCATCGAACGACGGCTGCTTGGGCGCCAAAGGGACCTCCTGAGCATCGCGACTCAGGGGCTCTTACCGGACTCCGGGTCGCTCACCTCCTGGCCTTGACCACGGCATCGCGACCTGGCATACCAGCGACGGCTGAAGCCGCCTTGGGACTGGGACCTGTCGGTGTAGAGCACCAAGCCCTCGTGAGGTTCGAAAGGGATGACTGAGCTAAGACGGAATGAGCAACTCGCACAATTCTACGACAAGGGTTATATTAACAAAACAGGATCACAGGCACCTTACAAGTCCCCACGGGACACGTCTTTGATTCTTCGCAGGGAACAGATCCTAAAGGGACACTAACTACGCGCGCCCCTGCAGAAGACACCATCATCAACAGTGGGCCGTCAAGCACCGGCGCCAACCCCATCCAGATCAGAGTTAGCGGCAGCCTGACGAGCCTACCCTGCTCCAGGAGCGGAGCCGGCTCGAGGGCTCGTAGCTGTCGTCGCTCGTCTCCGGAGTCGCGAAGAGCTCGCCGGAGTCGCTGGAACCTCCGACGCCTCCGCCGCCTGAGGAGCCGCCAAGGGAGCGGTCGGCGGGCCCAGTCCTCGCCGCAGCAGGGTCCCGGCCACCTCTCCCGGGGCAGCACTCCAGCCGGCACCCGTTCGCATCAAAGACCTTGAAGAACATCACCGAAGCACCGTTGTAATCCAAGTGGATCGCGAAGGTGCCCCTTGTCCTGCAAACCCGGGCGATTTCTGTCAGGACCCCGACTCAATGCCACATCGATCTAGCATGTAACACCTCATATCACTTTGCGGCCTCACGCACGGTATTCCCACGGGTGTCGCCTTACCTTTACCCGGGGCCGTTTGCGCCTTTTGGCACACGTATATGACAGTGTCGCTAGAATCCATATGATAAGGAGCCCGGGCTGACATGGCTAGTCGTAAACCCAAAGTGGCACAAACTTACAGGGACAGGCATCCATGACCCAGCATCGAACGTGTCGGTCATCAGCGAGTGAATCCAGGCTGTAGCATTGGGCTAGCAGGACTCCGGTGAACCGGGCTGTAGCGGGCTAACAGGACTCCGGTATTCATCGCGTGACATTTCCCCGAAGGGACAGACACAGGAACGAAGAAGGACACATGCCGGCCAGCCTAAGTGTTCCGGAGCAGTAGCAAGCTACCATGGCTCGGTGGAAACACTAGGAGACATTTCCCGGTAAGAGAGGCTACTAAAGATAAACAACTAGATAGTCAGATCCCACACATACCAAGCATTTCAATAACATACACACAATATGCTCGATATGTGCAATACAGCATGGCATCACAAAATGACTCTACGACTCAAGTAGTTTATTCAATAGGCTCCGAGGAGCGAGATATTACAAACATGGGTCTCATGACCCAACAATCAGAGCATACAAGTCAAAGCACAAGCGGAAGCTTAACATGTCTGAGTACAGACAACTATAAATGAAAAAGGCTGAGAAGCCTGACTATCTACCAGATCCTGCCGAGGGCACAAGATCGTAGCTGAGGTAACAAGCTAAACGTCGAAGTCCACGTGGAACTACTAGTGAGACTGAAGTCTCTCTGCAAAAACATAAATTAAGCAACGTGAGTACAAATGTACCCAGCAAGACTTACATCAGATCTATCTACATATGCATCATTATCAACAAAGGGGGTGGTGGAGTTTAACTGCAGCAAGCCAGCTTTGACTCGGTGGCTAACCTGAACTACGACTGCAGGTAACTCTTTTGAGGTGGCGCACACGAGTCCACATATTCACCATATCAATACACCACTATGGATCCGCTCCCGTCTCCCTACGAGAACGCCATCCATAACACTCACGCTTATCTTGCATATTTTAGAGTATCCACTTTCACTTGTCTATGAACTATGCAAGGGGTCCAAGTTTCCATATCCGAGGAATCCGGCTATTCGAATAGATAATGATAACCCTGTAGGGGTGTACTTCTTCACACACGCTTTCGCCACTTATCGCCCTGTACACGTCATGTACCTCGGAAACCTTCAAGCGGAAGCCGGGCGAGGGTGTCGGCCACGACCTGACTAACCGAACAAGTCTCTAGTCCAGGTTTATCGCCTATTCGGGTTCCATCCGCAAGGAGATCCGGCCGGGGTGTCGCTCACGGCCCCAAACGATGTGAGCAGGGTTCCCAAGCCCACCATCCGGGTGCCACTTGGTACACCGTGCCACTGTGCCTAGTCTGTCCCAAGCCCACCTGTACCGGGTGCCACTTGGTAGACTACTAACACTACCTACAAACACCAGAAACTAATTGCAACTCCTGGACAGAGATTAAGTTGATTAATAAGTCGAGAGGGGCACTTAATCATTCCAATGCGTGGTAGTAGCTGGTCATGGATCACAAACACAGAACTCAGTTCCTGTGGACGGCTGCAATGAGACAACCCACCATGTACTCCTACATGGCCTCTCACCGCTACCTTTACCAAATCGTGTTCACACACTTAGTCTCAACAGTAGGACATGTTTATACACCTCCGATTCATTCCCGATGAATCAGACCTGACTCAACGCTAAGCAGTAGCAGGCATGACAAACAAGCATGAATGAGTAGGCACAACAGGGCTCAAACAACTCCTACTCATGCTAGTGGGTTTCATCTATTTACTGTGGCAATGACAGGTCATGCAAAGGATAAAGGGGTTCAGCTAACGCAGCAAGTAACAAATATGTCGTTGTTGTCCTAATGCAGTAAAAGAGAGCAGGAGCAGGAGAGTGGGATTTTATCGGAATGAACAAGGGGGTTTTGCTTGCCTGGCACTTCTGAAGATAGCATTGAGTCTTCATTGGTGTCAACGATCACATCATCGGTACAACGTCTACCGAGGGGGAACAACACCGGCAAACACAGAAGAAACACGATCAATGCAATGCACAATATGATGCATGCTATGAAATGGCAATATGAATGTGTTTTGAGCTAATGCACCTAGCTATGATTTAAATGAAGTTGGTTTGAATACATGATTCAAATTCCAACTCCATATATGATTATTTAAATGCCCTTTATTTGTTTTGTCCAAAACAGAGGACAAACATCGTTCAAACATGCATGAAAATAGTACAGATGGATTCCTTGAATTTTTCTGATAATTTTTCATATATAAATTATTTAATTTGGAGTTATGGTTGAATTTCTATGAATTTTAGAAGTTTATACAATTTTCTGGAATTTATAAATCATTTCCTAATTTATTTTAATTCCAGAAAGGAATTATTGCGTCAGCATGACTCATGCTGACCTCAGCAGGTCAGCGGGCGCCGTCCAGGTCAAACTGACCTGTGGGCCCTGCGTGTCAGTGTCTGGGCTAACTAACCTAATTAAAATTAACCCTAACTAACTTGGTTAGCCGGGCGGGGCCCGCATGTCAGTGAGTTAGTGGCTTAACTAAAATTAGTTATTAACTTAACCAAAAGTTAGCAGGGGCCGGGCCCACACGTCAGTGACCCAGGGGGGTCAAATCCCTGGTCAACCGGGGCTAATCCACCAGCGTCTAGCCGCCGGCAACGACCAGACGCGGCGGAGGCTCGGGAATCGCCCACAGGGCACGATTCGAGCTGCAGCTAGGCGCGTCGGAGTGCCCTCGCCGGCGCGCGTCGTTAGGTGGTGCTAGCCGGGCCTGGGGTAGCCGGAGTTCACCGGAGTGGAACCCGCGGCGGCTGCCGGAGTTCGGGGCTGGTGCGGGTTAGCGTTGCGGGGTGCTAACGAGCGAGGCGATGGGCTAGCGGAGCGCTACACGATGCGGGGAGCAAGTTAGGCGCGCCGGGGTGACCTAATGGTCACCGGAGCTACACCTGCGACGAGCTCAGGCGGCGGCGTGCTACGGCCAGCTATGAAACGGTGGCTACGGCGAGCGAGAGAGGGAGCAGGAGCAGGAGCTCACGGCGATGACGACGGAACGCTCGGCAAGGTCGGAGACGGTCCGGAGCCGACGAATTTGACGGTGATGGCCGGCGGGTCCGAGGTAGAAGACGAGCCCGGTGAGGTCGTTCGGGGGCTTCTGGAGGGGCGTGGCTCGGTGAGGTGGGTCGAGGACGGAGTGACGGAGCTTGTGGGCTAGTCGGGGAAGCGAGGGAGGCCCGGTGGCCGTGGTGGCCGTGGACGGCGGCGACGAGCGCGCTCGGGCGCGAGAGGGGGAGAGCAGAGAAGGGAGAAGGGGTCGGGAGAGAGTGAGAGGGAGGAGCGAGGGGGCTGCGTGGCTTCACCCGAAGAGGCCAGGGCGAAGCGGCAAGCAGGAGGTGGCCGGGCGGCGTCGGCGCTCGCCACGCCTCGCCTCTGTCCTTCTGGCGAGGGAGGAAGACGACAGGGGGGAAAGCGGCGGTGGGCTGGGCCGTGCTGGGCCGGTTGGTGGCGCCAGGTAAGTGGCTGGGCTGCTGGTGGGCTACCAGGTAAGTCTTCTGCTCTTTTTTAATTTTTCTGTTCTGTTTTATTTTTATTTAATCTTTTGCCACTGTTTTGAATTTAAAATAATTCAAACAATGCCAAAAGCTCCTCTGAATATTTTTATTTTGCTAGATGGACTTTTCCAAAAGCTCATAAAATATTTCAGGGGTATTTGAAATTATATTCTAGTTATATGAATATAATTCAAATTCAAATAGCTAATGATTTAAATTCAAAGTCCCAAAAATAAATCCTTAAAAATGTTCAATATTTTTGGTTTGGATCAAAACCCTTGCCAAAAATATTAAACATCTAAGAAGAGCATTTTGGAACAATGAATGAGATTTTAGGGTTTTTGCCCTTCTTTTATTTAGGGTTTTGAGGCTTCTAAATTCCTCAGTTCAAGTTTCAAAAATTTAAACATGATGCACAGATGGAAGCAAGCATAGGTCAGGCCAGAACTAGGGATGTGACAACTCACCCCCACTGAGATTCAAGTGTAGGGTAAGACGATGGGGAACGCGACCTAACACAATCTTCACGATCCAGGTTGCCCTTCATAAGAACATTGATTCGATCACCATCATTGTCTTGATGTCTTGCTCTGAGAACTCTAGCTAATCATGACAAGAAGAGGAAAGGAAAACTCTAGAAGGATCGATTTTCTCGAAGGTCGAACAACTCACGGAATGAGACATAGAACCATCTCTTGGATTGAGACACGAGATACACATCAAGAGGGGTGGAAAGAAACGGATGACGAAGGTTCACTAGATGGACAATAATTCCACACTTAAGAAGGTGGTAAACGCTTGTTAACGTAGCGAGGATTTGAGTTGCCACGATACCATAACGGGGCACCTTAGGGAAGGTGACTTGTGGAAATATCCCCTTAAGTGGCAAAAAAAATTACCTTTGATTCAGAGATCATTGAAACTCTTTATACCAGCCTAAGGAAAATCTCGAGCGATCATTTGGAGGGGTTCGGTAGAATGGCATACTCGGACTTGGATGATGTGGATTACCTTGTTGAAGACAACGTAATGGATGAATTTGCTTATCACCAGAAATGGAAGAGACCCGTGGTAGAATGGCACATTGGCGGTGCAAGCTGGGAACAAAATGCAAATGCTGGGAATGATTCTGATAACTGGGGAAGAACCCAACAATAAAGAGTGAATTCACTGTTTGAAAAGGTCATAGCATTGCCGAGGAAACTGAGAGCACTATACAGTTAATGTCGACGATCAAACCTAGCACTTGCGCGTGCTCTCAAGAACTTGAGCATTTCCATAATCATCAAGATTTTACCAATATCTGTGTCAAGGATCCTGGCAACACAACTTACTACCATGATGAATACAGGTGGAAGATGCAGATGCAAAGGAAGATAACACTTTCTCAGATTTCACCCTTGGCGGCGCGAAGGAAATAAAATCTGGATAATCTACCGAGAGACATTTAGCACTCCGCTTCTAATGTTCTCCTTGATGTGCTAGTGTAACCTATTCATAGAAATGGTCTGGTATCTAGAACATCAAGTAAAAGGTCGGACTTCGGGAACACAACAAATCATAAGGCACAACTAGGGAGTAAATCCTACGAAGTCCTTATGGGAAGGTGGCCAGCTTCTTCAATCAAGATACTACAATAACAGGTCTTCCGGCTGGGTGTGTTGGCCATGACATCCACTTCACCGGTTATCGAGGGACCAATATCATAGTTCTTGGGAAATGTTCCAACCATTATATCTGCCTGAGATTCAAATCTGGTTGGTGTCAGGATATTCCAGACCCATCGAGTCTAGGAAGAAAAATGAAAGTTTGCAACACAAATCGACGAGATGACGTTGCGAGATTCTTGGGAAATGAACTACGATAGCAAGCTCCAAAGCATGAGCTGGTTCTGCTACGCACGTGTGAACACGCTGTTCCAGGCAAACATGATCACATGGTAGTCTTACAATAAAACACTACCGAGTTCGGGTAGGGAACCATCATTGAGGATATCGAAGTTCTTTCATAAGTCCGGATTAGCTCTTATGAAGGAACTCCTTCTCCTTGAACAAATCAATTAGTGGCTTGGGGTGCTACGGAATACATATGGAGTGGAGGTAATTAATCTACCAAACCATAGTATACTTTGCACATGCATGACTGACTTGGGACGATTCCAGAGGAAACAAAACAAACCTTTCTCAAACCCACGGCGGCAACTTGCACCAAATGCACATGAATTAGAGGAAGTCACTTCTTTCATCGAAACATATGCTTCATGCACGGAACATGAAGATAATGCTTATAGAAGTTTCCAATAATAGCTTAATGTTCAACAAAATCATGGAGGAGATAAGGATGTTGTCAATGGGCTCAACAACAATTCATCTGGGTTCCCTTTTTAAAAGGAATTCCATAGTTAAGTGAACACGGCGATAGCATTGGTCAGACCAAAGAATATAATGGTGTATGCTCGAGGAAAAACCACGAGTAAGACAACATTACGAATATCGTTGGTTCTGATTTGATTTGACGATAGCCCATACTCAATCAAAGGTTTGGGTAAGATAATAGATCCAGCAACTGATCACAGGGACCAATCGATGAAGATATCATCTTTCTTCAACACACACTACACAAGAATATCCCTTTGGAACGAACTAAGTCAGGCAAGCTTTTATCTTCCAACTCTCCAGGTTGTTGTCTAGCTTAACCAACTAGCTCAGGGATATCCAACACAGATTCTTGGAGAAAGGGTGGTTCACAAGAAACCAACTTGATCACGAGCTCAACATAACAGTCAGGAAACAACCCGGTAACACTTCCAAGAAGATATTTGGAAAGTCACGAACCACCGGTATGTTACTAAGCTCAAGAACAATCTTGCTTTTCAGGGCAAGATGATATGATCAAATGAGCGAGGACTTGGCAAAATCCTAACTCATCAATCAAAGAGTGCACCAGGAAATAAGGACTAGGTAGCACAATCTATCTTAGAATGGTGATTCAATAACCAACACGTTAAGAATGAGGATGTTGTCCATTAGCTACCCAGCAATGAGTTGCTCGGAGTATTGATTTCACACATCGCAATTCACTTGTCGGCATTCCGGTTACAACAACACAAGGACCGAGGAATGAATGATGATGGTGAGAGGTATCACTATGTCAAGAATTCATGAGAGTTGGTGCAGTTCTCATGACAATTCTGACATAAAGGGGGTAACACTCCAAGGTAGAACAGAACAAAGCTGAATTGGCATTTTGATCTGCGGAATACAACTGCTTTGACCCAATCCTAGATATGGATGAGGCACTGGAGTTTGTTTCTCCTAGTCATTCCGGAATGGAATGGCTTAACAGACCACAGAGATAATAGGGCATCGATGAACACAAATGCACATATACTCTTGGTTATCAACTGATAGAGGATGGTCGGGATACGACTAAAGAGAGCAACTCAAGGGAACATATAACTTTTCAAGTTGTGGAGGCATGGATTAGCATGTCGAACGATTTCAACATAATTCTTCCGGATAACCCATGCAGAAAGGTTGAGCTGGCAGAGTCACAATATAGCATGGAGAACTCATCGAGAGCACTCTTGTTGTCAACTTTTGGTTCAGAAGAACTCCTGCCAAGAATGGTTCATGGTAATTGGAAGAAGGATGTACCACGAACCTCGAGGACTATTGCAAAGTTACTAATATCCTAAAGGAACTAGCAAACACTATCAACATGAAGTAAGTAGAGTGAATCTCGGGTTCAAAACCCAGGAATAGAATACCTACTACTAAGTAGCATCACGGGATGCTTCCGAGAATAAAGGCCAGAATCATCACACTGGGAACACAAACATGGCTAGACTACTAGATGATCCCCTGAGACACCTAGGGTCATAATAATAACTCCAACATAAAGGTCGAGGCAGTAGAGTACCTCAACTCAACAATTTGTGTGATTAACCTGGCCTAAAAAGACATTGAAACCAGAGGAAAAGGATTTTGCAAATGCATCAGACTGTTTAGAAACCTGGGATGACTCGGACAGCATAACAGCTGTAAATGCTCAGAAAAGATTTGAGACATTCACAAAAATGGTGGCATAACCACGCAGAAACACAATATCAAGGTTTTGAGATCAACAATTAACATACGGAAGTAATAGGAACTGAGACGAGGCTTAAGTCCAACAATCTTATAAGTCTACGGATTAGTAACACATGATCCTGATAGAAAGAAGAGAAGGCCTAGTTCTTAACCCCGTAGGAAAGATAAGATGACTCAGATCAGAAGGGCATGAGGTAAAGGAGTAAAAAGAGCCTTACGTTCCATCCCACAATCAATTCCCTTATATAACTAAAGAATTTCTAGACTCACTTCGACCAGTTTGGCTTGGTAATCCTACAGGCAGTCAAGCTCTGATACCAATGCTGTCAGGACCCCGACTCAATGCCACATCGATCTAGCATGTAACACCTCATATCACTTTGCGGCCTCACGCACGGTATTCCCACGGCTGTCGCCTTACCTTTACCCGGGACCATTTGCGCCTTTTGGCACACGTATATGACAGTGTCGCTAGCATCCATATGATAAGGAGCCCGGGCTGACATGGCTAGTCGTAAACCCAAAGTGGCACAAACTTACAGGGACATGCATCCATGACCCAGCATCGAACGTGTCGGTCATCAGCGAGTGAATCCAGGCTGTAGCACTGGGCTAGCAGGACTCCGGTGAACCGGGCTGTAGCGGGCTAACAAGACTCCGGTATTCATCGCGTGACATTTCCCTGAAGGGACAGACACAGGAACGAAGAAGGACACATGCCGGCCAGCCTAAGTGTTCCGGAGCAGTAGCAAGCTACCATGGCTCGGTGGAAACACTAGGAGACATTTCCCGGTAAGAGAGGCTACTAAAGATAAACAACTAGATAGTCAGATCCCACACATACCAAGCATTTCAATAACATACACACAATATGCTCGATATGTGCAATACAACATGGCATCACAAAATGACTCTACGACTCAAGTAGTTTATTCAATAGGCTCCGAGGAGCGAGATATTACAAACATGGGTCTCATGACCCAACAATCAGAGCATACAAGTCAAAGCACAAGCGGAAGCTTAACATGTCTGAGTACAGACAACTATAAATGAAAAAGGCTGAGAAGCCTGACTATCTACCAGATCTTGCCGAGGGCACAAGATCGTAGCTGAGGTAACAAGCTAAACGTCGAAGTCCACGTGGAACTACTAGTGAGACTGAAGTCTCTCTGCAAAAACATAAATTAAGCAACGTGAGTACAAATGTACCCAGCAAGATTTACATCAGATCTATCTACATATGCATCATTATCAACAAAGGGGGTGGTGGAGTTTAACTGCAGCAAGCCAGCTTTGACTCGGTGGCTAACCTAAACTACGACTGCAGGTAACTCTTTTGAGGTGGCGCACACGAGTCCACATATTCACCATATCAATACACCACTATGGATCTGCTCCCGTCTCCCTACGAGAACACCATCCATAGCACTCACGCTTATCTTGCGTATTTTAGAGTATCCACTTTCACTTGTCTATGAACTATGCAAGGGGTCCAAGTTTCCATATCCGAGGAATCCGGCTATTCGAATAGATAATGATAACCCTGCAGGGGTGTACTTCTTCACACACGCTTTCGCCACTTATCGCCCTGTACACGTCATGTACCTCGGCAACCTTCAAGCGGAAGCCGGGCGAGGGAGTCGGCCACGACCTGACTAACCGAACAAGTCTCTAGTCCAGGTTTATCGCCTATTCGGGTTCCATCCGCAAGGAGATCCGGCCGGGGTGTTGCTCACGGCCCCAAACGATGTGAGTAGGGTTCCCAAGCCCACCATCCGGGTGCCACTTGGTACACCGTGCCACTGTGCCTAGTCTGTCCCAAGCCCACCTGTACCGGGTGCCACTTGGTAGACTACTAACACTACCTACAAACACCAGAAACTAATTGCAACTCCTGGACAGAGATCAAGTTGATTAATAAGTCGAGAGGGGCACTTAATCATTCCAATGTGTGGTAGTAGCTGGTCATGGATCACAAACACAGAACTCAGTTCCTGTGGACGGCTGCAATGAGACAACCCACCATGTACTCCTACATGGCCTCTCACCGCTACCTTTACCAAATCGTGTTCACACACTTAGTCTCAACAGTAGGACATGTTTATACACCTCCGATTCATTCCCGATGAATCAGACCTGACTCAACGCTAAGCAGTAGCAGGCATGACAAACAAGCATGAATGAGTAGGCACAACAGGGCTCAAACAACTCCTACTCATGCTAGTGGGTTTCATCTATTTACTGTGGCAATGACAGGTCATGCAAAGGATAAAGGGGTTCAGCTAACGCAGCAAGTAACAAATATGTCATTGTTGTCCTAATGCAGTAAAAGAGAGCAGGAGCGGGAGAGTGGGATTTTATCGGAATGAACAAGGGGGTTTTGCTTGCCTGGCACTTCTGAAGATAGCATTGAGTCTTCATTGGTGTCAACGATCACATCATCGGTACAACGTCTACCGAGGGGGAACAACACCGGCAAACACAGAAGAAACACAATCAATGCAATGCACAATATGATGCATGCTATGACATGGCAATATGAATGTGTTTTGGGCTAATGCACCTAGCTATGATTTAAATGAAGTTGGTTTGAATACATGATTCAAATTCCAACTCCATATATGATTATTTAAATGCCCTTTATTTGTTTTGTCCAAAACAGAGGACAAACATTGTTCAAACATGCATGAAAATAGTACAGATGGATTCCTTGAATATTTCTGATAATTTTTCATATATAAATTATTTAATTTGGAGTTACGGTTGAATTTCTATGAATTTTAGAAGTTTATACAATTTTCTGGAATTTATAAATCATTTCCTAATTTATTTTAATTCCAGAAAGGAATTATTGCGTCAGCATGACCTCATCCTGACCTCAGCAGGTCAGCGGGCGCCGTCCAGGTCAAACTGACCTGTGGGCCGTGCGTGTCAGTGTCTGGGCTAACTAACCTAATTAAAATTAACCCTAACTAACTTGGTTAGCCGGGCGGGGCCCGCATGTCAGTGAGTCAGTGGCTTAACTAAAATTAGTTATTAACTTAACCAAAAGTTAGCAGGGGCCGGGCCCACACGTCAGTGACCAAGGGGGGTCAAATCCCTGGTCAACCGGGGCTAATCCACCGGCGTCTAGCCGCCGGCAATGACCAGACGCGGCGGAGGCTCGGGAATCGCCCACAGGGCACGATTCGAGCTGCAGCTAGGCGCGTCGGAGTGCCCTCGCCGGCGCGCGTCGTTAGGTGGTGCTAGCCAGGCCTGGGGTAGCCGGAGTTCGCCGGAGTGGAACCCGCGGCGGCTGACGGAGTTCGGGGCTGGTGCGGGTTAGCGTTGCGGTGTGCTAACGAGCGAGGCGATGGGCTAGCGGAGCGCTACACGATGCGGGGAGCAAGTGAGGCGCCCCGGGGTGACCTAATGGTCACTGGAGCTACGCCGGCGACGAGCTCAGGCGGCGGCGTGCTACGGCCAACTATGAAACAGCGGCTATGGCGAGCGAGAGAGGGAGCGGAGAGGGGGAGAAGGATCAGGAGCTCACGGCGATGACGACGGAACGCTCGGCGAGGTCGGAGACGGTTCGGAGCCGATGAATTTGACGGTGATGGCCGGCGGGTCCGAGGTAGAAGACGAGCCCGGTGAGGTCGTTCGAGGGCTTCTGGAGGGGCGTGGCTCGGTGAGGTGGGTCGAGGACGGAGTGACGGAGCTTGTGGGCTAGTCGGGGAAGCGAGGGAGGCCCGGTGGCCGTGGTGTCCGTGGACGGCGGCGACGAGCGCGCTCGGGCGCGAGAGGGGGAGAGCAGAGAAGGGAGAAGGGGTCGGGAGAGAGTGAGAGGGAGGAGCGAGGGGGCTGCGTGGCTTCACCCGAAGAGGCCAGGGCGAAGCGGCAAGCAGGAGGTGGCCGGGCGGCGTCGGCGCTCGCCACGCCTCGCCTCTGTCCTTCTGGCGAGGGAGGAAGACGACAGGGGGGAAAGCGGCGGTGGGCTGGGCCGTGCTGGGCCGGTTGGTGGCGCCAGGTAAGTGGCTGGGCTGCTGGTGGGCTACCAGGTAAGTCTTCTGCTCTTTTTTAATTTTTCTGTTCTGTTTTATTTTTATTTAATCTTTTGCCACTGTTTTGAATTTAAAATAATTCAAACAATGCCAAAAGCTCCTCTGAATATTTTTATTTTGCTAGATGGACTTTTCCAAAAGCTCATAAAATATTTCAGGGGTATTTGAAATTATATTCTAGTTATATGAATATAATTCAAATTCAAATAGCTAATGATTTAAATTCAAAGTCCCAAAAATAAATCCTTAAAAATGTTCAATATTTTTGGTTTGGATCAAAACCCTTGCCAAAAATATTAAACATCTAAGAAGAGCATTTTGGAACAATGAATGAGATTTTAGGGTTTTTGCCCTTCTTTTATTTAGGGTTTTGAGGCTTCTAAATTCCTCAGTTCAAGTTTCAAAAATTTAAACATGATGCACAGATGGAAGCAAGCATAGGTCAGGCCAGAACTAGGGATGTGACAATTTCGCTCCAGCCCCGAGTCATGAAGACCTCGCCCGGGGCAACGACGGCGACCTCTGCCTCGGTCGCGAGGGTGCTGCAGCCGGCGTGCTGCAGCCAAAGCTCCAGGGGCTCTCCCTGCGGGATGATGGAAGCGAAGAAGGGAGGAAGGCGAATCCAAGACTGAGGAGGCATGGCGACGTGGAACACGAACTCTTGGGAGGAGCCCTCCGTGTGGACCCCAGGGGGGATGACCCACACCTTCGTGACCCGTCGGCGCCGACGGCGGCGCCGCCCGTGGCGATCAGCATCAGCTCCTTCAGGGCCCTCGTTGTGGGCGTACAAGGGAAGCGGGAACCCCGGCGGTGCCCGCTCGCACCAGGGCCTCGACACCACCTGATGAGCCCCCTCGTCTGGGCCGCGGAGGATGGGCCGTTTCTTCGGCGGGAGCGGGTCTGGTTCCTCTCGAGGAGCCTTTTCCTTCTCTGCCGTCGAGAACCGGCGGATCGGAGCCATTGCAGCAAGACAGAGCAAGGACCGGGAAGAAGGAGAAGCAAGAAGGGATGGACTGGAAGGGCCCGCGCCGTTCCGTACTTATAGTCGGCGAAGGCCAACCGCCGACCTCCACGATCGCAGGTAATCATGACCCGCTTTGCATGCAAGGACTTGTCCAATCCGTGCAGTTGCCGAGGCGCCATGGGGAAGTGGAGGCGCCCACGTCCAATCAACCGCCACGCGGCGCCCAAGGACGCAGGCTGTTAGGGCCCATGGCGCTTCGCGCTTACCCTTTCGCCTTCCTGCACGGCCAAGTCCGGACGCGCCTTGGGCCCGGGGGCTACTGTCGGCGTTCTGGGAACGGGGGTCCCCAGACTTGCCTGCCTGCGGCCTGCGGCGTGGCTAAAAGGGGGGCAGCACGGCCCATCTTCACCAACACAGACCCAAGACCCTCGTGAGGGGCCAAGCCTCGCAAGGCGGACGACACGGAGCTTCCTCAGGCACGGCCTTATCAGGCTGGCTCGCGAGGAGGCGGAGAGATCAAGGCGGGGTACCTCACGAGGTGCCCGTGATGCAAGCCATGACGACCAAAGGCGCCAGGCGGGCGCCAGCCCGCGCAGTGTCCTCCTTTCCTCTTTGGTGCAAAGGGAGCAAGCGCAGCCACGGAGTATCGAGGCATCAGGCAAAGGTTGCCATTTCAGTGCAACAAGACCAAGACCAGGAGGACTGCAAGACGGAGGTCATTGTGGAGCCTAAGACGGCGTCACCACCAGAGCTTTGTGCAGGCGAAGACTACTTTTGTCAGCATAGCTAGTACTAGCTGCCCCCCTTCAAATTAGCCCGCCATTGTTGGCTCCCTTCCCGCTCGATATTTGGGAAGAGGACCAGGGCCTCTATAAATAGGACTAGCCACCATAGTAGGAAGAGGGATCGAAATCCGAGAGGCAGAGGCAGAGAGGAGATCGAAATCCGAGAGGCAGAGGCTAAGGACGAAGAAGAGAAGGTCGAAATTAGAGAGAGAGAAGGGTGACTGAACTCCTCCTAGCAGTTCATCCCCCCAGCCAAGAACAGACCCTCGCGAGGCTGTTCTTCCTTGTATTGTTCATCATCATCCGCCTAAGAGGCAATCCACCACACCACACACTAGAGTAGGGTATTACACCGCAATGGTGGCC
Source organism: Triticum dicoccoides (assembly GCF_002162155.2). NCBI lineage: Eukaryota > Viridiplantae > Streptophyta > Magnoliopsida > Poales > Poaceae > Triticum > Triticum dicoccoides. The sequence continues at coordinate 236,465,869 of NC_041384.1, read as the reverse complement.
CGAACCGGTATAAACCCTGTGTCCCTTGTGTCGTTCTTCCCATAGCCTAGATCTTAGCGTGGCGGAGGGGTGCAGGTAGGTAGGAGGAGAAATCTCCGTGCGCACTCCAGTGTTCGAACCTCAAGGGTCTGCCGGAACCCAAAATCCGACAAAATCACTTTAGGAGATGCTACTAAACTCCTAGATAATATTATGGTTAATTATTCTCAATGGCATACTGAAAGATCTTCTAATAAAGAAGTGCATGCGATAGAAGAAATCAATGTGTTGAGTGGAAAGATGGATGAACTTGTGAAATTATTTGCTACTAAGAGTGTTTCTTCTGATCCTAATGATACGCCTTTGTCTACTTTGATTGAGAATAACAATGAATCTATGGATGTGAATTTTGTTGGTAGGAATAATTTTGGTAACAACGCTTATAGGGGGAATTTTAATCCTAGGCCATATCCTAGTAATCCTTCTAATAATTATGGGAATTCCTACAACAACTCTTATGGAAATTATAATAAGATGCCCTCTGAATTTGAGAATAGTGTTAAAGAGTTTATGAATTCAGAAAAGAATTTTAATGCTTTGCTTGAAGAGAAATTGCTTAAAGTTGATGATTTGGCTAGGAACATTGAAAGAATTTCTCTTGAGATTGATTCTTTAAAGATTAGATCTATTCCTCCTAAGCATGATATCAATGAGTCTCTCAAAGCCATGAGAATTTCCATTGATGAGTGCAAGGAAAGAACCGCTAGGATGCGTGCTTCCAAAGATGCCTTTATTAAAGCGTGTTCTTCCAATTCCTATGAAAATCAAGATGAAGATCTAAAAGTTATTGATGTGTCCCCTATTAAATCTTTGTTTTGCAATATGAATCTTGATGAAACTGAATATGATCTTCCTTTACCTAGAAGGCGTTCTAAAAATTCGGAGTATTTAGATCTTAATGATGAAATTGATGAAAGTGGGATTGAAAGAAATAAAAATCTAGATGTTGCTAAACCCACTATATTGGATTTCAAGGAATTTAATTATGAAAGTTTCTCTTTAATTGATTGTATTCCCTTGTTGCAATCCGTGCTAAATTCTCCACATGCTTATAGTCAAAATAAAGCCTTCACCGAACATATTGTTGATGCCTTGATGCAATCTTATGAAGAAAAACTTGAGTTGAAAGTTTCTATCCCTAGAAAACTCTATGATGAGTGGGAACCAACTATTAAAATTAAAATTAAAGATCATGAGTTTTATGCTTTGTGTGATTTGGGTGCTAGTGTCTCTACTATTCCCAAGACTTTGTGTGATTTACTAGATTTCCGCGATTTTGATGATTGCTCTCTAAACTTGCATCTTGCGGATTCCACTATTAAGAAACCTATGGGAAGGATTAATGATGTTCTTATTGTTGCAAATAGGAATTATGTGCCCGTAGATTTCATTGTTCTTGATATAGATTGCAATCCTTCTTGCCCTATTATTCTTGGTAGACCTTTCCTTAGAACGGTTGGTGCGATTATTGATATGAAGGAAGGGAATATTAGATTTTAATTTCCATTAAAAAAGGGCATGGAACACTTTCCAAGAAATAAAATAAAATTGCCATATGAAACTATCATGAGAGCCACTTATGGATTGCCTACCAAAGATGGCAATACCTAGATCTATCCTCGCTTTTATGCCTAGCTAGGGGCGTTAAACGATAGCGCTTGTTGGGAGGCAACCCAATTTTATTTTTATTCCTTGCCTTTTTCTCCTGATTAGTAATAAATAAATTATTTAGCCTTTGTTTTGGTTGTGTTTTTTTGTGTTTAATTAGTGTTTGTGCCAAGTAGAACCGTTGGGAAGACTTGGGGAAAGTCTTGTTGAACTTGCTGTAAAAAACAGAAACTTTAGCGCTCACGAAAACTGCTGTAATTTTTTATTTGAAGAGTGCTATTTAGTTAATTATTTTTGCAGATAATTAATAGATAAATTCCTCACGTCCAGCAATTTATTTTAGAATTTTTGGGGTTCCAGATCTTGCGCTAGCTACAGATTACTATAGACTGTTCTGTTTTTGACAGATTCTGTTTTTCGTGTGTTGTTTGCTTATTTTGATGAATTCAAATTAGCCCGCCATTGTTGGCTCCCTTCCCGCTCGATATTTGGGAAGAGGACCAGGGCCTCTATAAATAGGACTAGCCACCATAGTAGGAAGAGGGATCGAAATCCGAGAGGCAGAGGCAGAGAGGAGATCGAAATCCAAGAGGCAGAGGCTAAGGACGAAGAAGAGAAGGTCGAAATTAGAGAGAGAGAGAGAGAGGGTGACTGAACTCCTCCTAGCAGTTCGTCCCCCCCAGCCAAGAACAGACCCTCGCGAGGCTGTTCTTCCTTGTATTGTTCATCATCATCCGCCTAAGAGGCAATCCACCACACCACACACTGGAGTAGGGTATTACACCACAATGGTGGCCCGAACCAGTATAAACCCTGTGTCCCTTGTGTCGTTCTTCCCATAGCCTAGATCTTAGCATGGCGGAGGGGTGCAGGTGGGTAGGAGGAGAAATCTCCGCGCGCACTCCAGTGTTCGAACCTCAAGGGTCTGCCGGAACCCGAAATCCGACAAAATCACTTTAGGAGATGCCACTAAACTCCTAGATAATATTATGGTTAATTATTCTCAATGGCATACTGAAAGATCTTCTAATAAAGAAGTGCATGCGATAGAAAAAATCAATGTGTTGAGTGGAAAGATGGATGAACTTGTGAAATTATTTGCTACTAAGAGTGTTTCTTCTGATCCTAATAATATGCCTTTGTCTACTTTGATTGAGAATAACAATGAATCTATGGATGTGAATTTTGTTGGTAGGAATAATTTTGGTAACAACACTTATAGGGGGAATTTTAATCCTAGGCCATATCCTAGTAATCCTTCTAATAATTATGGGAATTCCTACAACAACTCTTATGGAAATTATAATAAGATGCCCTCTGAATTTGAGAATAGTGTTAAAGAGTTTATGAATTCACAAAAGAATTTTAATGCTTTGCTTGAAGAGAAATTTCTTAAAGTTGATGATTTGGCTAGGAACGTTGATAGAATTTCTCTTGAGATTGATTCTTTAAAGATTAGATCTATTCCTCCTAAGCATGATATCAATGAGTCTCTCAAAGCCATGAGAATTTCCATTGATGAGTGCAAGGAAAGAACCGCTAGGATGCGTGCTTCCAAAGATGCCTTTATTAAAGCGTGTTCTTCCAATTCCTATGAAAATCAAGATGAAGATCTAAAAGTTATTGATGTGTCCCCTATTAAATCTTTGTTTTGAAATATGAATCTTGATGAAACTGAATATGATCTTCCTTTACCTAGAAGGCGTTCTAAAAATTCGGAGTATTTAGATCTTAATGATGAAATTGATGAAAGTGGGATTGAAAGAAATAAAAATCTAGATGTTGCTAAACCCGCTATATTGGATTTCAAGGAATTTAATTATGAAAGTTGCTCTTTAATTGATTGTATTTCCTTGTTGCAATCCGTGCTAAATTCTCCACATGCTTATAGTCAAAATAAAGCCTTCACCGAACATATTGTTGATGCCTTGATGCAATCTTATGAAGAAAAACTTGAGTTGAAAGTTTCTATCCCTAGAAAACTTTATGATGAGTGGGAACCAAAAATTAAAATTAAAATTAAAGATCATGAGTTTTATGCTTTGTGTGATTTGGGTGCTAGTGTCTCTACTATTCCCAAGACTTTGTGTGATTTACTAGATTTTCGCAATTTTGATGATTGCTCTCTAAACTTGCATCTTGCGGATTCCACTATTAAGAAACCTATGAGAAGGATTAATGATGTTCTTATTGTTGCAAATAGGAATTATGTGCCCGTAGATTTCATTGTTCTTGATATAGATTGCAATCCTTCTTGCCCTATTATTCTTGGTAGACCTTTCCTTAGAATGGTTGGTGCGATTATTGATATGAAGGAAGGGAATATTAGATTTTAATTTCCATTAAAAAAGGGCATGGAACACTTTCCAAGAAAGAAAATAAAATTGCCATATGAAACTATCATGAGTGCCACTTATGGATTGCCTACCAAAGATGGCAATACCTAGATCTATCCTCGCTTTTATGCCTAGCTAGGGGCGTTAAACGATAGCGCTTGTTGGGAGGCAACCCAATTTTATTTTTATTCCTTGCCTTTTGCTCCTGATTAGTAATAAATAAATTATTTAGCCTTTGTTTTGGTTGTGTTTTTTGTGTTTAATTATTGTTTGTGCCAAGTAGAACCGTTGGGAAGACTTGGGGAAAGTCTTGTTGAACTTGCTGTAAAAAACAGAAACTTTAGCGCTCACAAAAACTGCTGTAATTTTTATTTGAAGAGTGCTATTTAGGTAATTATTTTTGTCGATTATTAATAGATAAATTCCTCACGTCCAGCAATTTATTTTAGAATTTTTGGGGTTCCAGATCTTGCGCTAGCTACAGATTACTACAGACTGTTCTGTTTTTGACAGATTCTGTTTTTCGTGTGTTGTTTGCTTATTTTGATGAAAATCTATGGTTAGTAAAATAGTTTATAATCCATATAGAAGTTGTAATACATTAGGTTTAACACCAATATATATAAAGAATGAGTTCATTATAGTACCTTGAAGTGATCTTTTGTTTTCTTTCGCTAACGGAGCTCACGAGTTTTCTATTTTGAGTTTTGTGTTGTGAAGTTTTCAAGTTTTGGGTGAATTCTTTTGATGGATTATGGAACAAGGAGTGGAAAGAGCCTAAGCTTGGGGATGCCCATGGCACCCCCAAGATAATCCAAGGACACCAAGAAGTCAAAGCTTGGGGATGCCCCGGGAGGCATCCCCTCTTTCGTCCACTTCCATCGGTAATTTACTTGGAGCTATATTTTTATTCACCAACATGATATGTGTTTTGCTTGGAGCGTCTTGTATTATTTGTGTCTTTGTGTCTTAGTATGCCACAATCATCCTTGCTGTTCACACCTTTTGAGAGAGCCATACATGAAATAAAATTTGATAGAATACTCTATGTGCTTCACTTATATCTTTTGAGCTATGTAATTTTGCTCTATGTGCTTCACTTATATCTTTTGAGCGTTATAATTTTGCTCTATGTGCTTCACTTAGATCTTTTAGAGCACGGTGGTGGATTTGTTTTAAAGAAACTATTGATCTCTCATGCTTCACTTAAATTATTTTGAGAGTCTTAATAGCATGGTAATTTGCTTAATAATAATATGCTTGGTATTCAAGATTTGTGAAACTTTCTTTTAAGTGTGTTGAATACTAAGAAAGGATTGAAGCATGATAATTGTTTTGAGATATGGAGGTGATAATATTAAAGTCATGCTAGTTGAGTAGTTGTGAATTTAAAGAATACTTGTGTTAAAGTTTGTGATTCCCGTAGCATGCACATATGGTGAACCGTTATGTGATGAAGTCGGAGCATGATTTATTTATTGATTGTCTTCCTTATGAGTGGCAGTCGGGGACGAGCGATGGTCTTTTCATACCAATCTATCCCCCTAGGAGCATGCGCATAATACTTTGCTTTGATAACTTCTAGATTTTTGCAATAAGTATATGAGTTCTTTATGACTAATGTTGAGTCCATGGATCATACGCACTTTCACCCTTCCACCTTTGCTAGCCTCTCTAATACCGCACACCTTTCACCGGTATCATACACCTACCATATACCTTCCTCAAAACAGCCACCATATCTACCTATTATGGCATTTCCATAGCCATTCTAAGATATATTGCCATGCAACTTTCCACCATCTAGTTCATCATGACACATTCATCATTGTCATATTGCTTAGCATGATCATGTAGTTGACATAGTATTTGTGGCAAAGCCACTGTTCATAATTTCTTCATACTTGTCACTCTTGATTCATTGCATATCCCGGTACACCGCTAGAGGCATCCATATAGAGTCATACTCTATTTTAGAATCGAGTTGTAATCATTGAGTTGTAAATAAATAAAAGTGTGATGATCATCATTTAATAGAGCATTGTCCCAATAAAAAAATAATAAAAAAAGAAAAAAGGCCAAAGAAAAAAAGAAGGCCCAAAAAAAATAAAATAAAAAGGGGCAATGCTACTATCCTTTTACCACACTTGTGCTTCAAAGTAGCACCATGATCTTCATAGTAGAGAGTCTCTCATGTTATCACTTTCATATACTAGTGGGAATTTTACATTATAGAACTTGGCTTGTATATTCCAATGATGGGCTTCCTCAAATTGCCCTAGGTCTTCATGAGCAAGCAAGTTGGATGCACACCCACTTAGTTTCTTTTTGAGCTTTCATACATTTATAGCCCTAGTGCATCCGTTGCATGGCAATCCCTACTCCCTCACATTGATATCTATTGATGGGCATCTCCATAGCCTATTGATATGCCTAGTTGATGTGAGACTATCTTCCCCTCCTTTTTGTCTTCTCCACAACCACCATTCTATTCCACCTATAGTGCTATATCCATGGCTCACGCTCATGTATTGCGTGAAGATTGAAAAAGTTTTGAAAAAGTTAGAGTATGAAACAATTGCTTGGCTTGTCATCGGGGTTGTGCATGATTTAAATACTTTGTGTGGTGAAGATGGAGCATAGCCAGACTATATGATTTTGTAGGGATAACTTTCTTTGGCCATGTTATTTTGAGAAGACATAATTGCTTTGTTTGTATGCTTGAAGTATTATTATTTTTATGTCAATATAAACTTTTGTCTTGAATCTTTCTAATCTGGATATTCATACCATAATTAAGAAGATTTGCATTGAAATTATGCCAAGTAGCACTCCGCATCAAAAATTCTCTTTTTATCATTTACCTACTTGAAGACGAGCAGGAATTAAGCTTGGGGATGCCTGATACGTCTCCAACGTATCTATAATTTTTGATTGCTCCATGCTATATTATCTACTGTTTTGGACTATATTGGGCTTTATTTTCCACTTTTATATTATTTTTGGGACTAACCTATTAACCGGAGGCCCGGCCCAGAATTGCTATTTTTTTTTGCCTATTTTAGTGTTTCGGAGAAACAGAATATCAAACGGAGTCCAAACGGAATAAAACCTTCGGGAACGTGATTTTCTCACCGAACGTGATCCAGGAGACTTGGACCCTACTCCAAGGAGTCAAAGAGGAGGTCATGAGGGTGGGGGGCGCCCCCTGCCTCGTGGGCCCCTCGGTGCTCCACCGACGTACTCCTTCCTCCTATATATACCTACGTACACCCAAACAATCAGAACAGGAGCCAAAAACCTAATTCCACCGCCGCAACTTTCTGTATCCATGAGATCCCATCTTGGGGCCTATTCCTGAGCTCCGCCGGAAGAGGGCCGTCATCACGAAGGGCTTCTACACCATCCTAGCCCCTCCGATGAAGTGTGAGTAGTTTACCTCAGACCTTCGGGTCCATAGCTAGTAGCTAGATGGCTTATTCTCTCTCTTTGAAACTCAATACAAAGTTCTCCCCCTCTCTCGTGGAGATCTATTCGATGTAATCTTATTTTTGCGGTGTGTTTGTTGAGACCGATGAATTGTGGGTTTATGATCAAGTCTATCTATGAATAATATTTGAATCTTCTCTGAATTCTTTTATGTATGATTGGTTATCTTTGCAAGTCTCTTCGAATTATCCATTTGGTTTGGCCAACTAGATTGGTAGTTCTTGCCATGGGAGAAGTTCTTAGCTTTGGGTTCGATCTTGCGGTGTCCTTTCCCAGTGACAGAAGGGGCAGCAAGGCACGTATTGTATCATTGCCATTGAGGATAACAAGATGGGGTTTATTTCATATTGCATGAATTTAACTCTCTACATCATGTCATCTTGCTTAAGGCGTTACTCTGTCTTTAACTTAATACTCTAGATGTATGCTGGATAGCGGTCGATGAGTGGAGTAATAATAGTAGATGCAGAATCGTTTCGGTCTACTTGTCATGGACGTGATGCCTATATACATGATCATGCCTAGATATTCTCATAACTATGCTCAATTCTGTCAATTGCTCAACAGTAATTTGTTCACCCACCATAGAATACTTATGCTCTTGAGAGAAGCCACTAGTGAAACCTATGGCCCCTGGGTCTATTCTCATCATATCAATTTCCATTACTTTAATCTTGCTTTGCTTTTTTTACTTTGCCTTTACTTTTTACTTTGCATCTTTATACCAAAAATACCAAAAATATTATATCTATCAGATCTCACTCTCGTAAGTGACCGTGAAGGGATTGACAACCCCTAATCGCGTTGGTTGCGAGTAGCTATCATTTTGTGCAGGTACGAGGGACTTGAGCATGGCCTCCTACTGGATTGATACCTTGGTTCTCAAAAACTGAGGGAAATACTTACGCTACTCTGCTGCATCATCCCTTCCACTTCGGGGAAAACCAACGCAAGCTCAAGACGTAGCACAGAGCATTGGATCCGCCAAAGACCCTGCCCCATGCGCCCGCGCAAGGAGACGAGCGCTCTCCTTCCCGAGCTTTTCGTCTCTCGCGCCTGCTCGCCGAAGTCCTGCTCAGGCCGGACTCCAACCTCCATGGAGCCTCCGAAGCCGCAGCTCCCCACCACGGAGTCCCTCGTCGCTAGCCACCAAAGCTCTGCCCGCTAGCCAACGGAGGACCCCTGTGCGCTCTCTGCTCCTTCGTGCCCGAGCAGCCTCGCTGCAACCTTGCCGCCACGCCCCGCCATCTTCAGCCTCGTGCCGTTGGAGACGCCACGACCACGCCGGAGCTTTGCCTCGTTCCCGGCCATCCTCGCCGCCTCCCCTTATTTCTCCTTCCCCCCTCTGTTTTCTTCCCCTTACGCAGTTATCTCCCTCTGAACCTTCGCAGGACAGGAGCCATGGCGCGCCGCCAGGAGCAGTGCCCGCTCGGCCCGTCTGTGTTGACCCACCTGCGTCCGCTCCATCCCTGCATCCCGCCGGGGTCCGCTGCCTCGTCGGACCCCGCTGCTGCCTTCCCGTCCAGCGCCGCTGCTGCTCCGCTTCCGACGAGCAGATGAACACCACCATTTCAGTGCCTCCCCGTTGTTCCAGATCAAGCGAGAGGAGCTCGCCCGGTCCAGCCGTTCGTTGACCGCGCCCTCACCCTAGCCTAGCTCCAGCGACCGCGTGGGCCCTCCAAGCTGCAGCCCAGCCTCTCCTCCAAGCCGGGCCACGACCCATGGGTGAGCCGCCCCCTCTCTTGTGCACCTTGGGCCCAGCAGTTTTGGCCCGCTTCTGTTTTTTTCCTTTCAGCGATTTTCCTTTTTATCTAGAGAACGGCAGATTTACAGAAAACCCCCCTAGCTTCATGCATTTAATAACTCATCATCCGTGCACCGGGTTAAAATAAGTTATATGTGAAACATGACTAGAATTTCGTCTAGTTTCATAATTTGCAACTTTCATCTATGTTTAAATTGCTTAAACTGCTATTTGCATTAATTTGCTCCTATGCCATGTAAAATGATTTATTTCATAACTTAATAACCGTAGCTCCAAACTTAATAAACTTTATATGTAAATGGGGTGGAAAAATGCCTAGTTTATCATGGTGCACTCATCTTGCATGTTTAACAACTCTAAAATATGGTTTAGGGAAGAAGAGTACCAAACCTAAAATATGCACATGAGGATTTTTCCAGACTTGTTGTTTGTTGTTCCGGCATCATTTAAACTTGCCTAGATAGGTAGTTTTACTTTGCTTCACCCCTTGCCATGCTAAACAACATTTAATATTGTTGAGTACATAAACGAGATCGAACTAAATAACTTGTTGTGGTGTTTCGTCAATATGCAACTCGTTGCATATTGAGCTCCACTTAATTTGTAGAATTGCTTGTGCACTTTGCCATGCCATGCCCTCTTTAAACTGGACATGCATCATACTTGGTTGTGCATCATGTCATGTTTATGTGGTGGTTGTTTACCATGTTTCTTGCTTCTTTCCGGTGTGCTTCTTCGAGTTGGTTCCGTTAACATCGCGTTTGTGAGGATCCGTTCGACTACAACCGTTTGTCTTCTTCATGGACTCATTCTTCTTCCTTGTGGGATCTTAGGCAAGATGACCATACCCTCGAAATCACTTCTATCTTTGATTGCTAGTTGCTCGCTCTATGGCTATGCCGCGATACCTACCACTTGCTATATCATGCCTCCCATATTGCCATGTCAAGCCTCTAACCCACCTTTCCTAGCAAACCGTTGTTTGGCTATGTTACCGCTTTGCTCAGCCCCTCTTATAGCGTTGCTAGTTGCAGGTGAAGCTGAAGTTTGTTCCATGTTGGAACATTGATATGTTTGGGATATCACAATATATTTTATTTAATTAATGCATCTATATACTTGGTAAAGGGTGGAAGGCTCGGCCTTATGCCTGGTGTTTTGTTCCACTCTTTCCGCCCTAGTTTCCGTCATACCGGTGTTATGTTCCTTGATTTTGCGTTCCTTACACAGTTGGGTGTTATGGGGACCCCTTGACAGTTCGCCTTGAATAAAACTCCTCCGGAAAGGCCCAACCTTGGTTTTACATTTGCCTAACAACCTAAACTTTTCCCTTGGGAGTAATTAACCCGAGGGTCATCTTATTTTAACCCCCCTGGGCCAGTGCTTCTCTAAGTGTTGGTCCGAACCAAGTAGACTACGGGGCCACCTCGGGGAAACTTGAGTTTGGTTTTTACTCATAGGATGTCTCATCCGGTGTGCCCTAAGAACGAGATATGTGCAGCTCCTATCGGGATTTGTCGGCACATTCGGGCGGCTTTGCTGGTCTTGTTTTACCATTGTCGAAATGTCTTGTAACCGGGATTCCGAGTCTGATCGGGTCTTCCTGGGAGAAGGAATATCCTTCGTTGACCGTGAGAGCTTGTGATGGGCTAAGTTGGGACACCCCTGCTGGGTTTTGAACTTTTGAAAGCCGTGCCCGCGGTTATGGGCAGATGGGAATTTGTTAATATCCGGTTGTAGAGAACTTGACACTTAACTTAATTAAAATGAATCAACCGCGTGTGTAGCCGTAATGGTCTCTTTTCGGCGGAGTCCGGGAAGAGAACACGGTCTCATGTTATGCTTGAACGTAAGTAGTTTCAGGATCACTTCTTGATCATGATAGCTTATCGACCGTGCTTTGCTTCTCTTCTCGCTCTTATTTCCGTAAGTTAGCCACCATATATGCTAGTGCTTGCTGCAGCTCCACCTCACTACCTTTTCCTACCCATTAAGCTTAAATAATCTTGATCGCGAGGGTCTGAGATTGCTGAGTTCCCGTGACTCACAGATTACTTCCAAAACCAGTTGTAGGTGCCATTGATACCAGTGCAGATGATGCAGCTGAGCTCAAGTGGGAGCTCGATGAAGATCGTGTTCGTTGGGTTGTTTCATTTCCTTTCGATCAGTAGTGGAGCCCAGTTGGGGCGATCGGGAACCTAGCAATAGGGGCGGTCTTTCTTTATTTTGGTTCCGTAGTCGGACCTTGTTTGTATTCTGGATGATGTAATGCTATATTTAGGTATTGTGTGAAGTGGCGATTGTAAGCCAACTCTTTATCCCTTCTTATTCAGTACATGGGATGTGTAAAGATTACCCCTCTTGTGACATGCCTACTATGCGGTTATCCCTCTAAGTCGTGCTCCAACACGTGGGAGATATAGCCGCATCGTGGGTGTTACACTATGACTGGCTGGTTGTGCTTCCTCCATGGGAATAGGCGTACTAACTGGTGGAGTTGGGATTCGCCGTGGTAGTACTGTCCCTTTGTGCACTGGAGCCGCCTTACTAACTGCTCTTGTTTGGGAGCTCTGTGGTGGAGATGGTGCTATGTCAACAGGAACTGGGTTACTATCTGCTGGGGTTGGGGTTAGATTGGGTGGAGCTAGTTCTCTGTCCATCGCAGTAGGGGTACAATCTACGAGAGCCTGGGTTATGTGGTGGTAGGGCTGGTTCTCATGCATGTACAACCGGGGTTCTATCTCCACCAAGAGGTAGCACTGTTTTGTTTGAAGACCGTGTTTTTACTCCGCTGGATACTGGCATCACCTGCTCTAATTGAAATGGCTGATAAACAGGAAACATACACTAGTGCGTGCCGGTCCTAAACAAACGGTTTTTAACCCCTTTCTGCAACGACATATGGAACTGTCTCCAAGTGAGTGTGGGCGACAGGGGGGTCCTTCCCACACGACCTAGAAACCGTCAGGGATAGGGAGCCTTGATGCATATAGTTGTCCCTGTATAACCGTTTTCGATATCTCGAATATCCCAAACGCTTCATCCTTGCTACTCGTTTGTGCTCGCATGGCCATTGCAGTCGGAGCTTTCTGGTTCTGCCTAAAACCAGGTAGATTCAAGGCACGGGAGTTTTATAGGCAGATTCTAGGCACGAGGGTTTTACGATGCCTGGCACATCATAAACAGTTCATGATTATAAACCATGTACGATAGGTAGAGAATCACACACATTTAGTTTTCCCGCACCGTATGTGATAGTGTCTGACATCACACACGCTTTGCAAACGACAACTGTGTGCATGCTTGCACACGTTTCCTCTTTGTGAACCGTCTTGGATTATGGTGTATATCACAATCGTTTGTGTTTTACCAACCGTGTGTGCCGTAATGATCCGCAGAACGTAATTTCGCCCTAATTTAATTGCTACTATTTAAAATTGTACCTAATTTAAACTTGAAAGTAGGCTATAGCTTTATACATATCCATCAGGTTCAAACAACCAATGCATTATTCGATTCATAGGTACATATGTTTAAGAATTACAGAAGCACCAAATAAAGAATGATGTACTAGGGTTCTATACTTGTACTATTACAGATGGTAAAGAAAGAGGCCACAAACATTCCAGTTGCTGAACAAGGTGAAGAGGAATGGCCCTACCATGCTCTCCTGGATGCAGAAGGCATGCAGGACTCTAGTCCAACCCCTTGTGATGGCATCCCGCCAATCATGTAGTTTGAGAGGTAATATTGAGTAAACTGCTTCAGGATCCACTGCAAAAGAAAAAAGATTCAGATATTGTCATCTAACACAACTCATTACAGGCAGTAAAAAGAAGGCTACATGGTTCTTACTTACCATCCTGCAGTTCACTGTTGTCTTGCATAAAGTGTAAACAAATAGTTTGATTGACATCTTTTGACCCATTTTAGTAACAATCTTTACCGGTTTCCTCACTTGATGCTGGTTCATGAAGATCTCATTGCCCCATATGCAGAAAGGGTCGAAGTGTGGATCTTTGGCAATGATATATGTACCTAAAAGCACCAAGTTAATATTAGAAGCTAAACAACAATTGAAAAATGATGTAGTATAACACTCCATCCATCCCATTATATAAGATTTTATTACATGTATATCTAGACATCATCAGAACATTAAGGTAACACTCTTCCTTGTTGCTATGTAGCCTGGGATTGCATATTTAGTCATTCAGTACAATGCATGTTGCTAAACAACAATTGAAAAATGAAAAGGCATGTTAACTGCAATATCCTTAACAACAACCAAATATCGTAATTCATAGTGGTATTGTTGAAACTGTTATTGATGAAATCAAACTACACAGCAAATAGTTGCACATATAGAGCATCACATTGTGAAGAACTGAAATAAACAAGTCATAAGGACATCTCTAGGCGATCCTTAAAAAGTTAAAGGACTAAAACCCTTAGTGGATATATATATATACTCCAGGAATTTTTGGCCTTTTCTAGTCGATCCCCTAAACTTAAGGTTGTAAACTTCAATTTGACCAAGTTCAAAGCAGGTTCAACTGAAAGTAGCATGCATTCAAACATAAACATATATAGTTTTGCATAACCGAACATAAAACATAAATTTAAACTAAGCTAAACTACTTTCGGTCGAAGTAGAGGTCGAGCCAATCCTTCCTCGTCATGTACGGTGTGCCGCGAGCCGGGTCCGGGCTAGTACCGTCATCGGGGTCGTTGGGGAAGGCACTCCTCCACTCATCGATGTCGATCTCCTCGTCCTCGGGGCCCACCTCGACGCCCTCCGCGCCGTCGTCGCCGCCACCTTCGATCTCGTCATCAGAGGAGAGCGCGATAACCTCGCCGCCCTCTGCATCGCCATCCTCGCCGCCTTCGACCTCGTCATCGGAGGAGAGCGCGATAACCTCGCCACCCTCCGTGCTGGCAAAGATCGCCCGCTCCGCCTCCATGAGCTCCGGGTGCTGCTGGCAGAGCTCTTGCATGTAGGCCTCGTCGGCGGCCTAGACCTCGACCTCGAGATGCTCCCACTCGTCGTGGTCCTCCTGCCCCATAGCCGAGCTCACGACCCTGGCTCCGGCGCAATGAGGTGGACCGAACGTGTGCCGAAGGGGAAATTGAGCCTAGCCGCCGCGCCGTGGTAGCGGACCTGCCAGCGGTCATACTCCATGGCCGCGAGCTCGGCCGTGTGGAAGCTACCAAGCCACCGGCGGGTGTGGGTCTCTCAATCTGTAATCTTGGCGACCCACGTCCCCCACTGCCGCTGCCGGACCCCGAGGTAGGACTTCGTCGGCTGTCGGGTTCATGGGAGGACGGGGAAGTCCTCGAACCGGCATAGGGGAGCGGCGGCAGGCGGATTGGGGGACCGACGACGGCGGATCGGGCCTGCGGAGGACGACGGGGACATCTCGGCGGCCACCTCACCGGCGTCGGGCGAAAAGGCCACGATAAACCTCTTTTTGGCCATTGGCTACTCGAACTCCCCGACACACAGGCGGAGGTTGAGGATGGAGGCACCGACGAAGGCGGTGACCTACCAATGGTTTCGAGGGTTGTGTGTGTGTGTGTGTGTGTGTGTGAGCGGAGGTTGTGTTTGAGGAAATACTGCGGCAACTAAAAATTTTACTAGGCGGGAGTAACAAGGCGGGGCTACTGAAAATTTGGATCAAGGACGAGCAGATATTTTTGAGATTGCGAGGGATGCAGAGGCGGGAGTAAAATGCCGGGGCTACTAAAAATTTGAATCAAGGGACTGAAGCAGAGCGGGAGTAACAGACATCGCACACGGTCCACACATACTAATCGTGTGCTATCAAACATTAAAACCTTCCAGGCGGTAGATATTTTCAAGATTGCGAGGGATGCAGAGTCGGGAGTTTTGGGGGAGCGAGATAGTGTGCTTGACACGCCAGCTGTGGACTGTAGCCGACGCACCTTCTCGCATAAGCCATAGGCGTATTATACACCGACGGTGCTCCAAGATATTTTGTACTACATCTCACATGGTTGGTGAGAATAAAATGTGTGGGATCTACTTGTTTTGAATTACAAGATGGGGTCACAGCGGCAATGGACGGTGTTTGAATTGCTAGACCTTTTATCTGCAGTGAACATGCAACTATATGTGTGTCGTAAAAGAATTAGAATTATTCAGGGTTCGTTTGGACATTTCATACATTAAACTGGTTTTCTAGCCATTTCAGGTGCACAATTCAAAATTAAACTACATGCACATGCTTCGGTGCATACAAAGTGGTTGAAATATCAAATCTGTGTCCTCCAGTGCATGCTTAGGTCCCATGGAAGAAATGGGAATGATTTTTTGGGGTTCGTTTGGCCTTTTTATACATTAACTGGGTTTTCTAGGCATTTTATGTGCATAATTCAAATTTGAACTACAAACACATGCTCCAATGCACTAAAGTTGGTTGAAAAATCACATGTGTGTCCTTGGGTGAATTTCTAGGTCCCATGCAAGAGATGGGAATGAATTTCAAACACCGGGGCACTGTTGATTGCCGGCAAAACGTTGAGATACCTGGTTTTTAAATTCTAGTAAATCCAAAATTCGTCTGAAATTCATGAAACTTGGCATGCTATCATGGAGCGGCATCAACATGCTGTGGTGAAAAAATTGCCCCATTTGGGGCAGGTTTGGGTATAAGCTTCTCACGAACGAGAGCTTCTCACAACAAGCATGATGGTTTCGATAGGGAATGTACCACCTTTGGGGACGGGACGATATCCGTTGCCTCTTATTGCTTTCAAAAATTTTCTAGTTTCAACATAGAACAACAGGAGTGTTGTGTTCAATCTTGGAATTTTTCGGGGTTCGTTTGGCCTTTTTATACATTAACTGGGTTTTCTAGGCATTTTATGTGCATAATTCAAATTTGAACTACAAGCACATGCTCCAATGCACCAAAGTTGGTTGAAAAATCACATGTGTGTCCTTGGGTGAATTTCTAGGTCCCATGCAAGAGATGGGAATGAAATTCAAATACCATGGCACTGTTGATTGCCGGCAAAATGTTGAGATGCCTAGTTTTAAAATTCTAGTAAATCCAAAACTTGTCTGAAATTCATGAAACTTGGCATGCTATCATGGAGCGGCATCAACATGCCGTGGTGAAAATTTTGTCCCATTTAGGGCAGGTTCGGATATAAGCTTCTCACAAACTAGAGCTTCTCACAACAAGCATGATGGTTTCGATAGGGAACGTACCACCTTTGGTGACGGGACGATATCCGTTGCCTCTTATTGCTTTCAAAAAATTTCTAGTGTTAACATAGAACAACAAGAGTGTTGTGTTCAATCTTGGAATTTTTCGGGGTTCGTTTGGCCTTTTTATACATTTCCTGGTTTTCTAGGCATTTTATGTGCATAATTCAAATTTGAACTACAAGAACATGCTCCAATGCACTAAAGTTGGTTGAAAAATCACATGCGTGTCCTTGGGTGAATTTCTAGGTCCCATTTAAGAGATGGGAGTGAAATTCAAACACCAGGGCACTGTTGATTGCCGACAAAACGTTGAGATGCCTGGTTTTTAAATTCTAGTAAATCCAAAACTTGTATGAAATTCATGAAACTTGGCATGCTACCATGGAGCGGCATCAACATGCCATGGTAAAAAATTTGTCCCATTTGGGGCAGGTTCGGGTATAAGCTTCTCACAACAAGCATGATGGTTTCGATAGGGAACGTCCCACCTTTGGGGATGAAATGATATCCATTGCCTCTTATTGCTTTCAAAATTTTTCTAGTGTCAACATAGAACAACAGGAGTGTTGTGTCAATTTTTGTGATTTCTCGGGGTTCGTTTGGACATTTTTATGCATTAACTAGGTTTTCTAGGCATTTTATGTGCATAATTCAAATTTGAACTACAAGCACATGCTCTAATGCACTAAGGTTGGTTGAAAAATCTAATCCGTGTCCTTGGGTGAATTTCTAGGTCCCATGCAAGAGATGGGAATGAAATTCAAACACCAGGGCACTGTTGATTGCCGGCAAAACGTTGAGATGCCTGGTTTTTAAATTCTAGTAAATCCAAAACTCGTCTGAAATTCATGAAACTTGGCATGCTATCATGGAGCGGCATCAACATGCCGTGTTAAAACATTTGTCCCATTTGGGGCAGGTTCGGGTATATGCTTCTCACAAACCAGAGCTTCTCACAACAAGCATGATGGTTTCGGTAGGGAACGTCCCACCTTTGGGGAGGAAACGATATCCATTGCCTCTTATTGCTTTCAAAAAAGTTTTCGTGTCAACATAGAACAACAGGAGTGTTGTGTCAATTTTTGGGATTTTTCGGGGTTTGTTTGGACATTTTTATGCATTAACTGAGTTTTCAATGCATTTATGTGCATAATTCAAATTTGAACTACATGCACATGCTCAAGTGCATATAAATTGGTTGAAAAATCAAATTTGTGTCCATGGGTGCATGCTTAGGTCCCATGCAAGAAATGGGAATGAATTTCAAACACAGGGCACCATTGATTGCCGACAAAACATTGAGATGCCTCGCTTTTAAATTCTAGTAAATCCAAAACTCGACTGAAATTCATGAAACTTGGCATGCTTTCATGGAGGGGCACCCGACGTGATGTGGTATTTTTTGTGTCCATTTTGAGAGAAGGCACACTCTAATAATGACAGCCAACAAAGGCATTTTGAAAAAATAGCTGCCACTTTAATATCTCAAATGTTTGTATAATTCAAACCGTGTGCGTTCTGTTAACCATTCACGTGACGCCACGTGTCTTGGTTTTAATGGCTGTAGGAGGTGCCGTGCGGACAACTGCTTGACCTTGACTGAATGGGAGGCGTGCGAGCGCAGTCCGGTGCGCAGGCTGACCGAGAGGCGTGCAAGCTGTCCTCCAATGCACATGCTCACTGGGAAGCGTGCAAGCTGTACGCTGTGTAGGCTCACTGGGAAGCGAGCCCTTTGACTTCCATGGCCGCCCGCCTTCCTCTCCATTAATGGCGCCCGAGCCGCTGTTTAATACGGGTGGCCTTACTGTTCTCCTCCCATTCCCCTCCCCCCATAAACCTCCACCGCCATGGCGCAGAATGATCATCTGCCACCTGTCAGGACCCCGACTCAATGCCACATAGATCTAGCATGTAACACTTCATATCACTTTGCGGCCTCACGCACGGTATTCCCACGGGTGTCGCCTTACCGTTACCCGGGACCGTTTGCGCCTTTTGGCACACGTATATGACAGTGTCGCTAGCATCCATATGATAAGGAGCCCGGGCTGACATGGCTAGTCGTAAATCCAAAGTGGCACAAACTTACAGGGACAGGCATCCATGACCCAGCATCGAACGTGTCGGTCATCAGCGAGTGAATCCAGGCTGTAGCACTGGGCTAGCAGGACTCCGGTGAACCGGGCTGTAGCGGGCTAACAGGACTCCGGTATTCATCGCGTGACATTTCCCCAAAGGGACAGACACAGGAACGAAGAAGGACACATGCCGGCCAGCCTAAGTGTTCCGGAGCAGTAGCAAGCTACCATGGCTCAGTGGAAACACTAGGAGACATTTCCTGGTAAGAGAGGCTACTCAAGATAAACAACTAGATGGTCAGATCCCACACATACCAAGCATTTCAATAACATACACACAATATGCTCGATATGTGCAAATACAACATGGCATCACAACATGTCTCTACGACTCAAGTAATTATTCATTAGGCTCCGAGGAGCGAGACATTACAAACATGGGTCTCACGACCCAACAATCAGAGCATACAAGTCAAAGCACAAGCGGAAGCTATCATGTCTGAGTACAGACATCTATAAATGAAAAAGGCTGAGAAGCCTGACTATCTATCAGATCCTGCCGAGGGCACAAGATCGTAGCTGAGGTAACAAGCTAAACGTCGAAGTCCACGCGAAACTACTAGTGAGACCGAAGTCTCTCTGCAAAAACATAAAATAGGCAAACGTGAGTACAAATGTACCCAGCAAGACTTACATCAGAACTATCTACATATGCATCATTATCAACAAAGGGGATGGTGGGGTTTAACTGCAGCAAGCCAGCTTTGACTCGGTGGCTATCCTAAACTACGACTGCAAGCGACTCTTTGAGGTGGCGCACACGAGTCCACATATTCACCATATCAATACACCACTATGGATCTGCTCCCGTCTCCCTACGAGAACGCCATCCATAGCACTCACACTTATCTTGCGCATTTTAAAGTATCCACTTTCACTTGTCTATGAACTGATATAAGCAACCCAGAAGTCCTTTTCCGCGGACACGGCTATTCGAATAGATAATGTTAACCCTGCAGGGGTGTACTTCTTCACACACGCTCTCACCACTTACCGCCGTTTACACAAAGATGTACTCGGCAACCTTCAAGCGGAAGCCCAACGTGGGTGTCGGCCACGGCCTACCTAAACACTCAAGTCTCTAGTCCAGGTTTATCGCCTATTCGGGTTCCATCCATGAGGAGATCCGGCCGGAGTTTCGCTCACAGCCCCAAACGATGTGAACAGGGTTCCGTGACACCAAACGGGCGCCCGGTATACCCGGCCACGTGCCTACCGCATCACAGCCCACCCCTACGGTCAGCGCTGCCCACGGCCTCCAGCATACTACAAACACCAGAAACTACTTGCAACTCCTGGACAGAGGACAAGGGTGATCAAGAAGCCGAGAGGGTCCATTGGTTTCGGGCCCAATGCGTGGTAGTAGCTGAATCATGGATCACAAACACAGAACTCAGTTCCTGAGGACGGCTGCAATGAGACAACCCACCATGTACTCCTACATGGCCTCTCACCGCTACCTTTACCAAATCGTGTTCACACACTTAGCTCACACACAGTAGGACATGTTCACACGCCTCTGATTCATCCCCGATGAATCAAACCTGACTCAACTCTAAGCAGTAGCAGGCATGACAACAAGCATGAATGAGTAGGCACATCAGGGCTCAAACAACTCCTACTCATGCTAGTGGGTTTCATCTATTTACTGTGGCAATGACAGGTCATGCAAAGGATAAAGGGGTTCAGCTACCGCAGCAAGTAACAAAATGTCGGTGTTGTCCTAATGCAGTAAAAGAGAGCAGGAGCGAGAGAGTGGGATTGTATCGGAATGAACAAGGGGGTTTTGCTTGCCTGGCACTTCTGAAGATAACATTGAGTCTTCATCAGTGTCAACGATCACATCATCGGTATCACGTCTATCGAGAGGGGACAAATACCGGCAACACAGAAAAAACACGATCAATGCAATGCACAATATGATGCATGCTATGACATGGCAATATGAATGTGTTTTGGGCTAATGCACCTGAAACCAGATTAAATGAAGTTGGTTTGAATCCAAGATTCAAATTCAAACCATATGTGGTTATTTAATGCCATTTAATTGATTTGTGCTAAACAGCAGCTATAAGTTGTTCTAACATGCATGAAACTGGTACAGATGGATTCCTTGAATTTTTCTGATAATTTTTCATATATAATTTATTTAATTTGGAGTCACGGTTGAATTTCTATGAATTTTAGAAGTTTTAGGCATTTTCTGGAATTTCCTGAATATAATTAAATCCAGAAAATACTTATTGCGTCAGCATTGCGTCACTATGACGTCAGCGGGTCAACGGGCTGGTCCAGGTCAATCCTGACCTGTGGGTCCCATCCGTCAGTGACTAACCTAACTAATCTAATTTAGTTAGTGGCCTGGGGCCCATTGTCAGTGTCTATTAAACTAACTAATATTTAGTTAACACTAATCCTAGCCTAATTAACAGGTCGGCCCCACACGTCATGGACACAGGGGGGGTCCCGCCGTGGTCAAAGTGGGTCAAACCCACCGGCGGCTTGACGCCGGCGAGGCCAGCCGCGGTGGCGAGCCTCGGGTTTGCGTCTCCGGCGACCAAATGGCCGGCCGAGTGCACGTGCGGGGAGCTGGGGCTCGCCCGCATCCAGGGAGGCTTGCGGCAGCAGCGGGGACGGCCGGAGCTCGCCGGAAACGAGCTCGAGGCGGCGCCGGCGTTCGGTTGTTTCTGGCTACGGGGCTGCTGCGGCCGTGGTTTCGCGTTCGTGGCACCTACCGCAGCTACGCGAGGCAGCGAGCATGTTGGACACGACGCCCGGACCAAATAGTCGCCGGAGTCGTGTCGGCGGTGAGTGCAGGCGGCGACGCAGTTGGGCGAAAGGGGCGAGGCGGCTACGGCGTGCCAGAGAGGGAACGGAGAGGGGGAAAAGGTTCGGTGGCTCACGGCGGTTGCAGCGGACGTCGAAGCAGGCTCGGGGAAGGCCGGACGGCGACGAGTCGATGATGGGGATCCGCGGCGGCCGGCGATGAAGAAGAGGCCGGTGACGGTGTTTTGAGGCATCCGGCGTCGAGTGAGTCGACGGGGAGGACGAGGAGGTCGAAACGGGGCTTCTTGGCACGTCGGCGAGGCGAGGGGAGCACGGTGGCTGCGGCAATCGGCGTCGGTGGCGGCGGCTCCGTTCGGGCCCGAGGTGCGGAGCGAGAGGGAGAGCAGGAGAAGGGGATGAGCACGGGAGGGAGTTGAGAGCGGCCTGAGGGGGTGCGTGGCATCCTCAGGGCGACGGGGAGACAGGCAGAGAGGCAGGAGGTGGCCTGGGCGTGTGCCCGCGCGCTCCGGCCACGCGCCTGCGTCCTACTGTCCGAGGAGGAAGACGACAGGGACGGCTGCGGTGGGCCGGTCCTGTTGGGCCACCAGGTGGGCTTCACAGGTAAGTCCTTCTCTCTTTTATTTCTGTTCTATTTTTCTTTTATTTAATTCTTTTGCCACTGTTTTGAATTAAAAATAATAATTCAAACAATGCCAAAGCTCCTCTGAATATTTTATATTGCTAGATGGACTTTTCCAAAAGCTTATAAAATATTTCAGGGGTATTTGAAATTATATTCTAATTATATGAATATAATTCAAATTCAAATAGCTAATGATTTAAATTCAAAGTCCCAAAAATAAATCCTTAAGAATGTTCAATATTTTGGTTGGGACCAGAACCCTTACCAAAAATTATCAAACATTTAAGAAGAGCCTTTTGGAGCAATGAATGAGATTTCTAGGGTTTTTGCCCCTCTTTTATTTAGGGTTTTGAGGCTTCCAATATTCCTCAATTCAAGTTTCAAAAATATAGACATGATGCACACATGAAGCTAACCTAGAGCAATGCCAGAAGCTAGGGATGTGACAACTCACCCCCACTAAACAAGAATCTCGTCTCGAGATTCAAGCGTAGGGTAAGGTGGAGGGGGAACGCGACCTAGCACAAACTTCACGATCCAGGGTGCACTTCAAATGAACGTTGATTTGAACACCATCTTTGTCTTGTCGTCTTGCTCTAAGAAATCCTGTCAACATGACATGGAGGGAAGAGGGAGACTCTAGAAGGGTCGATCTTCTCGAAGATCGAACAACTCACGGAATGAGACATAACAACATCTCTCGAGCTGAGAGACGAAGCACACCTCTAGAGGGATGGAGTGGAACAGATGACGAGGGTTCACTAGGTAGACAACAATTTCACGCTTAAGAGGGTGGTAAACGATTGTCAACGTAGCGAGGAGTTGAGTTGCCATGATACCACGACGAAACATCCTGGAGGAGGGTGATTCATAGATTATTATCTTAAGTGGCAAAAAGAATTACTTTTGATTCAAAGATCATTGAAACTCTTCATACCAGCCTAAGGCAATTCACAATGATCGTTTGGAGGGGGTCGGTAGAATGGCATACTCGGACTTGGATGATGTGGATTACCTTGTTGAAGACAACGCAATGGATGAATTTGCTTATCACCGGAAATGGAAGAGACCCATGGTAGAATGGCACGTTGGCGGTGCAGGCTAGGAACAGAATGCAAACGCTGGGAATGATTCTGGTAACTGGGGAGGAACCCAACAACAGAGAGTGAATTCACTGTTTGAGTAGGTCATAGCATTGCCGAGGGAACTGAGAGCAAACCCAGCTAGTGCCGATGATAACACGTAGCGCTTGTGCGTGCTCTCAAGAACTTGAGCATTTCCATATTCATCAAGGTTTTACCAACATCCGTGTGAAGGATCCTGGCAACACAACTTGCTACCATGATGAATGATGATGGATGATGCAGATGCAAAGGAAGATAACACTTCTCAGATTTCATCTTAGCGAGGCCAAGGAAATAAAATCTGGATGATCGACCGAGGGACATTTAGTACTCCGCTTCTAATGTTCTCCTTGATGTGCTAGTGTAACCCATTCATAGAAATGATCTGGTATCTAGAACATCAAGTAAAAGTCGGACTTCAGGAACACAAAAATCCATAGGGGCAACTAGGGGGTAAATCCTACGAAATCCTTATGGGGAGGTGGCCAACTTCCTCAAACAAGATACTATAATAATAGGTCTACCGGATGGGTGTGTTGGCCACGACATCCACCTTGCCGGTTATTGAGAGACCAATATTATAACTCTTGGGAAATGTTCCAACCATCACATCTGCCTGAGATTCAGATCTGGTTGGTGTCAGGATATCCCAGACTCATCAAGTCTAGAAAGAAAAATGAAAGTTTGCAACACAAATCGACGAGATAATGTTGCGGGATTCTCGGGGAGTGAGCTATGATAGTAAGCTCCAAAACATGAGCTGGTTCTGCTACAAACATGCGAACACGTTGTCCCAGACAAGCATGGCCACGTAGCAGTCTTATAATTAAACACTACCGAGTTCAGGTGGAGAACCATCATCGAGGATATTGAAGTCTTTACGCAAGTCCATGGATTAGATCCCAAGCATAGACTTCTTTTCCTTGAACAAGTCAATCAGTGGCTTAGTGTGCTAGGGACACATATAGAATGAAGGTTGCAAGTCTCCAGACTACAGAATACTTCGCACGTGTGCATGATTGATTTGGGATGATTCCAAAGAAAACAAAACAATCTTTCTCAAATTCACGGCGGCAACTTTCACCAAATGCACGTGTATAAGAGGAAGTCACTACCTTCATCCAAACATATGCTTCATGAGCTAGCATGAACAAATGCTTTCGAAAGTTTCCAACACTAACTCAATGTTCAACAAAATCATGGAGGAGATAAGGATGTTGTCAATGGGCTCAACAACAATTCATCTAGGTTTCCTTTTAAAAGGAATTCCATAGTTAAGTGAACACGGTGATAGCATTGGTCAGACCAAAGATGTAATGGTGTATGCTCGAGGGATCAACCACGAATAAGACAACATTACGAGCATCGTTGGTACTGATTTGATTTGACGATAGCCCACACTCAAATCAAAGGATTGATAAGACAATAGGTTCAGCAACTGATCACAAGGACCAATCGATGAAGATATCATCTTTCTTCAACACACACTACACAAGAATATCCCTTTGGAACGAACTAAGTCAGGCAAGCTTTTATCTTCCAACTCTCCAAGTTGTTGTCTAGCTTAACCAACTAGCTCAGGGATATCTAACACCGATTCTTGGAGAGAAGGTGGTTCACAAGAAACCAACTTGATCACGAGCTCAACATAACAGTCAGGTGACAGCCTGGTGATACTTTCGAGAAGATATTCGAAAAATCACGAACCACCGATATGTTACTAAGCTCGAGAACAATCTCGCTTTTGAGGGCAAGACGATATGATCAAATGAGTGAGGACTTGACAAGATCCTAACTCATCAATCGAAGGGTGCACCGAAATAAGGACTAGGTAGCACGATCAGTCTTAGAAGGATGATTCAAAAACCAACACGCTAAGAATGAAATTATTGTCCCTTAACTACCAAGCAACGAGGTTGCTAGGCATATTGATTTCACACATCACAATTCATTTGTCGGTATTCCGGTTGCATCAACACGAAGACGGAGGAATGACTAATGATGGCAAGAGGTATCACTGTACCAAGAGTTCATAGGATGGTGTGCAATTCCTATAACAATCCCGATATAACGATGGTAATACTCCAAGGTAGAACAGAACAAAAGCTGGATTAGCAATTTGATCTGCGGAGCACAACTTCTTTGACCCAATCCTGGATATGGAAGAGGTACTGGAGTTTGTTTCTCCTAGTCATTCTGAATGGAATGGCTGGACGGACCACAAGAGTAATAGGCATCGATGAACGAATGCACACATAGTCTTGACTATCAATTGATAGACGAGGGTCAGAAGACAACTAAAGAGGACAACTCAAAGGAACATACGATTTTCTGAGTTGTGGATGCATGGTTTAGCATGTCGAACAAATTAAACATATTTCTTCCGGATAACCCATGCAGGAAGGTAGAACTGGCAGAGTCACAATGTAGAATCGAGAACCCATCGAGAGCACTCTGATTGTGATCTTTCGATCAGCGAGGAACATCTGCCATAAGCGGTTCATAGTATTTGGAAGAAAGGAATACCACAAACATCGAGGACTAATGCAAAGGTTACTAATACCCTAAAGGAACGAGCAAAACTATCAACATGAAGCAAGTAGGGTGAATCTCGGGTTCAAAACCCAGGGATAGAATACCTACTACTAAGTGGCATCACGGGATGCTTTCGAGAATAAAAGCCAGAATCATCACACTGGGATCACAAAACATTGCTAGATTACTAGGTGACTCCCTAAACACCTAGGGCCATAATAGTAACTCCAACATAATGTCAAGGCAATAGAATACCTCAACTCAACAATTAGTGTGATTGAGCTGGCATAAAGGAGCATCGAAACCAGAGGAAAAGGATTTTGCAAATGCATCAGACTATTTAGAAACCTGGAATGACTCAGACAGCATAACGGCTGTAAATGCTCAGAAAAGATTTGAGACATTCACAAAATTGGTGGCATAACCACTCAGAAGCACAATATCAAGGTTTCGAGATCAACAGTTAACGTACGGAAGTAGTAGAAACTGAACTCAAGCTTAATCCAACAATCTTATAAGTCCACTGATTAGTAACACGTGATCCTGATAGAAAGAAGAGATAGCCTAGTTCTTAATCCCCGTAGAAGAGAAGATGATGACTCAGATCAGAAGGCCATGAGGTATAAGGAGTAAAAAGAGCCTTACGTTCCATCCCACAATCAATTCCCTTATATAACTAAAGAATTTCTAGACTCGACTTCGACCAGTTTGGCTTGGTAATCCTACAGGCAGTCAAGCTCTGATACCAACGCTGTCAGGACCCCGAATCAATGCCACATAGATCTAGCATGTAACACTTCATATCACTTTGCGGCCTCACGCACGGTATTCCCACGGGTGTCGCCTTACCGTTACCCGGGACCGTTTGCGCCTTTTGGCACACGTATATGACAGTGTCGCTAGCATCCATATGATAAGGAGCCCGGGCTGACATGGCTAGTCGTAAATCCAAAGTGGCACAAACTTACAGGGACAGGCATCCATGACCCAGCATCGAACGTGTCGGTCATCAGCGAGTGAATCCAGGCTGTAGCACTGGGCTAGCAGGACTCCGGTGAACCGGGCTGTAGCGGGCTAACAGGACTCCGGTATTCATCGCGTGACATTTCCCCGAAGGGACAGACACAGGAACGAAGAAGGACACATGCCGACCAGCCTAAGTGTTCCGGAGCAGTAGCAAGCTACCATGGCTCAGTGGAAACACTAGGAGACATTTCCCGGTAAGAGAGGCTACTCAAGATAAACAACTAGATGGTCAGATCCCACACATACCAAGCATTTCAATAACATACACACAATATGCTCGATATGTGCAAATACAACATGGCATCACAACATGTCTCTACGACTCAAGTAATTATTCATTAGGCTCCGAGGAGCGAGACATTACAAACATGGGTCTCACGACCCAACAATCAGAGCATACAAGTCAAAGCACAAGCGGAAGCTATCATGTCCGAGTACAGACATCTATAAATGAAAAAGGCTGAGAAGCCTGACTATCTATCAGATCCTGCCGAGGGCACAAGATCGTAGCTGAGGTAACAAGCTAAACGTCGAAGTCCACGCGAAACTACTAGTGAGACCGAAGTCTCTCTGCAAAAACATAAAATAGGCAAACGTGAGTACAAATGTACCCAGCAAGACTTACATCAGAACTATCTACATATGCATCATTATCAACAAAGGGGATGGTGGGGTTTAATTGCAGCAAGCTAGCTTTGACTCGGTGGCTATCCTAAACTACGACTGCAAGCGACTCTTTGAGGTGGCACACACGAGTCCACATATTCACCATATCAATACACCACTATGGATCCGCTCCCGTCTCCCTACGAGAACGCCATCCATAGCACTCACACTTATCTTGCGCATTTTAAAGTATCCACTTTCACTTGTCTATGAACTGATATAAGCAACCCAGAAGTCCTTTTCCGCGGACACGGCTATTCGAATAGATAATGTTAACCCTGCAGGGGTGTACTTCTTCACACACGCTCTCACCACTTACCGCCGTTTACACGACATGTACTCGGCAACCTTCAAGCGGAAGCCCAACGTTGGTGTCGGCCACGGCCTACCTAAACACTCAAGTCTCTAGTCCAGGTTTATCGCCTATTCGGGTTCCATCCATGAGGAGATCCGGCCGGAGTTTCGCTCACAGCCCCAAATGATGTGAACAGGGTTCCGTGACACCAAACGGGCGCCTGGTATACCCGGCCACGTGCCTACCGCATCACAGCCCACCCCTACGGTCAGCGCTGCCCACGGCCTCCAGCATACTACAAACACCAGAAACTACTTGCAACTCCTGGACAGAGGACAAGGGTGATCAAGAAGCCGAGAGGGTCCATTGGTTTCGGGCCCAATGCGTGGTAGTAGCTGAATCATGGATCACAAACACAGAACTCAGTTCCTGAGGACGGCTGCAATGAGACAACCCACCATGTACTCCTACATGGCCTCTCACCGCTACCTTTACCAAATCGTGTTCACACACTTAGCTCACACACAGTAGGGCATGTTCACACGCCTCTGATTCATCCCCGATGAATCAGACCTGACTCAACTCTAAGCAGTAGCAGGCATGACAACAAGCATGAATGAGTAGGCACATCAGGGCTCAAACAACTCCTACTCATGCTAGTGGGTTTCATCTATTTACTGTGGCAATGACAGGTCATGCAAAGGATAAAGGGGTTCAGCTACCGCAACAAGTAACAAAATGTCGGTGTTGTCCTAATGCAGTAAAAGAGAGCAGGAGCGAGAGAGTGGGATTGTATCGGAATGAACAAGGGGGTTTTGCTTGCCTGGCACTTCTGAAGATAACATTGAGTCTTCATCAGTGTCAACGATCACATCATCGGTATCACGTCTATCGAGAGGGGACAAATACCGGCAACACAGAAAAAACACGATCAATGCAATGCACAATATGATGCATGCTATGACATGGCAATATGAATGTGTTTTGGGCTAATGCACCTGAAACCAGATTAAATGAAGTTGGTTTGAATCCAAGATTCAAATTCAAACTCCATATGTGGTTATTTAATGCCATTTAATTGATTTGTGCTAAACAGCAGCTATAAGTTGTTCTAACATGCATGAAACTGGTACAGATGGATTCCTTGAATTTTTCTGATAATTTTTCATATATAATTTATTTAATTTGGAGTTACGGTTGAATTTCTATGAATTTTAGAAGTTTTAGGCATTTTCTGGAATTTCCTGAATATAATTAAATCCAGAAAATACTTATTGCGTCAGCATTGCGTCACTATGACGTCAGCGGGTCAACGGGCTGGTCCAGGTCAATCCTGACCTGTGGGTCCCATCCGTCAGTGACTAACCTAACTAATCTAATTTAGTTAGTGGCCTGGGGCCCATTGTCAGTGTCTATTAAACTAACTAATATTTAGTTAACACTAATCCTAGCCTAATTAACAGGTCGGCCCCACACGTCATGGACACAGGGGGGGTCCTGCAGTGGTCAAAGTGGGTCAAACCCACCGGCGGCTTGACGCCGGCGAGGCCAGCCGCGGTGGCGAGCCTCGGGTTTGCGTCTCCGGCGACCAAACGGCCGGCCGAGTGCACGTGCGGGGAGCTGGGGCTCGCCCGCATCCAGGGAGGCTTGCGGCAGCAGCGGGGACGGCCGGAGCTCGCCGGAAACGAGCTCGAGGCGGCGCCGGCGTTCGGTTGTTTCTGGCTACGGGGCTGCTGCGGCCGTGGTTTCGCGTTCGTGGCACCTACCGCAGCTACGCGAGGCAGCGAGCATGTTGGACACGACGCCCGGACCAAATAGTCGCCGGAGTCGTGTCGGCGGTGAGTGCAGGCGGCGACGCAGTCGGGCGAAAGGGGCGAGGCGGCTACGGCGTGCCAGAGAGGGAACGGAGAGGGGGAAAAGGTTCGGTGGCTCACGGCAGTTGCAGCGGACGTCGAAGCAGGCTCGGGGAAGGCCGGACGGCGACGAGTCGATGATGGGGATCCGCGGCGGCCGGCGATGAAGAAGAGGCCGGTGACGGTGTTTTGAGGCATCCGGCGTCGAGTGAGTCGACGGGGAGGACGAGGAGGTCGAAACGGGGCTTCTTGGCACGTCGGCGAGGCGAGGGGAGCACGGTGGCTGCGGCAATCGGCGTCGGTGGCGGCGGCTCCGTTCGGGCCCGAGGTGCGGAGCGAGAGGGAGAGCAGGAGAAGGGGATGAGCACGGGAGGGAGTTGAGAGCGGCCTGAGGGGGTGCGTGGCATCCTCAGGGCGACGGGGAGACATGCAGAGAGGCAGGAGGTGGCCTGGGCGTGTGCCCGCGCGCTCCGGCCACGCGCCTGCGTCCTACTGTCCGAGGAGGAAGACAACAGGGACGGCTGCGGTGGGCCGGTCCTGTTGGGCCACCAGGTGGGCTTCACAGGTAAGTCCTTCTCTCTTTTATTTCTGTTCTGTTTTTCTTTTATTTAATTCTTTTGCCACTGTTTTGAATTAAAAATAATAATTCAAACAATGCCAAAGCTCCTCTGAATATTTTATATTGCTAGATGGACTTTTCCAAAAGCTTATAAAATATTTCAGGGGTATTTGAAATTATATTCTAATTATATGAATATAATTCAAATTCAAATAGCTAATGATTTAAATTCAAAGTCCCAAAAATAAATCCTTAAGAATGTTCAATATTTTGGTTGGGACCAGAACCCTTACCAAAAATTATCAAACATTTAAGAAGAGCCTTTTGGAGCAATGAATGAGATTTCTAGGGTTTTTGCCCCTCTTTTATTTAGGGTTTTGAGGCTTCCAATATTCCTCAATTCAAGTTTCAAAAATATAGACATGATGCACACATGAAGCTAACCTAGAGCAATGCCAGAAGCTAGGGATGTGACACCACCAGTCTTCAAGTTTGGTGAAGTCGACTCCGAGCCAGAGGAGATAGAAAATAAGGAGGAATGGGGCCTCATGGACATGGCCCAGAACGAGCTTGCCGTGGTGGTTGCCACCCCCGCTCCCGTCCCAGCTCCCATCCCCGAGCCCGCGCTAGCGACCATCCCCGTAGCATTGACGGGCTGGTCGCCGAGCACTATCACAGAGATAGAAGCCGCGAGCATCAGCGAGGTCTCCGCAGACCAGTGCGAGCTCGTGTACATGCCAGCGCCCGTGCCCGTGCACGCCCCTCCACCCACCGCGACACCAGTCCCCATGCGTTTGGCTACACCCGCCGTGCCCGTGCCCGTGCGTGCCCCCACCCTCAGCGGCATGGGACGCTGCCATCGACCGCTACCTCTCAGCGGCGCCAGTTGCCGTCCTCCCGCGCCCCACCCGTCGATCGTGCGACGACATGATGTTTGATTTACATGTGAAGAACATTTTGTGCTGCCTTGAAGACTTCAACAACGGCGCCCCAGAGGACAACAACGACAATGACGGCGCGGCACGCCGCCTCCGCCGCCGCCGGAAATAGTTTTTTGGGGTTTAATACTGTATCTCGAATTCTCGATCATATGAATATAAATTCACAGTGTGACTGAATGAAAGATATGGTTTGAACGAACTTGCGTTTTCTCTCTTAACGTATAGACTTATCAAACGATTTTCTTTTGAAAAAAATGTCAACGGTTTTTAAATATAAAACACTCATGGCAAACGTTTTAGTTAGAACACCCGTAGCAAACCGACAGCTTCCACAGGAAGCCAAGGGAAAATGTGCCGAGCAGGATTTCTGCATCCCTTCAACACAAACGGTTGTTTTTCATGACCCGTGTGCAACCACGTACAAACAATTGGGTAAGATTTGCATATATGTCATTTTGGGTATGTTGCCATTTCTCAAACTGGATAGATTGACATTTGTTTATCTAGTAACATTGCCATTTGTCAACCTTGTAACACTGTGATTTGTCAAAATATGCTGCTACAAATCACTAGCACTATCTAATTTTTGCAACTAAAATCACTAGCACTGTTCATATGGACACCACTAGCAGACGTGAGTTCATGGACGCATATGCAAATGTACCATTGATTACATACAACAAGTCATCAACCCACAACGACAATGAGGATACACGTTGGATTATAGATCATTTCCAACAAAACATTCTAGTACAGTTTTTCTCACACAACAAATAACAAAGCGATGAAATGAACTTTAGCTTAACCACTCGTCGGCGTTGGAAACGCTTGCTTTGAACCAGAAGTGATTCTCTGAGAAGTGCCAACTACTGTCAATCTCGAGACCAACGCAGGACTGATCCTTCAGGCTGAAGCGGCCTATGTCAGGACCCATATTGGTACGGTAGGGAAGCATAGTAATGTCCGAGGTATAGATACAATTTCTTCTCATAAATGGTAGTAACGTTGTGTCAACAGCAGCTGGATCGCCTTCCACCATCATTGGATAGTTTTGTCCAAGGAAGAGCGAGTTTCCTCCAAGACTTTCAATACTGAACCAGGGAGAAGGTGTTGGCGCTAGTACACTAGTATCCATCCCGAATACCCTGCAACGGATGTTGGAATAGGTCCGGAGAGTGCGACCATACGAGACAACACCTGCTTCCTTAGTAGCATCAGCAGTGCTCCGTATACAGACAAGAAGAGGTGATCCATCGGAATAAGTTGCCAGGCGCCCCTGAGTATATGGGTCCTGCTCGTCCTCATGCTCGTGAATAAAATTTTCAAGTCTAGGTGGTGGAATGTTCACAGGACCTTGGAAACACAAGAAGGTTAATTAGTAAAGGGAAACTAGCTAACCCGCATGCATGTGGATGAAACAATTATAATTATGGTGGAAGACAAACATACCGGAATCATAAGGA
This sequence comes from Triticum dicoccoides, assembly GCF_002162155.2. Taxonomy (NCBI): domain Eukaryota; kingdom Viridiplantae; phylum Streptophyta; class Magnoliopsida; order Poales; family Poaceae; genus Triticum; species Triticum dicoccoides. The sequence continues at coordinate 236,433,386 of NC_041384.1, read as the reverse complement.
TTCCATGCAAAAACAGTGCCACGACTGGTGGCAGCAAACACAAGACCCTTGTATTGAATTGCATCACAGTACTCATCAGTGTATAGAAACTGATTTTTGAGCAATATCCATCGAGTCGAACCATGAAGGACGACAACAAGCTTGTCGAAGATAGAGACAACATAAGCATTCCTATAACCCCAAGAGCGGTTGGGAACTCGACAAATTGCTATCTTCCGTAGACGACAATCAGCATGATCGTATTTGAACTCACGTAGAATACCGGTGTACTCAACCTATGGGCAGTCGTCTGAGATTTTTCAAAGTGGAACCCAGTGACGAGTGTACACATTCACAAGTTCCCACTCGCAGTTGTACCCAATATAAACAACCCAATCTCCATTTGTGCCTGACCAAGCCTTGCTCTCAAGCGATGGCATCTTAACATCATACGCATCATTATCAAGCGGCATCAACTTACACAAGGCGAGGCTTCCCTCGTCCCCATGCCAGTCAGTAGGGTCACGGCAAAGAAGATAGGGGATATCAAACCGCTTCTGTACCATTGGGTTCCTTGTAATGATGTTATTAGTTGAGTCGAGAATGGTCTTGAACGAACCTGCCATGCTAGCCGAGGTGATGACGTCGCACTGATCAATGAGTTCCTCCACCACGTCATTATTCAGATCGGGGCAAGAATAACGGGGTCGTTTCTGGCTTGTTCCCTCCATGGAGAAGACGATCAAACAATGGCAGAAGGAAGGGTGAAGGCAAATGGAGGAGGGAGGAAGAGCTAGTGTGCGACAATAGTTCCAAATCAAGAGGGAACGACAAAGAGTCGGTGGACGGTTGCCATGGTACATGAAGAGGCGCCTGGGGAGCGAACAGTTGCCACAAAGGTCACACACTGATGACAAGGGCCGAGTGAACCGCATGCAATCCCATCGCACAACACACATGTCTTGTTAAGATGAACCATTTCTGTTCTCTTGTGTCAACGCAAATAGTTCATCCGAGTGAACCGCATGCCGTATATCGCACACACCTTGATCCGGCTGACTGTTTCTTTTGTGTTTCCTAATCACAAACATTTCATCTAAGTGAACCGTATGATGTATATCACACACACCTTCATCTGGCTGCCCGTTTCTTTTGTGTTGCCTAATCACAAACAATTCATCCGAGTGAACCGTATGATGTGTATCACACACGCCTTCATCTGGCTGCCTGTTTCTTTTGTTTCTCCTCATCGTAAACAGTTAACTGAACTGAACCGTATGCCCTTCATCGTACACGCAACTAAAATCTGAACCGTGTTTGATGCATCCTCCATCGCAAACCTTTTCACCTTTTTTGACGGTTTTCATACACCACCGTTTGTGATTATTGCATCGCACATAGTTTCTCGAAGGGTCTCTAATCGTAGTGTCATGTTAGTAGCATCCTGCAGTAGTGATAGTTGAATGTACATACATTGTATGAGAGACAGATGCAGTAGATAGTGCGGAAAAAGAGGGCATGAAATAGTTGGCATGTATATTGTTTAACTAAAATGAATAGCATGACATAATTTCACATATATGATGTCTATCTAAACTGGATAGCATAGCATAACATAATCCAGAGATATGATAAATAACTAAACAGGATCGCATGACAAAATTCACATACATGTTATCTAAGTAATCAGGATCGCATGATTTAATTCACATATGTGATTTATATGCTAAACAGAGGGCTTCCGCATATATGATGTCTGAACTAAGAACATGGTTTTGAATATTGTGTATATGATGTCTAAACTATGCAATGCAAGACACCATATGCATGATATGAGCAGTATAACCGTGCCAAGTTAGAGCATACACCTCGGTGGGGGAATAGGACTGGTCATATGTCTCTGAATCCATCTCTGAGGAGCTATCGGGACCCAACAAGAGATCTGCTTTGACAAGTAGCGTTGTCTGCTTTGAAGGCCTTGTTTTCACTCCAGATTTTTCCATCTCCCACCCAAATGGCTGATTCACCGGAAGAGTAGTTTTGTCACATCCCTAGTCTGGTATGACTTAGACTAGCTAGCTATTTGTGCATCATATTTAAATTTCATTTAAATTTGAAATGAGGATTGGTGGAACCCTCAGAATCATTTTTGAAAATGACCCAAATAAAAATTTCTCCAAAAGGGTCCAAGAAAATGCTCATGTTGCTCTCTGAAAATATTGGACAGAGATAAAAATCAAAACAATATTCTTAGGAGCTCATGGATATTTATTTTGGCCATTTGGATTAATTCGATAAATATTTGCATTGGAAATATATTTCTATATATATGAAATATGGTCCAAAAATTATGCCATTTATAAAGGAGCTCTGGAATAATATATCTAGCTCCTGCAAAATTGGCATAAGGTAATAAATTGATTTAGTATTTTATTAAATCAAAACAAATGTCAGAAAAATTAGCAAACAAAAATAAAAGAAAGGAGGGGCTTACCTGGGGCTCCCCCCTGTGCAGCCCAGCCGCAGCAGGCCGGCCCAGCCAGCAGGCGGCCCAGCCCACCTGGCCCCCCCTCCTCTGTCGTCTTCCTCCCCGACAGGGGGACGGCGCGTGCCCGACGCGCGCGCACCGCCGCGCCTCCACCTCCTGCTTCCCCTGGCCACCTCCTGCTTCCTCTTCGTCGCCCTGGAACGCCCCGGACGACGCCACGCAGCCCCGACCGCCCTCTCACTCTCTCCCGAACTCTTCCCCCCTCTTCTGCTCCCTCCCCCTCTCGAGCCCGAGCGCAGCCGCAGCCGTGCCACCGTAACGCCGCGGCCACCATCTCCCCCTCGACTCCTCGCTGTGCCTGCAAGCTCCGCCTCGACCCCCTCTTCCTCTCCATCGAGCCACGAGGTCCCGGACGCGCTGCAACGCCGCCACCATCGCCGTTTCCGTCGCCGGCCACCGAAGATCGCCGCGGTCGATTCGCCGCCTCCGACGCCTCCCCGAGCCCACTTCGACTGCCGCTGCAACCGCGGTGAGCTCCGCCACCGCTTCCCCCTCCCCGTTTAACTGCCCGCGCGCCGTAGCACCGTTCCCCACCACGGACGAAGCCTCTCGCCACCGTCCATGTCGCCGTCGCCGTCTCGGCCCGTCTCCGCCCAAACCAAGCATCCCTTCGCGCTCCTGGTGCCACGAGGGTGCCGCCGAGCCCCTCAGGTGGCCTCCCCGTGCCCCGCAGGCCGTTCTCGCTCGAAGCCGAGCTCCGGCCGCCGCCCCGAGCTTCGCTCCGGCGAGCTCCGCCACCCCGCAGCCTCCCGCATGAACCACTAGATGCGCGCGAGCCTGGGCTTCGCGTAGGTGCTCTCCGCCGCGCGATTGGTCACCGGAGCGATGATTCCGCAGCCCTCCGTCGCGTTCAAGCCTCGCCGGCGACTAACCGCCGGCGGGTTTGACTTGTTTGACCTGGGATTTGACCCCCCAGGGTCGCTGACTAGTGGGGCCAGGCCCTGCTAATTTTAGTTTAAAAAATAACTAAACCTAATTAGCCACTAACACTGACCAGTGGGCCCGACCCCCCCCCTAATCTGTTAATTAAGTTAATCTAACCCTATTTAACCCCCTGTCACTGACGTGTGGACCCCACACGTCAGGTTTGACCCGGACCAGCCCAGTTGACCGCTGACGTCGTGCTGACGTCATGCTGACGCAATTATTTATTTTCTGGAATTAAAATAATTCAGCAAATCCAGAAAATGATTTAAACTTCAAAAATTCATAACAATTCAACCGTAGCTCAGATTGAAATAATTTATATATGAAAAATTATTAGAAAAATGCAATCTTTCCATCTGTACTAGTTTCATGCATGAAAAACCAACTTATACATGCTGAATATGAGAAAACACATTATGGCATATTAAGAGACTTAATTTAGTAATGCATTTGAACCTTTGGTTCAAATGGACTTCAAACCAAATGTTTACTAGTTGCATTAGCTCAACAGCATCACATCTACATACCATGTTCATGCATCATATTGCTGCATATGATTGTGTATTGATTGCCGGCACCGTTCCTTCTCGATAGGTCCTACTCCGGAGACGTTCCAGAGTACCTGTCTGTGAAGCAGTGCCTCCCTTGTTGATTTACCAGGCAAGCAACCCCCCTTGTTCATTTCGATAAAACCCTACCCTCTCGCTCCTGCTCTCAGTTATTGCATTAGGACAACAACGATTCATCTGCTACTTTGTGCTGCGGTAGTTGAACCCATTCCTCTGCATGACCTGTCATTGCCACAGTAAATAGTTGAAACCCACTAGCATGTGTAGGAGTTGATTGAAGCCACTGATGTGTTCCTACCATGCTATGCCTGCTATTGCTTAGAGTTGTGTCAGGTCTGATTCATTGGGAATGAATTGGAGTGTCACGATATGTTCTGATGCTGAGAGTGAGGTGTGTGAACACGATTTGGTAAAGGTAGCGGTGAGAGGCCATGCAGGAGTACATGGTGGGTTGTCTCATTGGAACCGTCCTTAAGCACTGAGTTCTATGTATGTTGTCCAATGACTCGATACTACCACACATTGGGTTCCGGTAACTCGACCCCTCTCGACTTATTAACCAACTTGGTCTCTGTCCAGGAGTCGCAACTAGTTTCTGGTGTTTGTAGGTAGTGCTAATTTTCTACCAAGTGGCACCCGGCAGGGTGGGCTTGGGACAGACTAGGCACACGTGGCCCGGTGTACCGAGTGGCACCCGGATGGTGGGCTCGGGAACCCTGTACACATCGTTTGGGGCCGTAAGCGACACCCCGGCCGGATCTCCTTGCGGATGGAACCCGAATAGGCGATAAACCTGAACTAGAGTCTTGTGTGGTTAGTCAGGTCGTGGCCGACACCCTCGCCAGGCTTCCGCTTGAAGGTTGCCAAGGTACATGACGTGTACATGGTGGTAAGTGGCGAGAGCGTGTGTGAAGAAGTACACCCCTGCAGGGTTAACATGATCTATTCGAATAGCCGGGTCCGCGGTTATGGACTTCTTGGATGCTTACATGGTACATAGACAACTTGAAGTGGATACTCTAAAATGCTCAAGACAAGTGTGAGTGCTATGGATGGCCCTCTCGTAGGGAGACGGGAATGAATCCATAGTAGTGTATTGTGTGGTGATTAGTGGACTCGTGTACGTTGTTTCACCTCCAGAGTTTCTGGTAGTCGTAGAACAGGATAGCCACAGAGTCAAAGCTGGCTTGCTGCAACTAAACCCCACATTACCTCTTGATACAGATGCATGTATGATAGGATCTGATGTAAGTCTTGCTGAGTACCTTTGTACTCATGTTGCTTTATTTATGTTTTTGTAGCGGAGACTTCGGTCTTACTAGGGTTCTCATGGACTTCGACTAGTAGCTAGTACCTCAGCTACGATCTTGATCGGATGTTGTAGATAGTCAGGCTCTTCAGCCTTTTCCATTTGTAGATGTCTGTACCCAGACATGTAATGCTTCCGCTTGTTGCTTGTATGCTCTGTATGATGGGTCTTGTAACCCCTGTTTGCAATAATTGCTATGACGGCTCTTCTGAGCCTTTATCTATATGAGTTGTTGAGTTATGCTGTGATGCCATGTTGTACAGCACATACTTGCATGTTAGGCGTACGTGTAATGTGTATTGCTATGTGTGGGATCTGACTATCTAGTTGTTTATTCTTAGTAGCCTCTCTTACCGGGAAATGTCTCCTAGTGCTTCCACTGAGCCCTGGTAGCTTGCTACTGCTCCGGAACACTTAGGCAGGCCGGCATGTGTCCTTCTTCGATCCTGTGTCTGTCCCTTCGGGGAAATGTCACGCGATGAATACCGGAGTCCTGCTAGCCCGCTACAGCCCGGTTCACCGGAGTCCTGTTAGCCCAGTGCTACAGCCTGGATTCACTCGCTGATGACCGACACGTTCGATGCTGGGTCATGAATGCCTGTCCCTGTAAGTTAGTGCCACTTTGGGTTTACGACTAGCCATGTCAGCCCGGGCTCTTTATCATATGGATGCTAGCGACACCATCATATACATGTGTCAAAATGCGCAAACGGTCCCGGGCAAAGGTAAGGCGACACCCGTGGGGATACCGTGCGTGAGGCCGCAAAGTGATATGAGGTGTTACATGCTAGATCGATGTGGCATAGAGTCGGGGTCCTGACAGCTTTGGTATCAGAGCCTGACTGCCTGTAGGATTACCAAGCCAAACTGGTCGAAGTTGAGTCTAGAAAATCTTTAGTTATGTAAGGGAATTGATTGTGGGAAGGAACGTAAGGCTCTTTTTACTCCTTATATCTCATGGCCTTCTGATCTGAGTCCTCCTATCTTCCTCCGGGGTTAAGGAAATAGGCTTCTTTTCCGTCTATCAGGATCACGTGTTACTACTCCGTAGTTCCATAAGACTGGTTGATCAGAGTCATACCCCAGTTTCGAGTACTTCCGGTGTAGTCTGTTTAGTACTATCCCAGAACCTTGAGTGATGATGATAAGTATGTTACCACCCCATGTTTAGTAGGATGTCTCATTCTGAGCATTTTACTGCTGTTATGCTGCCGGAATTTTCCTAGGAGTTCGAGAGATACTAATTCCTTGTCCTACATTCTACAGTCTATAGTTGATGCTGATTCCGTCCCTGGTTTTCGTTTCTCAGGATGTCATCAAGTTCTATTGTTCGTAGCCGGAACCATGAGGATGGTAGGGATGAGGATCCTCCTGACCAGCCTTCGTTGACAGAGTTCATGCTAGAGATGGAGAGGAACAAGCGTGAGTCTAATCGTTTGTTGGCACGTATCGAGGAGAACACCGCACATCAGTTCAAAGGGTCTGCTACCATTCATGACTTCATTCGTTTGCACCCACCTACCTTTCATCATTCCATCGAGCCACTCGATGCAGATGACTGGCTCTGTAGCATCACCCATAAGCTGCGTTCCGCGAGCGTAGCTGAAGATGACAAGGTCACTTATGCCACATACCACCTGGAAGGTCCTGCTAGTCTTTGGTGGCAGAACTATGAGACTATGCTTCCAGCTGGCCAGATTCCTACCTGGAAGGATTTCACTGAGGCTTTTCGCGAGCATCACATTCCCCAGGCCCTTCTTGATCGCAAGAGAGAAGAGTTCTGTAGTTTCACCCAGAGTAAGATGGCTGTTGATGCTTATAGCAGAGAGTTCGAGAACCTCGCCCATTATGCCACAGAAGAAGTGTCCACGGACGCCAAGAAGCAGGCTAGGTTCCGGAAGGGTCTCAACCCCAAGTTGCGTCGTGATCTCCACCTGCATCATTGTGACACATTCCAAGCCCTTGTGAACAAGGCCATCAATGCAGAGACAGCTCAACTCACTTACGAGGAGTCTCGTAAGCACACCCGTGATTTGGGATCTCTCTCTGGCTCTAGTTCCCAGAAGCGCCGGATTTGGGTTCCAAACTCCGCTCTTCCTTCCGGATATGCACCGAGGCCATCCTATGTGGTGCCTTCCCCAGCCCAGTCATATGTTCCACCCGGGCCTACTGGTAGACCGCTTGTTAGTGCGGGTCCACGTCCAACCTCAGGGACTTGCTTCACATGCGGGAAGCCAGGACACTATGCACGTGATTGCTCTCAGACTAGTTATGCTCCACCCCAGCCCGAGAAGACTGTTGGCTGTATTAAGCCATCACGCAAGATGATCAGTGTCAAGTCAGTTCCCACTGAACGTGGACGTGTGCATCACGTCTCAGCTAAAGACGCTCATGATGATCCAGATGTCGTTCTTGGTACACTCTTTGTCAATTGTCACCCAGCATCAGTTCTATTCGATACTGGGGCATCTCACTCCTTCATTTCTGAAGGCTATGCTCGTTTGCATGACATGTCATTTTGTGATATGCCAACTCCGCTTGAAATCCAAACCCCAGGGTCTAGATGGCAGACCACCAGAATCAGCCATGGTAACGAAATCCTTGTTGACAGACTTGTATTCCTTGCATCACTTGTAGCCCTCAAGTCCTCAGATATTAACATCATCTTGGGAATGGACTGGATGACAGCTCATCATGCCAAGATTGATTGTTACACAAGATCTGTTCAGCTTACACACCCATCTGGCAAGATAGTCACCGTCTCCACTAGAGTTGCAAAGCGTCAGCTCTATTCTCTTAATGCCAGCCCTCTTCCAGACCTTGAAGATATCCCGGTAGTTCGTGACTTTCCAGATGTCTTTCTAGAGGAACTGCCAGGTGTTCCACCTGACAGAGATGTAGAGTTCGTCATAGATCTTATCCCAGGAACAGCTCCAATCTCCCGGAGACCTTACAAGATGGCACCCCTAGAACTAGCCGAGCTTAAGAAACAACTCGATGAGTCCTTGCAAAAGGGTTTCATCCGTCCTAGTTCTTCTCCTTGGGCTTGCCCCGTCCTCTTTGTCAAGAAGAAAGACGGTACGGACCGGATGGTCGTCGATTATCGTCCCGTTAATTTGGTCACGATAAAGAACAAGTATCCGCTCCCCAGGATCAACGACCTGTATGATCAGCTCGCTGGATCCTCAGTCTTCTCCAAGATGGATTTAAGATTAGGCTACCATCAAATCAAGATCAGAACCGGGGACATTCCCAAGACAGCTTTTGTTACTCGTTATGGTCAGTACGAGTACACCGTCATGTCCTTTGGCCTAACCAACGCCCCAGCCACATTCTCCCGCTTGATGAACTCGATCTTCATGGAGTACTTAGATAAGTTCGTCGTGGTTTACCTCGATGATATTCTTATTTACTCGAAGAACGAGGAAGAGCATGCCGAACATCTTAGACTTGTGTTAGAAAAACTCAGAGAGCACCGCCTTTATGCCAAGTTCTCCAAGTGTGAATTTTGGTTGCCAGAAGTGACCTACCTAGGCCACGTAATCTCTGGTAAGGGCATTGCTGTCAATCCCGAGAGAGTTCAAGCCGTTCTCGATTGGACTCCACCTGAGACTGTTAAACAAGTTAGGAGTTTCCTTGGTCTAGCCAGCTATTGTCGCCGCTTTGTTGAAAACTTCTCCAAAGTAGCCAAACCCCTCACGGAACTTCTTAAGAAAGATAAAAAGTTTGAGTGGTCCCCACAGTGTGAGTACAGTTTTCAGGAACTGAAAAGACGCCTGACTTCTGCTCCCATACTGGTGCCACCGGATTTCACTAAAGACTTTATTATCTACTGCGACGCCTCACGACAGGGACTAGGTTGCATTCTTATGCAGGATCGTCATGTGATTGCCTATGCATCCCGACAGTTGCATCCACATGAGGAGAATTATCCTACACATGATCTAGAGCTTGCAGCCGTAGTCTATGCACTCAAGACCTGGCGACATTACCTCCTTGGTAAACGTTGCGAGATCTACACCGATCACCAGAGTCTCAAGTATATCTTCACCCAACCAGATTTGAACCTTAGGCAAAGACGTTGGTTGGAGTTGATTACAGATTATGATCTAGGGATTACCTACACCCCAGGCAAAGCCAATGTCATGGCTGATGCTCTAAGCCGTAAATCCTATTGCAACAATCTCATGTTGCAGCAAGGCCAACCACTTCTCCATGAGGAATTCTGTAAGCTTAACCTTCACATTGCTCCTCGCGGATTCCTTTCTACCTTGGTGGCGAAACCTACCCTTGTGGACCTTATCATAGAAGCCCAGAAGCATGATACAGGGATTACCCGGATCAAGAGAAACATTAAGAAAGGAGTTGGTGGATGTTTCTCTATGGATGATCGTGGTGTTGTTTTCTTTGAGAATCGCTTGGTGGTTCCCAAGAATCAACATCTGCGACAATTGATTCTTAAGGAGGCGCATGAATCTCCTCTCACGATTCATCCTGGTAGTACTAAGATGTATCAAGACCTATGCCAGAGGTTCTGGTGGACTAGGATGAAGAGAGAAATCGCTGAGTTCATTGCTAAATGTGACATTTGTCGTCGCGTTAAGGCAGAGCATCAAAGACCTGCTGGCACCCTTCAGCCTTTAGCTATTCCTGAATGGAAATGGGATAAAGTTGGTATGGACTTCATCACCGGCTTTCCCAGGACCAAGAGAGGGAATAATGCTATCTTCGTAGTCATTGATCGTCTCTCCAAAGTGGCTCACTTCCTTCCTGTTCGAGAGAGTATCACTGCTAGTCAGCTTGCTGACTTATACATTTCTCGAATAGTATCACTCCATGGTGTTCCACTAGAGATCAATTTAGACCGTGGCAGCCTTTTCACTTCTCATTTCTGGGAGAGTTTTCAAACTGCCATGGGAACCCATCTTTCCTTTAGTACCGCCTTCCACCCTCAGTCGAGTGGTCAGGTGGAACGGGTCAATCAAATTCTCGAAGACATGCTCAGAGCTTGCGTTATCTCATTCGGTATGGATTGGGAGAAATGTCTTCCTTTCACCGAGTTTGCTTATAACAATAGCTACCAATCCAGCCTCAAGAAAGCTCCTTTTGAGGTTCTCTATGGACGAAGATGTCGAACACCTTTGAACTGGTCAGAAACCGGTGAAAGACAATTCTTTGGACCGGATATGATCCAGGAGGCAGAAGAGCAAGTTCGCATCATTCGTGAGAATTTGAAAACAGCCCAGTCTCGTCAGAAAAGTCAGTACGATCGTCATCATAAGGATGTGACTTATGAAATTGGCGACCAAGCTTACCTTCGGGTTACTCCTTTGAAGGGTACCCATCGTTTCGGTATCAAGGGCAAGTTGGCTCCTCGTTACATTGGTCCTTTTCGTATTCTCGCTAAACGAGGAGAGGTTGCCTACCAGTTGGAACTACCCCCACATCTTTCTCGAGTTCATGATGTCTTCCACGTCTCTCAACTCAGGCGTTGCTTCTCGGATCCTATCCGTGGAGTGGACCACGAAACGCTTGATCTCCAAGATAACCTCACATACCGAGAGTACCCGGTTCGCATTCTTGATCAAGCAGAGCGTGTCACTCGACGTCAGAACATCAAGTTTCTCAAAGTTCAGTGGTCTCATCATTCCGAGAGAGAAGCTACTTGGGAGCGAGAAGATCGTCTTCGGCTGGAGTACCCCGCTTTCTTTTCGTCGACCCCCGAATCTCGAGACGAGATTCTTTCAAGTGGGGGCGAGTTGTCACATCCCTAGTCTGGTATGACTTAGACTAGCTAGCTATTTGTGCATCATATTTAAATTTCATTTAAATTTGAAATGAGGATTGGTGGAACCCTCAGAATCATTTTTGAAAATGACCCAAATAAAAATTTCTCCAAAAGGGTCCAAGAAAATGCTCATGTTGCTCTCTGAAAATATTGGACAGAGATAAAAATCAAAACAATATTCTTAGGAGCTCATGGATATTTATTTTGGCCATTTGGATTAATTCGATAAATATTTGCATTGGAAATATATTTCTATATATATGAAATATGGTCCAAAAATTATGCCATTTATAAAGGAGCTCTGGAATAATATATCTAGCTCCTGCAAAAATTGGCATAAGGTAATAAATTGATTTAGTATTTTATTAAATCAAAACAAATGTCAGAAAAATTAGCAAACAAAAATAAAAGAAAGGAGGGGCTTACCTGGGGCTCCCCCCTGTGCAGCCCAGCCGCAGCAGGCCGGCCCAGCCAGCAGGCGGCCCAGCCCACCTGGCCCCCCCTCCTCTGTCGTCTTCCTCCCCGACAGGGGGACGGCGCGTGCCCGACGCGCGTGCACCGCCGCGCCTCCACCTCCTGCTTCCCCTGGCCACCTCCTGCTTCCTCTTCGTCGCCCTGGAACGCCCCGGACGACGCCACGCAGCCCCGACCGCCCTCTCACTCTCTCCCGAACTCTTCCCCCCTCTTCTGCTCCCTCTCCCTCTCGAGCCCGAGCGCAGCCGCAGCCGTGCCACCGTAACGCCGCGGCCACCATCTCCCCCTCGACCCGTCGCTGTGCCTGCAAGCTCCGCCTCGACCCCCTCTTCCTCTCCACCGAGCCACGAGGTCCCGGACGCGCTGCAACGCCGCCACCATCGCCGTTTCCGTCGCCGGCCACCGAAGATCGCCGCGGTCGATTCGCCGCCTCCGACGCCTCCCCGAGCCCACTTCGACTGCCGCTGCAACCGCGGTGAGCTCCGCCACCGCTTCCCCCTTCCCGTTTAACTGCCCGCGCGCCGTAGCACCGTTCCCCACCACGGCCGAAGCCTCTCGCCGCCGTCCATGTCGTCGTCGCCGTCTCGGCCCGTCTCCGCCCAAACCAAGCATCCCTTCGCGCTCCTGGTGCCACGAGGGTGCCGCCGAGCCCCTCAGGTGGCCTCCCCGTGCCCCGCAGCCCGTTCTCGCTCGAAGCCAAGCTCCGGCCGCCGCCCCGAGCTTCGCTCCGGCGAGCTCCGCCGCCCCTGCAGCCTCCCGCATGAACCACCAGATGCGCGCGAGCCTGGGCTTCGCGTAGGTGCTCTCCGCCGCGCGATTGGTCGCCGGAGCGACGATTCCGCAGCCCTCCGTCGCGTTCAGGCCTCGCCGGCGACTAACCGCCGGCGGGTTTGACTTGTTTGACCTGGGATTTGACCCCCCAGGGTCGCTGACTAGTGGGGCCAGGCCCTGCTAATTTTAGTTAAAAAAATAACTAAACCTAATTAGCCACTAACACTGACCAGTGGGCCCGACCCCCCCCCCTAATCTGTTAATTAAGTTAATCTAACTCTATTTAACCCCCTGTCACTGACGTGTGGACCCCACACGTCAGGTTTGACCCGGACCAGCCCAGTTGACCGCTGACGTCGTGCTGACGTCATGCTGACGCAATTATTTATTTTCTGGAATTAAAATAATTCAGCAAATCCAGAAAATGATTTAAACTTCAAAAATTCATAACAATTCAACCGTAGCTCAGATTGAAATAATTTATATATGAAAAATTATCAGAAAAATGCAATCTTTCCATCTGTACTAGTTTCATGCATGAAAAACCAACTTATACATGCTGAATATGAGAAAACACATTATGGCATATTAAGAGACTTAATTTAGTAATGCATTTGAACCTTTGGTTCAAATGGACTTCAAACCAAATGTTTACTAGTTGCATTAGCTCAACAACATCACATCTACATGCCATGTTCATGCATCATATTGCTGCATATGATTGTGTATTGATTGCCGGCACCGTTCCTTCTCGATAGGTCCTACTCCGGAGACGTTCCAGAGTACCTGTCTGTGAAGCAGTGCCTCCCTTGTTGATTTACCAGGCAAGCAACCCCCCTTGTTCATTTCGATAAAACCCTACCCTCTCGCTCCTGCTCTCAGTTATTGCATTAGGACAACAACGATTCATCTGCTACTTTGTGCTGCGGTAGTTGAACCCATTCCTCTGCATGACCTGTCATTGCCACAGTAAATAGTTGAAACCCACTAGCATGTGTAGGAGTTGATTGAAGCCACTGATGTGTTCCTACCATGCTATGTCTGCTATTGCTTAGAGTTGTGTCAGGTCTGATTCATTGGGAATGAATTGGAGTGTCACGATATGTTCTGATGCTGAGAGTGAGGTGTGTGAACACGATTTGGTAAAGGTAGCGGTGAGAGGCCATGTAGGAGTACATGGTGGGTTGTCGCATTGGAACCGTCCTTAAGCACTGAGTTCTATGTATGTTGTCCAATGACTCGATACTACCACACATTGGGTTCCGGTAACTCGACTCCTCTCGACTTATTAACCAACTTGGTCTCTGTCCAGGAGTCGCAACTAGTTTCTGGTGTTTGTAGGTAGTGCTAATTTTCTACCAAGTGGCACCCGGCAGGGTGGGCTTGGGACAGACTAGGCACACGTGGCCCGGTGTACCGAGTGGCACCCGGATGGTGGGCTCGGGAACCCTGTACACATCGTTTGGGGCCGTAAGCGACACCCCGGCCGGATCTCCTTGCGGATGGAACCCGAATAGGCGATAAACCTGGACTAGAGTCTTGTGTGGTTAGTCAGGTCGTGGCCGACACCCTCGCCAGGCTTCCGCTTGAAGGTTGCCGAGGTACATGACGTGTACATGGCGGTAAGTGGCGAGAGCGTGTGTGAAGAAGTACACCCCTGCAGGGTTAACATGATCTATTCGAATAGCCGGGTCCGCGGTTATGGACTTCTTGGATGCTTACATGGTACATAGACAACTTGAAGTGGATACTCTAAAATGCTCAAGACAAGTGTGAGTGCTATGGATGGCCCTCTCGTAGGGAGACGGGGATGAATCCATAGTAGTGTATTGTGTGGTGATTAGTGGACTCGTGTACGTTGTTTCACCTCCAGAGTTTCTGGTAGTCGTAGAACAGGATAGCCACAGAGTCAAAGCTGGCTTGCTACAACTAAACCCCACATTACCTCTTGATACAGATGCATGTATGATAGGATCTGATGTAAGTCTTGCTGAGTACCTTTGTACTCATGTTGCTTTATTTATGTTTTTGCAGCGGAGACTTCGGTCTTACTAGGGTTCTCATGGACTTCGACTAGTAGCTAGTACCTCAGCTACGATCTTGATCGGATGTTGTAGATAGTCAGGCTCTTCAGCCTTTTCCATTTGTAGATGTCTGTACCCAGACATTTAATGCTTCCGCTTGTTGCTTGTATGCTCTGTATGATGGGTCTTGTGACCCCTGTTTGCAATAATTGCTATGACGGCTCTTCTGAGCCTTTATCTATATGAGTTGTTGAGTTATGCTGTGATGCCATGTTGTACAGCACATACTTGCATGTTAGGCGTACGTGTAATGTGTATTGCTATGTGTGGGATCTGACTATCTAGTTGTTTATTCTTAGTAGCCTCTCTTACCGGGAAATGTCTCCTAGTGCTTCCACTGAGCCCTGGTAGCTTGCTACTGCTCCGGAACACTTAGGCAGGCCGGCATGTGTCCTTCTTCGATCCTGTGTCTGTCCCTTCGGGGAAATGTCACGCGATGAATACCGGAGTCCTGCTAGCCCGCTACAGCCCGGTTCACCGGAGTCCTGTTAGCCCAGTGCTACAGCCTGGATTCACTCGCTGATGACCGACACGTTCGATGCTGGGTCATGAATGCCTGTCCCTGTAAGTTAGTGCCACTTTGGGTTTACGACTAGCCATGTCAGCCCGGGCTCTTTATCATATGGATGCTAGCGACACCATCATATACGTGTGCCAAAATGCGCAAACGGTCCCGGGCAAAGGTAAGGCGACACCCGTGGGGATACCGTGCGTGAGGCCGCAAAGTGATATGAGGTGTTACATGCTAGATCGATGTGGCATAGAGTCGGGGTCCTGACAAGTTTAATGCACAAACATTGTCGACAAATGGAAATGTAATGAAGAAAAGGATGGGCAAGATATCATTCAAATATATGATGCCTGGTTAAACAGGATGGCATTGCACATTTCACAGATATTATGGCTGGCTAAAAGACATGAGACTGCATAATTCCCATATATGATATAGAAACTAAATAGGTGGCATTATAGAACATGTCTAAACTAAGCAGATGACATATATGATGTCAAAAGTAGGCACTGCAAGGCAACATATGCATGATATGACTAACATCATCATGCCAAGGTAGAGCAAACACCTTGGGGGGTAAATAGGAGTGGTCAGTTGCGTTTGAATCCGCCTTAGAACAGATATCTTCCTCTGGATTACAATCTGGAGAGGGGGGGGGAGGGTTTTCCATCAAAACCCACCTTGGAGCGATGTCTGCTTGACATTGTATTGCCGTGCAAAACTCTTCTCTTTTTCTCTACATGTTCAGCATGACTGTGTACAATATCTGACATGCATACGAAAAAAATATGGTGAGATTATGTAAGGAGAGCATGCAGAAATCTAGAGTGATGGTAACAACCAGTGGATGGATCCAATTATAATGATAGCAGGCCGATGTTGCTTTAATTTAATAAAAAGACAGATGATGATTGCTTTACTATTTGTTTCCCACCCAAGATGAACAACATAGGCATACCCTAGGTGAACCATATATTAGACAGAGATACTATTTATTGCTGCCTCGATATGTGCCCCACAACTAATTTAGAACTCAAGTTTAAACATTAATTTGGACATGACTTGGAGTCTAAGAGGTGAATAGGATGATAAAGTAGCAGGTAATTTTAAGCAATGCATAACATAAGCAGAAAAAAAAGAGTGCGACCTCTCTTGTGGACCCGTGTACTCCCCAGGTTCATCTGCTAAGTCGATGATGGTGATGCCGTTGCGGTGGGTGCTGGCGGCAGGGAAGGAGATCTGAGGCAGCGAAAGATGGTCAGGAGTTGTGATGTGTGGTTTGGTGGATTCTTATGTCGATGGAGCAGCTTAGGTGAGGTGGACGACGTCGCGGCAGGAGCAGGACAAACCACACAAAGTTTCCTTCGACACCTACCTGTAACTGAAGTAATTCTGTAAGGGCTCATTTGGCTTGCATGATTCTAAAAAGGCAGGGATAGGAGAAACACCAGAATAGGATAGGAATGCATATGGTAACCAGAGCATTTGTAAACACATGATTTCTATCAACTTGGGTGTTTGGTTCACAGGAATTGGAAGAGCAGAAGAATGCAAAGAAACATGGCCAAAATAAAGTGAAACCATATGAAAGCATGTACAGTTAGAATGTTATTCTGCCACTAATGCACTTGGTCTTGTTTTCATGCATAGGATTTTGAAAAGTAGGTCCAGGTGGATATTTTGCTCCATTTCTTTCAACAAAATTCATGAATAATTGAATAGTAGAGTGCCATAGGAAAATTTCCTATTGCTATGTTTTTCCGTTGAACCAAAATAGCCCTAATGGATCAACATGAGTGTAGAGTAATAAGTGATGCAACAACTGTAGAACCTCTTTGCCGTAGCCGTGTTGACCTCAACATCATTGGGTTAGTCGCTGAAGAAGTTGAGGCAGAGGTGGCTGTCGGAGGTGTGGAGGAAGATCTGAGGAATCTGTAGATGGCATCCAGGGCACTACTCTGTTGTGATGGATCGTTCTGTCGTTGGAGCAGCTCCGGTGAGCTGTAAGACATCAAGGCTAAAGCAACACAAGACATACATCGTTAATCTCAAGTGGGATTGTAATAGAATCTCCAATAGATGATGTAAAATACATTACCAAAAAGTGATAGATGCAAAATTTACATCACCAAAAACCACCTCACTACAACAGATGAGGTAAAAATTGTTGACTCTGAACTTAACTGTCGAAATTGAAATTTACTATGGAATCTGAATGTTACTGTCGAAACTGAATGCAATTGTAGCTGAGAGGCACTTCATATGTAGTTTAGGGAGGGCCTGCAGTTCATCTTCAACCTGCACCCCCCTAAGCCGCCAGCCACCACCGGCCGAACCGCCGGCCCCCGTGCTGCCTCGCCGGCCCGAAACAACTCCCCACCACCGGTCCGCCGCCGCCTCACCGCCCCGAAACAACTCCCCACCACCGCGCCCCCCTATCGTCGGCGACCATCGCCCCCACCCTGAACCCTAAGATAGATAGTGGGGTACCTCTCCAGCGAGCCCACCCCCACAGCAGGTGGTTCTTCCTTAACTCCGGCGAGCCCCCCCCTAAAAATCGACTGACCCAAAATTCGACTCAGTCGACTGAAGTGTAGCTATATCAGAGAAGAGCAGCATCACGAGCGAGGGGAAGAGCAACAGCAGCAGCGCGAGCTAGTGAGCGAGAGCCGGAGCAGCAGCAGCGCGAGCGAGTGAGAGCCGGAGTAGCAGCAGCTGTACGAGCAAGCGAGAGCCGGGGCAGCAATAGCAGACCCGGCTGGTATGGACGCTGCCGTCGAAGGGGCCTCGCACTGGGGGAGAGCCGCTGTGGAGATGTCGCCCGCGGCGCCGGCTTCGAGGTAGCAGCTCCATGGGGGTGCGGGATGGAGCACCGTCGGTGCCGGGAGGTCGAGTTAAGGAGAAGGTGTGATGCAATGAGTGTATAACCTCTTTGGTGGCGCCGAGTAGGCCTCGGCTTCGTCCGAGGAGTCGGTGAGGATGCTACAATTCCTGTGGAGCAGGTTAAGCCGGCGCTGTTGGGATGGAGCAGCCACGATAGACGAGGCGATCATCAGAGCAGCTCCTTGGAGGTGGAGGACGGGGCGGCTGAACCGACAGAAGGACGAGATGGACGATGGATCCTCATCCGGGGAGGTGGATGAGGGCCGTCGAGCTGTTGTGATGGACGTCGTCGTCAGGGAAGAGGCTCTGGCTAGGCAGTAGTGAGGTGGCGGACGGAGGAGGGTGGGGTTTCGCGGCTAGAGTGGAGAGGTTATGGCAGCCTGGGATTTCGAATGGCGAAAAGGAGGCGATGGGAGGGGGGAACCATGACTTAGGGACGCGCTTGTCCAAAATGTAGGGTGTGTTACAAAAGTACCCCCACCAATTTGAACTAGTGGCCCTTTCGGCTCAGGGTTAGAAGGGGGATTTCGCGTGTCAGGATTTGGCAGCTGGAGAGAGTTTTTGCGCGCGTTGTAATTTCCGGAAAGCAAGGCACGGGTTGTGAAGGCGCCAGTTTTGGGAGCATGATATTTGAATTTTTGGGATAACAAGGCGCGGGTTTAATTTTACGGACAAGCCTAACGTGTAATATTGTACTTGTACGTACCAATTCAATTCGCACTTCCCTCGAAAAAACAAAAAAATAAAACTATTCACACCACACAAAGAGAGAGTCTTGTCCCGTTTTACTATACGAATGCTATTCAAAGATACTCATACCAACATGTTATGTCCAATTAATTTTTCTCGTTGGCTGTATAATGCATGTAACCTACTCATACCAACATTTTAGTGCATTCCAAATGTCTATACTACCGCTGCAATTTGAGCTAAATTTGAATTCGTTTTCTATTTCAATAAGAATCTACAATCATGATTGTTGCCAACTTCAACCATCATTCGTGTATTACCTTAACAACACACCACATGATTACTATAGAGATAGATATGAACTATGTGTACTATATGAACTTGAATTAATTTTTTTGAATACACTTGATGTTGATTCCAAATAATAGTACATTTGATGTACTAACTATATATTCATAATCTAAACCATGTTCCATATGTACATCGTGTTTATCACACAGAGTATAGTGCCCTGCCCCCTACATTATGACAAGTATTTAGGCCTGAGCTTCAAAAGCCACACATTAGCCCAAAATATAATCAATGTTCTACATTATGATATCTTCTTCAAGTATCCGTATCCACTTTTTTATAATGAATTATGATCTCTGTTCGTCTTTTACACCTTCACGATCCTCTTCTCTTTGTAGCTAGCTAGCACTAACTTTCAATCGTGCATGCACACGCCCGCCCCCCTCTCACCCTCCCTCAGCGTCCCCTCCATTGCACACGTTTGTTATTTCTCTTTAGGTCGTTCACCCGTGGTGTGTGTAGGCCCCCCGGCTCCTTCTTTCCGGCACACACTGGTCGATATACCTCTCTAGCCAAGTGTGCTTACCACACACACATACTTCCCCTCTTCTCTTCTCATCGTCCATGCCCCCCTATGTCCAATACGGTTCCACACAGGTGCACACTCCCGCCCCTCTTTTCATCGATATCATACTCGCACACTCCTCCCCCCTCGACATGGTAGGCCTCTCACACCACCTCCTAGCCGCACCCCTACCCCCCTGTTTGTCCCTCCAGACCTTATTTGCTTCTAACACATGCATGCATGTATACGTACCGATCTCCCTACAAATAGCTAGGTCGACTATAATTCGTTTTCCCCACACACCGATAGACTTACCTCACTAGTTATGTCTCTCCCTTTCTCGGACACACGATGGTTGATCTTCCTATGTAGTTACGTATGCTTACCACAACCATATCGTCTCCCCTCATGTGTATAGACAAACAAACATCCCCGGCTCTCTCTTATTGATATTGCACTCGTACCCCCCGTTTGTCTAGCAGGCCTCTCCCCCCATTTGTGAGACGCCACTCCACCACCAACCCTCTGACACTCTACCTCTATCTTTCTCCCAACCTTATTCCTCTTCTACACATATCCATGGATGCCAATCGATCTCCCTCAATACATAGCTAGGTCTCTCTCCTTCTCCACGCATATACTAGTCGATCTACCTCTCTATAGTTAGGTCTCTGCCCCCCACACACATCGATAGTCGAACGTTGTAGGTAGGTATCCATGGCACAGAGAAAATCTGCACCTCTGCCGTCTCAAATTCCAGTAGGCCAGCCGCCCTGTATCTTTGATGTGGGCAAACACAAATTCGATGTCACTCTTTATCGACCGCGCAGCCACACACTTCATCCCTGTTTTCGATTCTATAGATATCTCACACAGATGATCCCCCCACTCTCTTCTCGTGGATCGCTCCCTCTATATATGATATATCCATGACTCTGTTTCACACACATTGCATATGTTACATTTTTCTTGTTTGAGATATCATCGACACATTGCCTCTGTTTCGCACAAACCATTGATACGTCTCCGTCGTATCTATAATTTTTGATTGTTCCATGCCAATATTCTACAACTTTCATATACTTTTGGCAACTTTTTATACTATTTTTGGGACTAACATATTGATCCAGTGGCTAGTGCCAGTTCCTGTCTGTTGCATGTTTTTGGTTTCATAGAATATCCATATCAAACAGTGTCCAAATGGGATAAAAATGGACGGAGATACTTTTTGGAATATTTGGAAAATTCCGGAAGAAAAATCCACGCGAGACGGTGCCCGAGGTGGTCACGAGGCAGGGGCGCGCCCCTACCCTCGTGAGCCACCCGTAAGGCGGTTATCGCTCTTCTTTTGCCACAAGAAAGCTAATTTTCGGAGAAAAAAATCACGGCGAAGGTTTCAGGCCAATCGGAGTTACGGATCTCCATATATACACGAAACGGTGAAACAGAGCCAGAAGAGAACACAAAAACAGAGAGAGACCGAGAGACAGATCCAATCTCGGAGGGGCTCTCGCCCCTCCCACGCCATGGAGGCCAAGGACCAGAGGGGAAACCCTTCTCCCATCTAGGGAGGAGGTCAAGGAAGAAGAAGAAGGGGCGCCCTCTCCCCCTTGCTTCCGGTGGCGCCGGAGTGCCACCGGGGGCCATCATCATCACCGTCATCTTCACCAACAACTTCACCGCCTTCACCACCAACTCTTCCCCCCTCTATGCAGCGGTGTAACCTCTCTTTTACCCGCTGTAATATCTACTTAAACATGGTGCTCAACGCTATATATTATTTCCCTATGATGTATGGCTATCCTATGATGTTTGAGTAGATCCGTTTTGTCCTAATGGCTATTTGATGATCAAGATTGGTTTGAGTTGCATGTTTTATTATTGGTGCTGTCCTATGGTGCTCTCCGTGTCACGCAAGCGTGAGGGATTCCCGCTGTAGGGTGTTGCAATATGTTTATAATTTGCTTATGGTGGGTGGCGTGAGTGAACAGAAGCACAGACCCGAGTAAGTAGGTTGTTTGCGTATGGGATAAAGAGGACTTGATGCTTTAATGCTATGGTTGGGTTTTACCTTAATGAATCTTTAGTAGTTGCGGATGCTTGCTAGAGTTCCAATCATAAGTGCATATGATCCAAGTAGAGAAAGTATGTTAGCTTATGCCTCTGCCTCAAATAAAATTGTAATAATGATTACCGGTCTAGTTATCGATTGCCTAGGGACAAATAACTTTCTCGTAACAACAAACTCTCTACTAAACCTAACTTAGTTGTGTCTTTATTTAAACAGCCTCTACTTTTTATTTACTTGCTCTTTATTATCTTGCATACCTATCCAACAACACCTACCAAGTACTTCTAGTTTCATACCTGTTCTAGGTAAAGCGAACATCAAGCGTGCGTAGAGTTGTATCGGTGGTCGATAGAACTTGAGGGAATATTTGTTCTGCCTTTAGCTCCTCGTTGGGTTTGACACTCTTACTTATCGAAAACTATTGCGATCCCCTGTACTTGTGGGTTACCAAGAACCATCTCTCTCACACCCACCCAGGTACGTACCTGCACCTAAAGAAGAGGTGCACGCAGGACACACATACCCATGTCTCGTTCCCGGCCACACCCGCGCGGGACATGGTGGAGTTCGTTTCTGTACGAAAAGGCAGCTCACGTGATAATTTGACGCGTGTAGTGGTTGTTTACTCGAAGGAGGGTCGGGTACCACGTCTAGACAGAACAAAGTTTGACTTGACGCATTAGTATTAAATAAAATTATATTTTCCTTAATGGCACGTTTAGAATATAAAACGATTGCCGTGGGGAAAATGGAAAAATCCGCTCCACTATATACAACGGAGCCTGCCTGCTGGGGGTTGTCTCTCGTCACACCATCTCACACAAGGCGGCGGTGGCCTCTCTCTCTCGCTGTTGGTCAGTGATCCGTCCGCATCCCGTCTGTCAGCGGAAAGGGAGGATGTGCATCGTTTCTCCGTTCGACGGCGTTGAGGCAGCATGTCTCGATCTGCGGTACCTGCCATTCTCTCTGGCCAAGCTCCGACGCGGTAGGGCCTTCGCCACTTGCTCACTGCCGCAGTATGGGCAGATCCCGGCCGCCGGCGCCCTCCTAGTAACATCCCGATGACCCTCAGGTATAGCTTCCTCCGGCCTTGCCCCACTGCCCATATTCCCACGTTGCTGCATGTGGATCTTCTTTTGTTGTTTGCTTAAAACATATCTCGGCCGGCGTACTTTCCATCTTGCAATCTCGTCCTCAAACCATTTTTGATAAACCACCATGCTGCTATCTTTCCCTTATTACATGGAATATGCTTCTTTTTTGTCGGCGTATGTGTCTTCAACTCGTGTTATTGGGCAGTAATTGTTTCCTTTCTACCTCCTTTTGCAAACAGGGCTATCCATTTCACATTGTTGCTATTGCGACCTTTTGGTGATCTGCACAAATCACTTTTTTCTTAAGAGTGTTTTGTGTAGTTCCGCCAAAATGTCACACGGGCAATATTTTTACATTTCTGTGGGACTGCAGAAAGGGATATTGCTTTTGCTATCCTCCTCATCCAACTCCGTGCCTAATCTTCTCCAAGAAGTAGTTAGTCCTAAAGAGAGATCGCAGAGGTGATCGGCTTCTATTTGTGTGTGTTATGTTTCATCATCTAGTTCCACTATTATTGTAATCACACTGACTGGATATCTTTGCAAACAGGGATGGTCAACTCGATTTTAGTGGAGCTGCACAAAATGATCGGATTGTGGTGTCCTCCATACACCTTTTTTCTGCCTACAGAGCTGGGTGAAACTAGCTGCCAAGCAATGAACACTGTGACCAGGAAATGGAGCCATGCCTACGAACAACATCGATCAATTATATATTTTTCTTTATTTGTAAACCTTCTCACAATTTTGTCTTCAGTTGTGATGTGGATATTGGCGCTGATCTGCGAACCATTGAGATGCATTAGCAGCCATGGTAGTTTCATTTGTATTTGATGGAATATTGTAACGAGATAATCTTGAGGTAAGAGGACACATGAATCCTAAGTTGAAACCTTTTTTTCCTGCGGGAACCAAAGTTGAAACCTTCATAGCATCACAGTACAATTTCATTAAAATTATGCGTACATATAAACAAATCCTGAAGGATTGATAGCAATGCCAGAAACAATTCAACTTCGTTTCACCGACATGTGGGACATCCTTCATCCGGCTCCACCTGCCATGCAACAATATTGAGTGCATAACAATAGAATACAATAATGTTTTTAGAATGCTCTTAGCATGTCGCTAACATGTGATGAGTTAACCGACCTCAATAGACGGCAAAAATGCCAGCCCGCCGCACTTTGAGAGAGACGAGGAGCGAGAAGCGATACGGGCTGCTGGATTACTAGAGCTAGGTGTCGCATGGAGGCCAAGAAATGTGGTGATAGTGTAGGTTAGCCATGTAGTATGATGTAACTACACTGGGCTGCCGTGTTTCGTACTCTTCCGGTCTACTGTGGAGATGATTGGTTGATTTTATATCGCTGAATAATATAAACTATGATGCGTGCACACGCTCCACCACGAGGTTCCTTGCTCCTTCTCGATGTTGGGGAATGTAGTAATAATCTAAAATTTTCTACGTGTCACCAAGATAAATCTAGGAGATGCTAGCAATGAGAGATAAGGAGTGCATCTTCATACCCTTGAAGATCGCTAAGCGGAAGCGTTACAAGAACGCGGTTGATGGAGTCGTACTCCGGCGATTCAAATCGCAGAAGATCCGATCCAAGAGCTGAACGGACGACGCCTTTGCGTTCAACACACGTACAGCCCGGGGACGTCTCCTCCTTCTTGATCCAGCAAGGGGAGAGGAGAAGTTGAGGGAGAACTCCGGCAACACGACGCCGTGGTGGTGGTGGAGCTCGTGGTTCTTCGGCAGAGCTTTGCTAAGCACTACGGAGGAGGAGGTGTTGGAGGAGGGAGGGGCTGCGCCAGGGAAGGAGTTTCCGCTGCCCTCTCTCTCCCTCACTATATATAGGGGGCAGGGGGAGGAGGAGGTGCCCTAGGGTTTCCCTAGGGGAGGGGCGGCAGCCACAGGGGAAACCCTAGTTGGGTTTGGGCGCCCCCACCCCTAGGAAACTTGCCCCCCAAGCCGGGAGGGGCGGCTGACCTAGGGTGGGAGGGGCGCACAACCCCTTAGTGGGATGGTGTGCCCCCTCCCCTTGGCCAATAAGGCCCCCAAATGCTTGTCGGGGCCTCCGAAACTCCTTTCGGTCACGCTGGTCGTCACCCGGTACTCCCAGAACAATTCCGGACTCCAATACCCTTCGTCCAATATATCAATCTTCACCTCCAGACCATTCCGGAGTTCCTCGTCATGTCCGAGATCTCATCCGAGACTCCGAACAACCTTCGGTAACCACATACTATTCCCATTACAACTCTAGCGTCATCGAACCTTAAGTGTGTAGACCCTACGGGTTCGGGAACCATGCAGACATGACCGAGACATATCTCCGGCCAATAACAAATAGTGGGATCTGGATACCCATGTTGGCTCCCACATGTTCCACGATGATCTCATCGGATGAACCACGATGTCGAGGATTCAATCAATCCCGTATACAATTCCCTTTGTCCATTGGTATGTTACTTGCCCGAGATTCGATCGTCGATATCCCCATACTGTTGGGGAACACAGTAATTTCAAAATTTTCCTACGCACACGCAAGATCATGGTGATGCACAACAACAAGAAGGGAGAGTATCGTCTACGTACCCTCATAGACCATAAGCGGAAGCGTTGTGACAACGCGGTTGATGTAGTCGTACGTCTTCACGATCGACCGATCTAGTACCGAAGATACGACACCTCCACGATCTGCACACATTCGGCTCGGTGACATCCCGTGAACTCACGATCCAGTAGAGCTTCGAGGGAGAGCTTCGTCAGCACGACAGCGTGATGACGGTGATGATGTTGCTACCGGAACAGGGCTTCGCCTAAGCACCACTATGATATTACCGAGGTGGATTATGGTGGAGGGGGGCACCACACACGGCTAAAGATCAATGATCAACTTGTGTCTCTATGGGGTGCCCCCTTCCCCGTATATAAAGGAGTGGAGGAGGGGGAGGGGGCCAGCCTCTCTAGGCGTGCCCCAAGGGAGTCCTACTCCTACCAAGAGTAGGATTCCCCCCTTCCCTTTGTTTTTTTGAAAGAACATGGCTTTATTACTCAACGTGCGGGCAAATCGCCGATAACACAATCGCCCACTTGGGCGGGTAAATCAGTTTCCCACTGCATGCAGTGGGCCGGTTCACACAAACGACCAAGGCTAGCCAGTTCATGAGCGACATAATTCGTTCTACAACGACAAACAGAGATATCAAAGTGAGAGAACCATAGTTTCAATTGGTATTTCATGTCCTCGATCATAGCTGCGTACGCCGAAGAGTCCACCCTACACAGATCCAACGCCTCACCCAGTAGCTGTGAGTCGGTCTCGAACTCAACTCGAACCATACCAAGCTCTGCTGCCATATTGATCGCATGTGACATAGCTACAGCTTCAGTAGCAAAGGCATCATTTACATTGTCGCTTCTCCCTGCCCGGGCACATATCAGGTTGCCCTCTTTTGCTCTTACCACAACTCCCCACCCGACATGATGCTGACCAGGCACAAAGGGTCCGTCCACATTTATATTGTACTCAGAATCCCCCAGAGGATGCCATCTCTCCGGGTTATCCTTGACAGCTGCTGTCCCAAAGATATGCAGATACTCAAGAACATTGCTCCTGGTTCGCCTCGCCACTTCTGCTGTCACAAGAGGCAATTCTCCCTCTCTGAGTTTATTCCTGTTTGACCACCACAACCACCAAAAGGTGAGCACGTGTAGCCGCTTTTTTTCATCAAGACCCCAAAGATAATCTATCATCACATGCACGGATGTAATAGTCTCCAGCTGCATACGTTCCTTCTCCATGGCTAGGTCCCTCCACACTTCCTTTGCTGCCTTACATTTTATGAATAGATGTGCTCCGTCCTCCTCAGCCTTACCACAGAACAAACATTTCGTGTCGGCTATTGGGTTTCCCTTGCGTGCTACATTGGTGCGAAGGGCGAGGGAATCATGCTTAAGCCTCCACGTGAACATTTGGATGTTTTTTGGGCACGACAGTTTCCAAAGGCGCTTCCAGGAGTCATCCTTAGTAGTGTCCGAATTACTAGGGTATGAGTCACTTCCCCCACCCCACCATTATGCATATGTAGCTCAAGCTACCGCTGGAGCTTGTAAGCACTCTTGACGGAGTGGGCACCCTTGGGATC
Source organism: Triticum dicoccoides (assembly GCF_002162155.2). NCBI lineage: Eukaryota > Viridiplantae > Streptophyta > Magnoliopsida > Poales > Poaceae > Triticum > Triticum dicoccoides. Next base: position 236,406,671 of record NC_041384.1, on the reverse strand, counting down.
ATAATGCCATGCAATGAAATCTTGGACCCCCTCCCGTATCAGTATTTGAAGGATATGTTTGATGTCATCTGCCCTGAAGGTGTCTCGCACCAATTGCTTGTCCCATTGTCCGGTAGTTGGATCAATTAGATCACAGACTCGCTCCAGTAGGTTCTGCCCTTTGGGGGTCAAGACTCGTCGTGACCAGGGCCGAGGTATTGCTACGTCTTGAGCTTGCGTTGGTTTTCCCCGAAGAGGAAGGGATGATGCAGCAGAGTAGCGTAAGTATTTCCCTCAGTTTTTGAGAACTAAGGTATCAATCCAGTAGGAGGCCATGCTCAAGTCCCTCGTACCTGCACAAGGCGATAGCTACTCGCAACCAACACGATTAGGGGTTGTCAAGCCCTTCACGGTCACTTACGAGAGTGAGATCTGATAGATATAATATTTTTGGTATTTTTGGTATAAAGACGCAAAGTAAAAAGTAAAAGCAAAGTAAAAAGCAAAGCAAGATTAAAGTAATGGAGATTGATATGATGAGAATAGACCCGGGGGCCATAGGTTTCACTAGTGGCTTCTCTCAAGAGCATAAGTATTCTATGGTGGGTGAACAAATTACTATTGAGCAATTGACAGAATTGAGCATAGTTATGAGAATATCTAGGCATGATCATGTATATAGGCATCACGTCCGTGACAAGTAGATCGAAACGATTCTGCATCTACTACTATTACTCCACTCATCGACCGCTATCCAGCATGCATCTAGAGTATTAAGTTAAAAACATAGTAACGCCTTAAGCAAGATGACATGATGTAGAGAGATAAATTCATGCAATATGAAATAAACCCCATCTTGTTATCCTCAATGGCAAAGATACAATATGTGCCTTGCTGCCCCTTCTGTCACTGGGTAAGGACACCTGAAGATCGAACCCAAAGCTAAGCACTTCTCCCATGGCAAGAACTACCAATCTAGTTGGCCAAACCAAACGGATAATTCGAAGAGACTTGCAAAGATAACCAATCATACATAAAAGAATTCAGAGAAGATTCAAATATTATTCATAGATAGACCTGATCATAAACCCACAATTCATCGGTCTCAACAAACACACCGCAAAAAGAAGATTACATCGAATAGATCTCCACAAGAGAGGGGGAGAACGTTGTATTGAGAATCAAAGAGAGAGAAGAAGCCATCTAGCTACTAACTATGGACCCGAAGGTCTGAGTTAAACTACTCACACTTCATCGGAGAGGCTATGATGATGTAGAAGCCCTCCGTGATGACGGCCCTCTTCCGGCGGAGCTCCAGAACAGACCCCAAGATGGGATCTCGTGGATACAGAAAGTTGCAGCGGTGGAATTAGGTTTTTGGCTCCTGTTCTGATCATTTGGGGGTACGTGTGTATATATAGGAGGAAGAAGTACGCTAGAGGATCAATGAGGGGCCCACGAGGCAGGGGGGCGCGCCCTAGCGGGGCAGCGCCCCCCACCCTCGTGACCGCCTCTTTTGTTCCTTGGAGCAGGGTCCAAGTCTCCTGGATCACGTTCGGTGAGAAAATCACGTTCCCGAAGATTTTATTCCGTTTGGACTCCGTTTGATATTCCGTTTATCCGAAACACTGAAATAGGCAAAAAACAACAATTCTAGGCTGGGCCTCTGGTTAATAGGTTAGTCCCAAAAATAATATGAAAGTGGAAAATAAAGCCCAATATAGTCCAAAACAGTAGATAATATAGCATGGAGCAATAAAAAATTATAGATACGTTGGAGACGTATCAGGCATCCCCAAGCTTAATTCCTGCTCGTCCTCGAGTAGGTAAATGATAAAAAGAGAATTTTTGATGCGGAGTGCTACTTGGCATAATTTCAATGTAAATCTTCTTAATTGTGGTATGAATATTTAGACTAGAAAGATTCAATACAAAAGTTTATATTAACATAAAAAATAATAATACTTCAAGCATACTAATAAAGCAATTATGTCTTCTCAAAATAACATGGCCAAAAAAAGTTATCCCTACAAAATCATATAGTCTGGCTATGCTCCATCTTCACCACACAAAGTATTTAAATCATGCACAACCCCGATGACAAGCCAAGCAATTGTTTCATACTCTAACTTTTTCAAAACTTTTTCAATCTTCATGCAATACATGAGCGTGAGCCATGGATATAACACTATAGGTGGAATAGAATGGTGGTTGTGGAGAAGACAAAAAGGAGAAGATGGTCTCACATCAACTAGGCGTATCAACGGGCTATGGAGATGCCCATCAATAGATATCAATGTGAGTGAGTAGGGATTGCCATGCAACAGATGCACTAGAAAGTATATGAAAGCTCAAAAAGAAACTAAGTGGGTGTGCATCCAACTTGCTTGCTCATCAAGACCTAGGGCAATTTTTGAGGAAGCCCATCATTGGAATATACAAGCCAAGTTCTATAATAAAAAAATTCCCACTAGTATATGAAAGTGATAACACGAGAGACTCTCTACTATGAAGATCATGGTGCTACTTTGAAGCGCAAGTGTGGTAAAAGGATAGTAACATTGTCCCTTCTCTCTTTTTCTCTCATTTTTTTATTTGGGCCTTTTCTCTTTTTTATGGCCTCTTTTTATTTGGGCTTCTTTGGCCTTTTTTTATTTTATTTTTTTGTCTAGAGTCTCATCCCGACTTATGGGGGAATCATAGTCTCCATCATTCTTTCCTTAGTGGGACAATGCTCTAATAATGATGATCATCACACTTTTATTTTTCTTATAACTCAACAATTACAACTCGATACTTAGAACAAAATATGACTCTATGTGAATGCATCCGACGGTGTACCGGGATATGCAATATGACAATGATGGAGTGTGTCATGATAAACGGAATGGTGGAAAGTTGCATGGCAATATATCTCGGAATGGCTATGGAAATGCCATAATAGGTAGGTATGGTGGCTGTTTTGAGGAAGGTATATGGTAGGTGTATGATACCGGCGAAAGGTGCGCGGTATTAGAGAGGCTAGCAAAGGTGGAAGGGTGAGAGTGCGTATAATCCATGGACTCAACATTAGTCATAAAGAACTCATATACTTATTGCAAAAATCTAGAAGTTATAAAAGCAAAGTATTACGCGCATGCTCCTAGGGGGATAGATTGGTAGGAAAAGACCATCGCTCGTCCCCGACCGCCACTCATAAGGAAGACAATCAATAAATAAATCATGCTCCGACTTCATCACATAACGGTTCACCATACGTGCATGCTACGGGAATCACAAACTTTAACACAAGTATTCTTTAAATTCAAAACTACTCAGCTAGCATGACTTTAATATTATCACCTCCATATCTCAAAACAATTATCATGCTTCAATCTTTTCTTAGTATTCAACACACTCAAAAGAAGGTTTCACAAATCTTGAATACCAATCATATTATTATTAAGCAAATTACCATGCTATTAAGAGACTCTCAAAATAATTTAAGTGAAGCATGAGAGATCAATAGTTTCTTTAAAACAAATCCACCACCATGCTCTAAAAGGTCTAAGTGAAGCACATAGAGCAAAATTATAATGCTCAAAATATATAAGTGAAGCACATAGAGCAAAACTACTTAGCTCAAAAGATATAAGTGAAGCACATAGAGCAAAACTACTTAGCTCAAAAGATATAAGTGAAGCACATAGAGTATTCTATCAAATTTTAATTCATGTATGGATCTCTCAAAAGATGTGTACAGCAAGGATTATTGTGGCATACTAAGACAAAAAGACACAAATAATACAAGATGCTCCAAGCAAAACACATATCATGTTGGTGAATAAAAATATAGTTCCAAGTAAATTACCGATGGAAGTGGACGAAAGAGGGGATGCCTTCCGGGGAATCCCCAAGCTTTGACTTCTTGGTGTCCTTGGATTATCTTGGGGGTGACATGGGCATCCCCAAGCTTAGGCTCTTGCCACTCCTTGTTCCATGATCCATCAAAAGAATTCACCCAAAACTTGAAAACTTCACAACACAAAACTCAAAATAGAAAACTCATGAGCTCCGTTAGCGAAAGAAAACAAAAGACCACTTCAAGGTACTGTAATGAACTCATTATTTATTTATATTGGTGTTAAACCTACCGTATTCCAACTTCTATATGGATTATAAACTATTTTACTAGCCATAGATTCATCAAAATAAGCAAACAACACACGAAATACAGAATCTGTCAAAAACAGAACAGTCTGTAGTAATCTGTAGCTAGCGCAAGATCTGGAACCCCAAAAATTCTAAATAAATTGCTGGACGTGAGTAATTTATCTATTAATCATCTTAAAAAAGAATTAACTAAATATCACTCTTCAAATAAAAATGACAGTAGTTCTCGTGAGCGCTAAAGTTTCTGTTTTTTACAGCAAGTTCAACAAGACTTTCCCCAAGTCTTCCCAACGGTTCTACTTGGCACAAACACTAATTAAACACAAAAAAACACAACCAAAACAGAGGCTAAATAATTTATTTATTACTAAATAGGAACAAAAAGCAAGGAATAAAAATAAAATTGGGTTGCCTCCCAACAAGCACTATCGATTAACGCCCCTAGCTAGGCATAAAAGCGAGGATAGATCTAGGTATTGCCATCTTTGGTAGGCAATCCATAAGTGGCTCTCATGATAGTTTCATATGGTAATTTTATTTTATTTCTTGGAAAGTGTTCCATGCCCTTTTTTAATGGAAATTAAATCTAATATTCCCTTCCTTCATATCAATAATCGCACCAACCGTTCTAAGAAAAGGTCTACCAAGAATAATAGGGCAAGAAGGATTGCAATCTATATCAAGAAAAATGAAATCTACGGGCACATAATTCCTATTTGCAACAATAATAACATAATTAATCCTTCCCATAGGTTTCTTAATAGTGGAATCCGCAAGATGCAAGTTTAGAGACCAATCATCAAAGTTACGGAAATCTAGTAGATCACACAAAGTCTTGGGAATAGTAGAGACACTAGCACCCAAATCACACAAAGCATAAAACTCATGATCTTTAATTTTAATTTTAATAGTTTGTTCCCACTCATCATAGAGTTTTCTAGGGATAGAAACTTTCAACTCAAGTTTTTCTTCATAAGATTGCATCAAGGCATCAACAATATGTTCGGTGAAGGCTTTATTTTGACTATAAGCATGTGGAGAATTTAGCACGTATTGCAACAAGGAAATACAATCAATTAAAGAGCAACTTTCATAATTAAATTCCTTGAAATCCAATATAGTGGGTTTAGAAACATCTAGATTTTTATTTCTTTCAACCCCATTTTCATCAATTTCATCATTAAGATCTAAACACTCCGAATTTTTAGAACGCCTTCCAGGTAAAGGAAGATCATATTCAGTTTCATCAAGATTCATATTGCAAAACAAAGATTTAATAGGAGACACATCAATAACTTTTAGATCTTCATCTTGATTTTCATAGGTATTGGAAGAACACGCTTTAATAAAGGCATCTTTGGAAGCACACATCCTAGCGGTTCTTTCCTTACACTCATCAATTGAAATTCTCATGGCTTTTAGAGACTCATTGATATCATGCTTAGGTGGAATAGATCTAAGTTTCAAAGAATCAACATCAAGAGCAATTCTATCAATGTTCCTAGCCAAATCATCAATCTTAAGCAATTTTTCTTCAATCATAGCATTGAAATTCTTTTGCGAAGAAATAAATTCTTTAATATTAGATTCAAAATCAGAGGGTATATTATTATAATTTCCATAAGAGTTATTGTAGGAATTCCCATAATTATTAGAAGGATTACTAGGATATGGCCTAGGATTAAAATTCCCTCTATAAGAGTTGTTACCAAAATTATTCCTACCAACAAAATTCACATTCATAGATTCATTGTTATTCTCAATCAAAGTAGAAAAAGGCATATCATTAGGATCAGAAGAAACACTCTTAGTAGCAAATAATTTCATAAGTTCATCCATCCTTCCACTCAACACATTAATTTCTTCTATCGCATGCACTTTTTTTATTAGAAGATCTTTCAATATGCCATTGAGAATAATTAACCATAATATTATCTAGGAGTTTAGTAGCATCTCCTAAAGTGATTTCCATAAAAGTGCCTCCCGCGGACGAATCTAAAAGATTTCTAGAAGAAAAATTCAATCTGGCATAAAATTTTTGTATAATCATCCACAAATTCAAACCATGAGTAGGGCAATTACGTATCATTAATTTCATTCTCTCCCAAGCTTGTGCAACATGTTCATGATCAAGTTGTTTAAATTTCATAATATCGTTTCTAAGAGAGATGATCTTAGTGGGAGGAAAATAGTTAGAGATAAACGCATCTTTGCACTTGTTCCATGAATCAATACTATTCTTAGGCAAAGACGAAAACCAAGCTTTAGCACGATCTCTAAGCGAAAAAGGAAATAGCTTCAATTTGACGACATCATTATTGACAACTTTTTTCTTTTGCATATCACATAAATCAACGAAGCTATTCAGATGAGTAGCGGCATCTTCACTAGGAAGGCCAGCGAATTGATCTTTCATAACAAGATTCAACAAAGCAGTATTAATTTCACAAGATTCAGCATTGGTAAGAGGAGCAATCGGAGTGCTAAGGAAATCATTATTATTGGTATTGGTGAAGTCACACAATTTAGTAGTATCTTGAGCCATCGCGACAGACGAGCAAACTAACACACGAGCAAACAAAAACAAAACGGGAAAAAAGAGGCAAATAGAGAGGGAGGATAGGGAGAGAGAGGGCAAATAAAACGGCAAGGGTGAATTGGGGGGGAGAGGAAAACGAGAGGCAAATGGCAAATAATGTAATGCGAGAGATAGGGATTGTGATGGGTACTTGGTATGTTGACTTTTTGCGTAGACTCCCCGGCAACGGCGCCAGAAATCCTTCTTGCTACGTCTTGATCTTGCGTTGGTTTTCCCCGAAGAGGAAGGGATGATGCAGCAGAGTAGCGTAAGTATTTCCCTCAGTTTTTGAGAACCAAGGTATCAATCCAGTAGGAGGCCCCACTCAAGTCCCTCGTACCTGCACAAAGCGATAGCTACTCGCAACCAACGCGATTAGGGGTTGTCAAGCCCTTCACGGTCACTTACGAGAGTGAGATCTGATAGATATATTATTTTTGGTATTTTTGGTATAAAGATGCAAAGTAAAAAGTAAAAGCAAAGTAAAAATCAAAGCAAGATTAAAGTAATGGAGATTGATATGATGAGAATAGACCCAGGGGCCATAGGTTTCACTAGTGGCTTCTCTCAAGAGCATAAGTGTTCTATGGTGGGTGAACAAATTATTGTTGAGCAATTGACAGAATTGAGCATAGTTATGAGAATATCTAGGCATGATCATGTATATAGGCGTCACGTCCCTGACAAGTAGATCGAAACGATCCTGCATCTACTACTATTACTCCACTCATCGACCGCTATCCAGCATGCATCTAGAGTATTAAGTTAAAAACAGAGTAACGCCTTAAGCAAGATGACATGATGTAGAGAGATAAATTCATGCAATATGAAATAAACCCCATCTTGTTATCCTCGATGGCAACGATACAATACGTGCCTTGCTGCCCCTTCTGTCACTGGGTAAGGACACCGCAAGATCGAACCCAAAGCTAAGCACTTCTCCCATGGCAAGAACTACCAATCTAGTTGGCCAAACCAAACGGATAATTCAAAGAGACTTGCAAAGATAACCAATCATACATAAAAGAATTCAGAGAAGATTAAAATATTATTCATAGATAGACTTGATCATAAACCCACAATTCATCGGTCTCAACAAACACACCACAAAAACAAGATTACATCGAATAGATCTCCACAAGAGAGGGGGAGAACTCTGTATTGAGATTCAAAGAGAGAGAATAAGCCATCTAGCTACTAACTATGGACCCGAAGGTCTGAGGTAAACTACTCACACTTCATCGGAGAGGCTATGATGATGTAGAAGACCTCCGTGATGACGGCCCTCTTCCGGCGGAGCTTCGGAACAGACCCCAAGATGGGATCTCATGGATACAGAAAGTTGCGGCGGTGGAATTAGGTTTTTGGCTCCTGTTCTGATCGTTTGGGGGTACGTGTGTATATATAGGAGGAAGAAGTACGCCAGAGGAGCAACGAGGGGCCCACGAGGCAGGGGGGCGCACCCTAGAGGGGCGGCGCCCCCCACCCTCGTGACCGCCTCTTTTGTTCCTTGGAGCAGGGTCCAAGTCTCCTGGATCACGTTCGGTGAGAAAATCACGTTCCCGAAGATTTTATTCCGTTTGGACTCCGTTTGATATTCTGTTTATCCGAAACACTGAAATAGGAAAAAAACATCAATTCTGGGCTGGGCCTCTGGTTAATAGGTTAGTCCCAAAAATAATATGAAAGTGGAAAATAAAGCCCAATATAGTCCAAAACAGTAGATAATATAGCATGGAGCAATAAAAGATTATAGATACGTTGGAGACGTATCAGGGATCCACGGATCAGACCAAATCTTCAGTTGAGTACCGTTGCGAATCCTCCAAATGTACCCATCCCGGAAAAGATGCAGCCCATGGAGTAGGCTACGCCAGGAATACGAAATGCCGTCCCTAGGAGCAACATCAAGAATTTGGCCGTTTGGAAAATACCGAGCTTGTAGTATTTTAGCACAGAGAGAGTCTGGATGTTGAACGAGCCGCCAAATCTGCCTGGATAGCAAGGTTGTGTTGAAGTCATGCATGTTGCGGAACCCTAAACCCCCCTGTGCTTTTGGCTTAATGAGCATTTTCTAGCTGATCCAATGGGTGGTATGATGCTTGTCTTGTTGGCTCAACCAATAATCTCCTACCAATGAGCTGAGTTCGTCACAGAAGGATTTTGTTAGGTAGAAACAAGACATAGCAAAGGTGGGGATAGCCTGAGCAATCGTCGTGACCAAAGTTTCTTTGCCAGCCTTCACAATGAGCCTTTCCTTCCAACCAGACACTCGGCCTGCCATAGCACCTTTGACGAAAGCAAAAGCCTTCCTTCTTGATTTACCAACTTGAACAGGCAGACCCAGGTACTTCTTGTTCCAAGACTCACTCTGGATTTATAGGGCATCCTTGACAGCCGTTTTGGCCGCTGCTCCGGTGTTAGGGATAAACATTATTGCTGACTTCTCGAGGTTGATGCACTGCCCCAAGCAGTCCTCATAGAGATCCAGTAAGCGGCGCAACTCTTGGGCCTCAGATTGTTTTCTTTCAACAGTAGGGCTGAGTCGTCAGTGAAGAGTAGGTGCAACACCACCGGTGCTTGTGGACAGATCTTGACCCCGATGATCTTTCCGGCCTCTTCCGCATCATGAAGCAGGGCTGACAATCCCTCCGCACAGATGACGAACAGGTACGGCGAGGCCGGATCCCCTTGTTTGAGACCTTGGGAGGGAGAAAACTGTTCGGTTAGAACGCCATTGACCTTGATCTGATACCTTTCCAAGCAAACACAGTGCATGACCAATTCAATCCAACGAGTGCCGAAACCCAGTTTAGTCAACATTGCCCTCAAGAACTCCCACTCAACCCTGTCATATGCCTTCCTCATATCCGCTTTCACTGCCGCTATGCCCTCCTTCCCTTTCTTTTTGTTCAGTAGGTAGTGTGACACTTCGTAAGCCACCAACACATTGTCGATTATCATCCGACCAGGGACAAAAGCGCTCTGATTCAAGGAGATAATGTCCGGGAGCACTAGTTTGAGGCGGTTGGCAATAACCTTGGAAACTATCTTGTAAATCACGTTGCAGAGGCTTATCGGCCGTAGGTCCTTGATTTGGTTGGGATTCTTGAACTTGGGAATGAGAACCACAACCGTGTCATTCCACCCTGGCGGCATAGCTCCTCTGTTCAGCACCGCAATCACCTCATCTACCACTTTGTCCCCCATGAAATGCCAATGCTTCTTGTAGACGATCAAGGGAATTCCGTCAAGACCCGGGGCCTTTAGATCACCAATGTGGTCGAGCGCCGCCTTCACCTCTTCCCGCATGACCTCTGCTTCCAGGATTGCTCTCATTGCAGGAGTCACACAGGGTTGAACCTTATTGATGAGTTCTGGCAGGCGGTTGAAACCCGCGGAAGTGAAGAGATCCTGAAAAAACGAACAGACATAGTTAGTCAACTCCTCCCCTTCCTTCACCTCTGAGCCATCCTCCCTGCTTAGCTTCTTAATCCGGTTAGCCTTCCTCTTAGCTGAAGCAACAGCCATGAAATATTTTGTGCTTTTGTTCCCATCCCGTAGCCACGTGACATGGGAATATTGTTTAGCTTTGGTGTTTTTCTTGTCCTCCAACTCCTCAACAAGACATCTCAGCCGAGCCTACTCCCTGACCTTTGCTGCTGAAACCGGTGTCGCATGCATGTTTCCAACTCATGTCAGGCTTTCCTCAGTCTCCCCTCTAACTTTCCCACCACCTCCCTGCTCCACTTCCTCATCCTCCCAGCCACATTAGTCATTGCAGTAGCGACATCACCTCTCTCCTTCATGCATCCCTCCTCCCATGCTCCTTGAATCTCATCACCGCACCCCTCCTCTTGCAGCCACCAAGCCTCAAAGGGGAACCCCCAATCACCTCCACTCGCCATTCTCGGCACGCCTTGTGTATTAACAATTACTGGTCTGTGGTCGGAATGTCGAGGGCCCCCTTCCCTTTGTTGGTTCTAGGAGAGAAGGAAGGATGAGGAAGAAGGAAGGGAAGGGGGGGCCGGCCCCCTCCCAATTCGGATTGGGATTGGGGGGGGGGCGCCCCCTCCTTTTCTTCTTTTCCCTCTCTTCTACTAAGGCCCAATAAGGCCCATATACCTCCCGGGGGGGGGGGTTCCGGTAACCTCCCGGTGCTCCAGTATACTCCCTATTTCACCCGAAACCATTCTGATGTCCAAACATAGGCTTCCAATATATCGATATTTACGTCTCGACCATTTCGAGACTCCTCGTCATGCCTGTGATCAAATCCGGGACTCTGAACTACCTTCGGTACATCAAAACACATAAAATCATAATATCGATCGTCACCGAACGTTAAGCATGCGGACCCTATGGGTTCGAGAACTATGTAGACATGAGCGAGACATGCCTCCGGTCAATAACCAATAGCGGAACCTGGAAGCTCATATTGGTTCCTACATATTCTACAAAGATCTTTGCCAGTCAAACCACATAACGATATATGTTGTTCCCTTTGTCATCGGTATGTTACTTGTCCGAGATTCGATCGTCGGTATCTCAATACCTAGTTCAATCTCATTTCTGGTAAGTCTCTTTACTTGTTCCGTAATGCTACATCCCGTAACTAACTCATTAGCTACATTGCTTGCAAGGCTTATAGTGATGTACATTACCGAGAGGGCCCAGAGATACCTCTTCGACAATCGGAGTGACAAATCCTAATATTGATCCATGCCAACTCAACAAACACCATTGGAGACACATGTAGAGCACCTTTATAATCACCCAGTTACATTGTGACGTTTGGTAGCACACAAAGTGTTCCTCCAGTAATCGGGAGTTGCATGATCTCATAGTCACAGGAACATGTATAGTTATGGAGAAAGCAATAACAACAAACTAAACTATCATCGTGCTAAGCTAACAGATGGGTCAAGTCAATCGCATCATTCTCTAATGATGTGACCCCGTTAATCAAATGACAACTCATGTCTATGGTTAGGAAACATAACCATCATTGATTCAACGAGCTAGTCAAGTAGAGGCAAACTAGTGACACTTTGTTTGTCTACGTATTCACACATGTACTAAGTTTACCGTCAATAGAATTCTAGCATGAATAATAAACATTTATCATGATATAAGGAAATATAAATAACAACTTTATTATTGCCTCTAGGGCATATTTCCTTCAGTCTCCCACTTGCACTAGAGTCAATAATCTAGATTACATTGTAATGATTCTAACACCCATGGAGTCTTGGTGCTGATCATGTTTTGCTCATGAGAGAGGCTCAGTCAACGGGTCTGCAACATTCAGATCCGTATGTATCTTGCAAATCTCTATATCTCCCTCCTTGACTTGATCGCAGATGGAATTGAAGTGTCTCTTGATGTGCTTGGTTCTCTTGTGAAATCTGGATTCCTTTGCCAAGGCAATTGCACCAGTATTGTCACAAAATATTTTCATAGGACCCGATGGACTAGGTATGACACCTAGATCGGATATGAACTCCTGCATCCAAACTCCTTCATTTGCTGCTTCTGAAGCAGCTATGTATTCCGCTTCACACGTAGATCCTGCCATGACGCTCTGCTTGGAACTGCACCAACTGACAGCTCCACTATTCAATAAAAACACATATCCGATTTGTGACTCCAAACCTAGTAGGATCCGCCCCCTTTCCTTCCAACGGAGAGGGGGAAAGGGGAAAGGAGGGAGAGGGAGAAGGAAAGAGGGGGCCCGTGCCCCTCCCCTTGTCCAATTCGAATTGGGGCAAGAGGGGCGCGCCCCACCTCCTATGGCCTGCCTCCTCTCTTCCACTATGGCCCATTAGGCCCAATAACTTTCCCAGGGGTTCCGGTAACCTCCCGGTACTCCGAAAAATCTCCGATCTTTTTCGGAACCTTTCCGGTGTTCGTATATAACCTTCCAATATATCAATCTTTACCTCTCGACCATTTTGAAACTCCTTGTGATGTCCGTGATCTCATCCGGGACTCTGAACAAACTTCGGTCATCAAAAACACATAACTCATAATACAAATCATCATCAAACGTTAAGTGTGCGGACCCTACGGGTTCGAGAACTATGTAGAAATGATTGAGACACATCTCCGGTCAATAACCAATAACGGAACCTGGATCCTCATATTGGCTCCTACATATTCTATGAAGATCTTTATCGGTCAAACCGCATAACAACATACATCATTCCCTTTGTCATCGGTATGTTACTTTCCCGCGATTCAATCGTCGGTATCATCATACCTAGTTCAATCTCGTTACCGACAAGTCTATTTACTCATTCCGTAATGCATCATCCTGCAACTAACTCATTAGCCACATTGCTTGCAAGGCTTATAGTGATGTGCATTACCGAGAGGGCCCAGAGATACCTCTCCGATACACAGAGTGACAAATCCTAATCTCGATCTATGCCAACTCAACAAATACATTCGGAGACACCTATAGAGCATCTTTATAATCACCCAGTTATGTTGTGACGTTTGATAGCACATAGTTCCTACGGTATTTGGGAGCTGCATAATCTCATAGTCAGAGGAATATGTATGTCATGAAGAAAGCAATAGCAATAAAACTAGACAATCATAATGCTAAGCTAACGGATCGGTCTTGTCCATCACGTCATTCTCTAATGATGTGATCCCGTTCATCAAATGACAACACATGTCTATGGCCAGGAAACTTAACCATCTTTGATTAACGAGCTAGTCAAGTAGAGGCATACTAGGGACACTTTGTTTGTCTATGTATCCACACATGTAGTAAGTTTCTGGTTAATAAAATTCTAGCATGAATAATAAACATTTATCATGATATAAGGAAATATAAATAACAACTTTATTATTGCCTCTAGTGCATATTTCCTTCAGTCTCCCACTTGCACTAGAGTCAATAATCTAGATTACATAGTAATGATTCTAACCCATGGTGTCTTGGTGCTGATCATGTTTTGCTCGTGAGAGAGGTTTAGTCAACGGGTCTGCAACATTCAGATCCATATGTATCTTGCATATCTCTATGTCTCCCTCCTTGACTTGAGTTGCGGATGGAATTGAAGCGTCTCTTGATGTGTTTGGTTCTCAGTATTGTCACAAAAGATTTTCATTGGACCCGATGTACTAGGTATTACACCTAGATTGGATATGAACTCCTTCATCCAGACTCCTTCATTTGCTGCTTCCGAAGTAGCTATGTACTCCGCTTCACACGTAGATCCCGCCACGACGCTCTGCTTGGAACTGCACCAACTTATAGCTCCACCATTCAATATAAATACATATCCGGTTGTGACTTAGAGTCATCTGGATCACTATCAAAGGTTGCATCGACGCAACCATTTACAACAAGCTGTTAGTCACCTCCATAAATGAGAAACATATCCTTAGTCCTTTTCAGGTATTTCAGGATGTTCTTGACCTTTGTCCAGTGATCCACTCCTGGATTACTTTGGTACCTCCCTGCTAAACTTATAGCAAGGCACACATCAGGTCTGGTACATAGCATTGCATACATGATAGAGCCTATGGCTGAAGCATAGGGAACACCTTTCATTTTCTCTCTATCTTCCGCAGTGGTCGGGCATTGAGTCTGACTCAACTTCACACCTTGTAATACAGGAAAGAACCCTTTCTTTGCCCGATCCCTTTTGAACTTCTTCAAAACTTTATCAAGGTATGTGCTTTGTGAAAGTCCAATCAAGCGTCTTGATCTATCTCTATAGATATTGATGCGCAATATATAAGTAGCTTCACCGAGGTCTTTCATTGAAAAATTCTTATTCAAGTATCCTTTTATGCTATTCAGAAATTCAGTATCATTTCCGATCAACAATATGTCGTCTACATATAATATCAGAAATGTTACGGAGCTCCCACTCACTTTCTTGTAAATACATTGTCGGTGTACAAAAAGAGGGGTACACTTTTTTGTACCCCTATAACTGTGCACGGGCAGTCTGAGCCATGGGCGCCACCACACCAAGCAAGGCAAGGGAGGTGAGCCAGGGAAAGAACGAAGCTCAAGGGAACTAGGACAACGCCAAGGCCAAGACCACGAAGAGCAAAAGGGACGAAGCGGACTCCCCCGGCAAGATCCTTGCCGGGAGACAGTTTTAGCAACCCCGGCAAGACCCTTGCCGCGGTAACTCGCCCCACGCCTACGGAGCAAATCACCCTTGAGTCCACTGCCCCCATGGGGCAAGGATTCGGGAGACATCCCCATGGTGGCATGCAGATCTTTGTGAAGACATTCAAGATCAGATACGTACAATAGAAGATGACGACCCTTGGCGGGATCCCAGCCGAGGAAGACCACAAGGCCCCCGGCAAGCGCCTTGCCGGGGATGACAGCAGGCGCCCCCGTAAGACCCTTGCCCGGGCCCCGGCAAGGCCCTTGCCAAGAACATCCGCAGGGCCACCATCAGGCCCACACCGACTAAACCTCCACCACCGTACGCATGCGGCTGCCGACCCAACCAGCTGGGCAAGCACCTACGTGGCGGCATGCAGATCTTCGTGAAGACCCTCCACTGCGCCACCTCAGCTGCCTTCCTACCTACATGGCATCACAGGCATCGCTGGCCGGGGCGTGTGTCGACACAAGAAGGAGCGACAATGGACAAGATAGGTTTCTCCCCCGTCCCCGATAAAGCAAGGACACCTAAGCAAGACGCATTAAATGTGCCTTGTCATGTAATGCGAGGGATAACCTCGCATCACTGTACCCTTTCCACCTCCTGCGTGCCACTGGGGCAACCCCTCTTTCTATAAAAGGAGGCCCAAGGCGACCAGGAGGAGGATTCGGCTTTTTGGAGCTCCTAATGCCCCGGAGCTAGCTCAAGAACAGGAATATACATCCACCAAAGCAGGAGTAGGGTTTTACGCATCCTCACGGCCCGAACCTGGATAAACAAACTGTGTATTATCTGTTTGATCCGCTCTTCTCACGACCCCGCGCCCCGCTAACCGTAGTAGGGATTCTTGTGATCCCACAGGTGTCATTCCCACCGACATCTTTGGCGCGCCAGGTAGGGGCGCAGTTGTGAGAATTGGCTCTAGCAGTTGGCCCAGCACTCCTTCGTCTTCGTGGCCCTTGGAGAAGAAAGGAGGCCATAGGATCGGCACTAGAGCGACTGCAAACAGAAGCTAAGTTGCACTAAACCCTTATTTGTTCTATCCTTCTTATATGAGATTATTCCCCCCGGAGATGTCACGCCTTTGTATGAGAAACCCGCATGCCAGGGGGCTCTCCCACGATCGGCAATGCCCTTGCCCTGTTTCGAGTCCGCTCAACAGCTCAAGTGGCTGCATCGAGAATGTCAGAGTAGCCTTTCGCGATCAACAACGCTCTCGATTCTGACTCGAGTCAAGCTCGACAGTTCGAGCGGCCGCGTTCAGAATAGTATGGTGGCTCGTCCGGCAGCACGCATACCCGGCAGGCCCATGGGGATCCGTCCCCAAAACGCCGCTAGGGGCTTCCACGCCGGCGAACCTACCCAATCGACGTAGGGCGCGCATACAAAGAGAAATTGAACGGGGGAAGTAATGTGCATGAAAATTAAGAGTACTGCAAAAGTTATGTTACATCAAATCATTGCTGCGGTTCTAACTAAAGATAAAATTTGTCTTGGTCGGGAACCTGCAGCAGCGAAGAAGAACGGGATGCCTAATCCCGGCGCTGGCCTTCCACCCTCTTGATTTTGTCGATACTGCTGATGATGGGCTTGATGCGCTCCTTGAGCACCGTGAGGTCAGTACCATCCAGCAAGCTATCCATCGCGGCTTCGAAGTCGAGGTCGGGATTCCAGTACGCCATCTTGGTGAGGACCTTGGTCATGACCCCCCGGCAAAGTCGCCGGGCCTCCTCGACCAACATGGCTGCTCTCTTGGAGTGAAGATAAGCCAAGGCTCCAAGGACGCCCTCAAAGAACTGGGTCAGCTTGGCGTTGACGGTCCCGCTGCGCTCAGGGGCATACCTCACGTTTGGCATCCCCATGGTGGCCAACTACGAGGTGACCCTGCCGGCGACATCCTCCAGACGGTTAATCCATCTGTTCTCGCCCTCCACATATTCCTGGTGGGAGGCGGCCTCGTTCGCCCGCAGCTGCTTCTCCTCCTCCAATCTCCTTGTCAAGGTCTCCTCCCGAGCTCTGCTCCCCAACAACATCTTCTCGAGATTCTCCAGCTTCAGCTTGAGATCTCTGATGGAGTTTTGCGCTTCGGAGAGCTCCCCAGCCCTGCTGATGACCGCTCCTTGCGCCTCTACCAAGGCGCTGTTGAGCATGCTCTTCTCGTTGGATAGCTTGAGGGCCTGCTCCTTCAGCTCGTCCCGCTCTACCTCCAACTCCTTCACCTTGCCGGCATGGGCCAGAGCTTGGGCATTGAGTGCCTCTTTGTGCCTCTACTCCAGCTCACGAGTCCGTCGCCTGACAAGGGCCTCGAGCTCCTCATCCTTGCCGCGGAGCGTTGCGGCAAGCTTCGCCTCACGCACGAAGAGGTCCTCTTCCTGGGAATCCAATGCGGCTTGATGCTGGTTCCGAGCGGCCTCACCCGCGGCAGCCAAGTTTGCCGCCTTTTCCTGGGCCTTCTCGATGTCAGCCATCTTCATGGTGAGCTCTACATCGCGCTTGGACAATTCCCCCTGAAAGCCCCTCTGCTCCTTGCGAGTCTGGTGAAACCAGGTCTGCATCTCAGCAACGCGCGCCTTGAAGTCCACCTCCGCCTTGTCCATCGCGGCTTCGAAGTCAAGGTCGGGATTCCAGTACGCCATCTTGGTGAGGACCTTGTTCACGGTCCCCCGGCAAAGTCGCCGGGCCTCCCCGGCCAATGTGGCTGCTCTATTGGAGTGAAGATAAGCCAAGGCTCCAAGGACGCCGTCGAAGAACTGGGTCAGCTTGGCGTTGACGGTCCCGCTGCGCTCAGGGGCATACCTCACGTTTGGCATCCCCATGGTGGCCAACTACGAGGTGACCCTGCCGGCGACGTCCTCCAGACGGCTGATCCATCTGTTCTCGCCCGCCACATATTCCTGGTGGGAGGCGGCCTCGTTCGCCCGCAACTGCTTCTCCTCCTCCAGGCTCCTGGTCAAGGTCTCCTCCCGAGCTCTGCTCCTCGACAACATCTTCTCGAGATTCTCCATCTTCAGCTTGAGATATCTGATGGAGTTTTGCGCTTCGGAGAGCTCCCCAACCCTGCTGATGACCGCTCCTTGCGCCTCTACCAAGGCGCTATTGAGTGTGCTCTTCTCGTTGGACAGCTTGAGGGCCTGCTCCTTCAGCTTGTCCCGCTCTACCTCCAACTCCTTCACCTTGCCGGCATGGACCAGAGCTTGGGCATCGAGTACCTCTTTGTGCCTCTGCTCCAGCTCGCGAGTCTGTCGCACGACAAGGGCCTCGAGCTCCTCATCCTTGCCGCGGAGTGTTGCGGCAAGCTTCGCCTCACACACGGAGAGGTCCTCTTCCTGGGAATCCAATGCAGCTTGATGCTGGTTCCGGGTGGCCTCGGCCGCGGCAGCCAAGTTCGTCGCCTTTTCCTGGGCCTTCTCGATGTCAGCCATCTTCATGGTGAGCTCTACATCGCGCTTGGCCAATTCCCCCTAAAAGGCCCTCTGCTCCTCGCGAGTCTGGTGAAACCAGGTCTGCGTCTCAGCAACGCGCGCCTTGAAGTCCACCTCCGCCTTGTCCACCGTTGCCATCCTAGACTTGACCTTGTCCAGGCGAGCACGGTAGAGCACTTGGAGCTTTCGGAAATTGGCCCCCATGGCACGGAAAAGCTGCTCTTCTGGAGAACCATCACCGCCAACGCCCGGTTCATCGACCACCTTGAGCCCGGTGGCAGCAAGCACCTCACCGTCAAAGACTTCCCCTTCGGCGGGCGCTCGGGAACTTGACGCCCTTGGAAGATGGACGAAAAGATCGTCGCCCACCTTCAGATATCTGCCGGGTCCCGAGGTTGAGGAGGAGGGAGGCTGATCATCAACCACCTCTTCCTCGGCGGTGGCCTTGCCAGCTTCCCCGGCAGGCCCATCGCTGGCAGCCTCGGCAGAAGCCTCACCGGTCGCCTTGGCGGCCCCCGCATCGGTGTCCTCGGCAGCATCCTTGGCGGCCTCATCAGCAGCGACCTCATCAGCATCTCTGGCAGCCTCCTCAGCGGCAATCCTGTCGGCCTCCGCCGCGGCCTCCTCAGCAATATTCCCAACAACAGTATCCACGTCCTCCATATCTATTGAAGGAGGGCCTGGGCAGTAATGGGAGCAATGAAGCCAAGAAAAAGAATAAGGGAAAAACAGAGACGGAGGACAGACGACTCACTAGTGCCAAGCTGTGAAGCAGAAGTCCCCTCCCCGCCAACATTTGGCGCCGTGGCAGAGTCACCAGCGCCCAAGTTCCCCTCTTCCTCCATGGGTGTGGGCTCCGTGCTTGATGCCCTTGCCGGGGACGCCCCTCGCGGCGGCGTAGTCGATGGGGGTGGTGTGTTGGGGGTAGCCCTTTGTGGCTCCTCCTGCTGCCGCTCCCCTCCTGCAAACCCGACAAGGTCAACACCATATCATTGAACGCCTACCACATGTCGAATAAGAGGAGGGTGACGAACTTACGCTGGGGGCTGTGTCGGGGGCTGCTGTCTGGGCTGCTCAACACCACCAATGGCGTCTTTGAAGCCCCAGCCGGGGGCTGACTGCTCGCCGAGGCCTTCGCCCTCTTCACCCTCTGGGCCAACGTCTCTGCATCCCTGCAAAAGCAAAAATGGACCAGGAGAGGTGACTTAATTTGGGGGAATGGAAATGGCAGTAAGGAACGGAGTACTTACTCGTCATCCATCTCCTCCTCTTCCACCACTTTCCTTTTCCTCTTCGGGCTGAGAGGCTCGAGATCAAAAGCGACCTCCGCATTGACATACGAGTCGACATCTGCCGGAGGAGGCGAAGAAGGTGGGGTTTGTGTGCGCCCAGATGAGGAAGGGACTGTTGTCTTCTTCTTCTCAGCGGCCTTCGTCAGCCTCTTCGCTGCCGTGGCCCTCGTGTGACGCCCGGACCCCTCCAGGGTCAATTGAGGCCGTGTAGCCCTGCCGGGCCGGACCGGCTCGCCGGAGCCAGACCACCGCAGGACTCGCCCTCTTCCACTGGCTGGCGTCGAGCCCGCCGCCACATCCTCCTCCCCCGACAACTCGTCGGCTGCATCTTCGACAAGGGGAGCTCCCGTGTCAGCGCTGCTAACCTCCCCGGAGGCCGCCGCCCACCGGGTGAGCTCCTCTTCCTCCGCAGCCGTTGCGGCCTTGTCCTCCACACCCCCGGCCCTGTCGGCCTCCATGGAAAGCTGTGCTTCCCTCGCCCTAGTGGCGATGTAGTCCAACTCTGCATGGGTAGTGTCCATGACAAGCCACCGCTCGGCGTCAGCATTGACATATACCTCGATCAGGGTGTCAAAGAATTGCTACACATATGCATCCTTCGGCTCCTTCCAGCTCGGGACAGGGCCATGTGCATTACAGTTCGGCATCATAGTGATGATCTCGGACCGACGTGAATTATTGCACAACAGGACCACCCCCGCTGGCAACTTGAAAAACGGCCCCTTGAGGGCCTTGCCGACCTTTGCGGCAGCCCTCACGGCCTTGCCGGTCCGTTCGACCTCGCCGTCGCGACCCACATCAAGCTGAAAAAGCCGCTGGCAGAAGTGGGCATGCGCCATCATCGTGAAATTATGGTCGAGGCCAGGGCGGAGTCGCATAATGTCAGCCGGATTCGTAAAGAGCCAGGCTGGCCTCCCCTTGTTGTGCAACGGGGCGATCCGGTGGCGAATGAAGTCCGCCCCGATCATCTCAAGGGTGAGTCCAGCCCGGGTCAGCCGGAGAATCCTGGTGGTGGCGATAGTTAGCCTCCCGTCGGTGGCGTCGACATCACCCCAATCGCTGCCGCGAACCGGCGGCACTCGGCGGACCTTGCAGAATTCCGGCGGGTCTTCATCTTCAATCCAGCACCACCGGCCACGCCATTCCTCCCACCTCTCCTTCATGGCACCGTCCGGGTACGCCCCCTTGGATCTTGGGATCCAGGTGACGCAACCAGAGACGGCACCTCCCGGCTGGATCCGAGGGGAGAAATAATGGCGGAAGAGTGCCATGTTGGGCTGCACCCCGGCAAAGCCTTGACAAAGATGCGCAAAGAAAGCCATGCACGCCACCGCATTCGGAGTAAAATCCAAGAGGCGAAAGCCGAAGGTGTGCATAATGTCGCAGAAGAAATCAAAAAAAGGGGGCATAACCCGCAAGAAAGATAATCAACGAAAAAGGGATACCGATTTGGGGTAGGATCGGCGCAAGCGGCAGGAATGACGTGCGTCACCGGATGTCCCGAATTCTCTCCCCCCGTCTTCACTCCCCATAGAGGCCTGAAGGAGGCCCGGAGCTCACAAACATCAACCGTCGAGGGGAAGAAGAAGGCGGACTTCGTCCGGTCCCCCAATAGCGCACTCTCCGGCGGCTCCACAGTCCCAGCGCCCTTAGCCACCCCCTTGCCCTTGACGGATTTGGGTGCCATGGTGGCTAAGAAAGTTAGAGGACTGAGGGAGGGGGATGGCGAAGCAACGACGACGGGCGACGGCGGAAGCTTAGGAAGGAAGGAAGAGAGGAAACAACGACTCTGAGATTTGAGAAGGCACGAGGAAAGATGAGAAAGTGAGCAGCGCGCCCACGGTTATTCCTTTTTATGGGGGAAAACACGGGCCGCCTCCTTTCACATTAACTGTGATGTGACGCATGCCCGCGGGAACGAACCCCACGCATGCTGCCCACATCACAGGCACCTCCCCACGCCGCGCCACGCGCGGGAGTCGTGGGAAGCGCAACGCGCGAAAAATCTTTCCGCAGTAAAATACCGCCCCGCCTGCCCGCGCACCGTTTTTGGGCCTAGCCCAACAACGCGTTGCGCTTATGTGTGGCCCATGCCCGGGGGCTCCTGTCGGTGTAAAAAAGAGGGGTACACTTTTTTGTACCCGTATAACTGTGCACGGGCAGTCTGAGCCACGGGCGCCAGCACACCAAGCAAGGCAAGGGAGGTGAGCCAGGGAAAGACCGAAGCTCAAGGGAACTAGGACGACGCCAAGGCCAAGACCACGAAGAGCAAAAGGGACGAAGTGGACTCCCCTAGCAAGATCCTTGTCGGGAGTCAGTTTTAGCAACCCCGGCAAGACCCTTGCCGCGGCAACTCGCCCCACGCCTACGGAGCAAATCACCCTTGAGTCCACTGCCCCCATGGGGCAAGGATTCAGGAGACATCCCTGTGGTGGCATGCAGATCTTTGGGAAGACATTCAAGATCAGATACGTACAATAGAAGATGATGACCCTTGGCGGGATCCCAGCCGAGGAAGACCACAAGGCCCCTGGCAAGCGCCTTGCCGGGGATGACAATAGGCGCCCCGGCAAGACCCTTGCTGGGGCCCCGACAAGGCTCTTGCCAAGAACATCCGCAGGGCCACCATCAGGCCCACGCCGACTAAACCTCCACCACCGTACGCATGCGGCTGCCGACCCAACTAGCTGGGCAGGCACCTACGTGGCGGCATGCAGATCTTCGTGAAGACCCTCCACTGCGCCACCTCAGCTGCCTGCCTACCTACATGGCATCACAGGCATCGCTGGCCAGGGCGCGTGTCCACACAAGAAGGAGCGGCGACGGACGAGACAGGTTTCTCCCCCGTCCCCGATAAAGCAAGGACACCTAAGCAAGACGCATTAAATGTGCCTTGTCATGTAATGTGAGGGATAACCTCGCATCACTGTACCCTTTCCACCTCCTGCGTGCCACTGTGGCAACCCCTTTTTCTATAAAAGGAGGCCCGAGGCGACCAGGAGGAGGATTCGGCTTTTTGGAGCTCCTAATGCCCCGGAGCTAGCTCAAGAACAGGAATATACATCCACCAAAGCAGGAGTAGGGTTTTACGCATCCTCGCGGCCCGAACCTGGATAAACAAACTGTGTACTATCTGTTTGATCCGCTCTTCTCACGACCCCGCGCCCCGCTAACCGTAGCAGGGATTCTTGTGATCCCATAGGTGTCGTTCCCACCGACATACATGCTTCTCCAAAAGTTTGTACAAAACCATATGCTTTGATCACACTATCAAAGCGTATATTCCAACTCCGAGAGGCTTGCACCAGTCCATAAATGGATCACTGGAGCTTGCACACTTTGTTAGCACCTTTTGGATCGACAAAACCTTCTGGTTGCATCATATACAAATCTTCTTTAAGGTATCCATTAAGGAATGCAATTTTGACATCCATTTGCCAAATTTCATAATCATAAAATGCGGCAATTTCTAACATGATTCGGACGGACTTAAGCATCGCTACGGGTGACAAGGTCTCATCGTAGTCAACTCCTTGAACTTGTCGAAAACCTTTTGCAACAAGTCGAGCTTTGTAGACAGTAACATTACCGTCAGCGTCAGTCTTCTTCTTGAAGTTCCATTTATTCTCTATGGCCTGCCAATCATCGGGCAAGTTAACCAAAGTCCATACTTTGTTCTCAGATTTCATGGCCTCAAGCCATTTTGCGGAATCTGGGGTCATCATCGCTTCCTCATAGTTCATAGGTTCGTCATGGTCAAGTAACATGACTTCCAGAACAGGATTGCCATACCACTCTAGTGTGGATCTTACTCTGGTTGACCTACGAGGTTCGGTAGTAACTTGATCAGAAGTTTCATGATCATCATCATTAGCTTCCTCACTTACTGGTGTAGGAATCACTGGAACTGATTTCAGTGATGAACTACTTTCCAATAAGGGAGAAGGTACAATTACCTCGTCAAGTTCTACTTTCCTCCCACTCACTTCTTTTGAGAGAAACTCCTTCTCTAGAAAGGATCCATTCTTAGCAACGAATATCTTGCCTTCGGATCTGTGATAGAAGGTGTACCCAACAGTCTCCTTTTGGTATCCTATGAAGACACATTTCTATGATTTGGGTTTGAGCTTATTAGGTTGAAGCTTTTTCACATAAGCATCGCAGCCCCAAACTTTAAGAAACGACAACTTGGGTTTCTTGCCAAACCACATTTCATAAGGTGTCATCTCAAAGGATTTAGGTGGTGCCCTATTTAACATGAATGCAGCCGTCTCTAAAGCATAACCCCAAAACGATAGCGGTAAATCAGTGAGAGACATCATAGATCACACCATATCTAATAAAGTGCGGTTATGACGTTTGGACACACCATTACATTGTGGTGTTCCAGGTGGTGTGAGTTGCGAAACTATTCCACATTGTTTCAAATGAAGTCCAAACTCATAACTCAAATACTCACCTCCACGATCAGATCGTAGAAACTTGATTTTCTTGTTACGATGATTCTCCACTTCACTCTGAAATTCTTTGAACTTTTCAAATGTTTCAGGCTTATGTTTCATCAAGTAGATATACCCATATCTGCTCAAATTATCTGTGAAGGTGAGAAAATAACGATATCCACCGCAAGCTTCAATGTTCATTGGACCACATACATCAGTATGTATGATTTCCAATAACTCTGTTGCTCGCTCCATTGTTCCGGAGAACGGAGTTTTAGTCATCTTGCCCATGAAGCATGGTTCGCAAGTACCAAGTGATTCATAATCAAGTGATTCCAGAAGTCCATCAGAATGGAGTTTCCTCATGCGCTTTACTCCAATATGACCTAAACGGCAGTCTCACAAATAAGTTGACTATCATTATCAACTCGGCATCTTTTGGCTTCAATACTATGAACATGTGTATCACTATTATCAAGATTTAGTAAAAATAGACCACTCATCAAGGGTGCATGACCATAAAAGATATTACTCATATAAATAGAACAACCATTATTCTTTGATTTAAATGAATAATCGTCTCGCATTAAACAAGATCCAGATATAATGTTCATGCTCAACGCTAGCACCAGATAACAATTATTTAGGTCTAAAACTAATCCCAAAGGTAGATGTAGAGGTAGCATGCCGATGGCGATCACATCG
This sequence comes from Triticum dicoccoides, assembly GCF_002162155.2. Taxonomy (NCBI): domain Eukaryota; kingdom Viridiplantae; phylum Streptophyta; class Magnoliopsida; order Poales; family Poaceae; genus Triticum; species Triticum dicoccoides. The sequence continues at coordinate 236,381,951 of NC_041384.1, read as the reverse complement.
ACTTTGGAACCATTTCCCACGCGCATCGTCACCTCATCCTTAGCCAATCTTCGCTTAATCTGTAGCCCATGTTTCGAGTTGCAAATGTTAGCAACTGAACTAGTATCAAATACCCAGGCACTACTGTGAGCATTAGTAAGGTACACATCCATAACATGTATATCAAATATACCTTTCACTTTGCCATCCTTCTTCTCCGCCGAATACTTGGGGCAGTTCCGCGTCCAGTGACCAGTTCCTTTGCAGTATAAGCGCTCGGTCTCAGACTTAGGTCCAGACTTGAGTTTCTTCACTTGAGCAGCAACTGGCTTGCTGTTCTTTTTGAAGTTCCCCTTCTTCCCTTTACCCCTTTTCTTGAAACTGGCGGTCTTGTTGACCATCAACACTTGACGCTCCTTCTTGATTTCTACCTCCGCAGCCTTTAGCATTGCGAAGAGCTCAGGAATTGTCTTAGCCATCCCTTGCATATTATAGTTCATCACGAAGCTCTTGTAGCTTGGTGGTAGTGATTGAAGAACTCAGTCAATAACACTATCATCAGGAAGATTAACTCTCAGTTGAGTCAAGTGGTTGTGGTACCCAGACGTTTTGAGTATATGTTCACTGACAGAACTATTCTCCACCATCTTGCAGCTGTAGAACTTATTGGAGACTTCATATCTCTCAATCCGGGCATTTGCTTGAACTATTAATTTCAACTCCTGGAACATCTCATATGCTCCATGACGTTCAAAACGTCATCGAAGTCCCGGTTCTAAGCCGTAAATCATGGCACACTGAACTATTGAGTAGTCATCAGCTTTGCTCTGCCAGGTGTTCATAACATCTGGCGTTGCTCCTGCAGCGGGTTTGTCACCTAGCGGTGCTTCCAGGATGTAATTCATCTTTGCAGCAATGAGGACAATCCTCAAGTTACGGACCCAGTCCGTGTAGTTGCTACCATCATCTTTCAACTTAGCTTTCTCTAGGAACGCATTAAAATTCAATGGAACAACAGCACGGGCCATCTAGACATGCAAAATACTATCAGGTACTAAGTTCATGATAAATTAAAGTTCAATTAATCAAATTACTTAAGAACTCCCACTTAGATAGACATCTCTCTAATCATCTAAGTGATCACATGATCCATATCAACTAAACCATGTCCGATCATCACGTGAGATGGAGTAGTTTTCAATGGTGAACATCACTATGTTGATCATATCTACTATATGATTCACGCTCGATCTTTCGGTCTCCAGTGTTCCGAGACCATATGTGCATATGCTAGGCTTGTCAAGTTTAACCCGAGTATTCCACGTGTGCAAAATTGGCTTGGATCCGTTGTATGTGAACATAGAGCTTATCACACCCGATCATCACGTGGTGTCTCGGCACGACGAATTGTAGCAACGGTGCATACTCAGGGAGAACATTTATACCTTGAAATTTGGTGAGAGAACATCTTATAATCCTACCGCCGAACTAAGCAAAATAAGATGCATAAAGGATAAACATCACATGCAATCAATATAAGTGATATGATATGGCCATCATCATCTTGCGCCTTTGATCTCCATCTCCAAAGTAGCGTCATGATCACCATCGTCACCGGCTTGAAACCTTGATCTCCATCGAAGCACTATTGTCGTCTTGCCAACTATTGCTTCTACAACTATCGCTACCGCTTAGTGATAAAGTAAAGCGATTACATGGCGATTGCATTTCATACAATGAAGCGACAACCATATGGTTCCTGCCAGTTGCCGATAACTGTGTTACAAAACATGATCATCTCGTACAATAAAATTTAGCATCATGTCTTGACCATATCACATCACAACATGCCCTGCAAAAACAAGTTAGACGTCCTCTACTTTGTTGTTGCAAGTTTTTACGTGGCTGCTACGGGCTGAGCAAAAACCGTTCTTACCTACGCATCAAAAAAACCACAACGCGGTATAGTGATTGCTTTTTGATCTTCAAAAAGAACCATGTTCATTGAATCCGATTCAATTAAAGCTGGAGAAACAAGCACCCACTAGCCACCTGTATGCGAAGCACGTCGGTAGAACCAGTCTCACGTAAGCATATGCGTAATGTCGGCCTGGGCCGCTTCATCCAACAATGCCGCTGAATCAAGAATCAACTAGTGACGGCAAGCAATATGTATATACCCATGCCCACAACTCCTTTGTGTTCTACTCGTGCATATAACATCTACGCATAAACCTGGCTCGGATGCCACTGTTAGGGAACACAGTAATTTCAAAATTTTCCTACGCACACGCAAGATCATGGTGATGCACAACAACGAGAGGGGAGAGTATCGTCTACATACCCTCGTAGACCGTAAGCAGAAGCGTTATGACAACGCGGTTGATGTAGTCGTACGTCTTCACGATCGACCGATCTAGTACGAAAGATATGACACCTCCGCGATCTACACACGTTCGGCTCGGTGACGTCCCACGAACTCACGATCCAGTAGAGCTTCGAGGGAGGGCTTCATCAGCATGACAGCGTGATGACGATGATGATGTTGCTACCGGAACAGGGCTTCGCCTAAGCACCACTACAATATTACCGAGGTGGATTATGGTGGAGGGGGCACCGCACATGGCTAAAGATCATGTGTCTCTATGGGGTGCCCCCTCCCCCGTATATAAAGGAGTGGAGGAGGGGGAGGGGGCCGGCCTCTATAGGCGCGCCCCAAGGGAGTCCTACTCCCACTGGGAGTAGGATTCTCCCCTTCCCTTTGTTGGTTCTAGGAGAGAAGGAAGGAGGAGGAAGAAGGAAGGAAAGGTGGGGGGGGGGGGGCGCCCCCCTCCCAATTCGGATTGGTCTTGGGGGGGGGCGCCCCCTCCTTTGCTTCTTTTCCCTCTCTTCCACTAAGGCCCAATAAGGCCCATATACCTCCCGGGGGGTTCCGGTAACCTCCCGGTGCTCCAGTATACTCCCGATTTCACCCGGAACCATTACGATGTCCAAACATAGGCTTCCAATATATCGATCTTTACGTCTCAACCATTTCAACACTCCTCGTCATGTCCGTGATCAAATCCGGGACTCCGAACTACCTTCGGTACATCAAAACACATAAACTCGAAATACCAATCGTCACCGAACGCTAAGCGTGCAGACCCTACGGGTTCGAGAACTATGTAGACATGACCGAGACATGTCTGCAGTCAATAACCAATAGCGGAACCTGGATGCTCATATTGTTTCCTACATATTCTGCGAAGATCTTTATCGGTCAAACCGCATAACGATATACGTTGTTCCCTTTGTCATCGGTATGTTACTTGTCCGAGATTCGATCGTCGGTATCTCAATACCTAGTTAAATCTCATTACCGGCAAGTCTCTTTACTCGTTCCATAATGCTACATCCCGTAACTAACTCATTAGCTACATTTCTTGCAAGGCTTATAGTGATGTACATTACCGAGAGGGCCCAGAGATACCTCTCCGACAATCGAAGTGACAAATCCTAATCTTGATCCATGTCAACTCAACAAACACCATCGGAGACATATATAGAGAACCTTTATAATCATCCAGTTACATTGTGATGTTTGGTAGCACACAAAGTGTTCCTCCGGTATTTAGGAGTTGCATGATCTCATGGTCATAGGAACATGTGTAGTTATGGAGAAAGCAATAGCAACAAACTAAACGATCATCGTGCTAAGCTAACGGATGGGTCAACTCAATCACATGATTCTCTAATGATGTGATCCCATTAATCAAATGACAACTCATGTCTATGGTTAGGAAACATAACCATCATTAATTCAACGAGCTAGTCAAGTAGAGGCAAACTAGTGACACTCTGTTTGTCTATGTATTCACACATGTACTAAGTTTCTGGTTAATACAATTCTAGCATGAATAATAAACATTTATCATGATATAAGGAAATATAAATAACAACTTTATTATTGCCTCTAGGGCATATTTCCTTCACATACCTGATTCAATCTCGTTACTGGCAAGTCCCTTTACTCGTTCCGTAACGCATGAAGCCGTGGCTAACTCTTCAGTCACATTGAGCTCATTATGATGACGCATTACCGAGTGGGCCCAGAGACACCTCTCCGTCATACGGAGTGACAAATCCCAGTCTCGATTCGTACCAACCCAACCGACACTTTCAGAGATACCTACAGTGCACTTTTATAGCCACCCAGTTACGTTGTGATGTTTGATACACCCAAAGCACTCCTACGGTATCCGGGAGTTGCACAATCTCACGGTCTAAGGAAATGATACTTGACATTAGAAAGTCTCTAGCAAATGAACTACACGATCTTGTGCTATGCTTAGGATTGGATCTTGTCCATCACATCATTCTCCTAATGATGTGATCCCGTTATCAACGGCATCCAATGTCCATGGTCAGGAAACCATAACCATCTATTGATCAACGAGCTAGTCAACCAGAGGCTTACTAGGGACATGTTGTGGTCTATGTATTCACACATGTATTACGGTTTCCGGTTAATACAATTATAGCATGAACAATAGACAATTATCATGAACAAGGAAATATAATAATAACCGTTTTATTATTGCCTCTAGGGCATATTTCCAACAGTCTCCCACTTGCACTAGAGTCAATAATCTAGTTCACATCGCCATGTGATCAACACTCATAGTTCACATCGCCATGTGACTAACACCCAAAGAGTTTACTAGAGTCAATAATCTAGTTCACATCGCCATGTGATTAACACCCAAGAGTTTACTAGAGTCAATAATCTAGTTCACATCACCATGTGATTAACACTCAATGAGTTCTAGGGTTTGATCATGTTATGCTTACAAGAGAGGTTTCAGTCAATGGGTTTGCAATTCAGATCCGTGTTTTCTTCGCAAATCTCTATTTCATATTGTAGATGTTGCTACTATGCTCCACTTGGAGCTATTCCAAATGGTTGATCCACTATACGTATCCAGTTTGCTACTCAGAGTCATCTGGATAGGTGTTAAAGCATGCTTTGACGTAACCCTTTACGCCGAACTCTTAATCACCTCCATAATCGAGAAACATTTCTTTATTCCTAAGGACAATTTTTGACCGCTGTCCAATGGTCCACTCCTGGATCACTCTTATACCCCCTTGCTAGACACGTGGCAAGGCACACCACAGTACACAACATGGCATATCGTATGGAGCCTATGGCTAATGCATAGGGGACGACTTTCGTCCTTTCTACTTCTTCTGCCGTGGCCGAGCTTCAAGTCTTAACTTCACACCTTACAACTCTGGCAAGAACTCCTTCTTCGACTGATCCATCTTGAACTCCTTTAAGATCATGTCAAGGTATGTGCTTTGTGAAAGTCTTATCAAGCGTCTCGATCTATCTCTATAGATCTTGATACCCAACATGTAAGCAGTTTTACACAGGTCTTCCTTTGAAAAACTCCATTCAAACAACCCTTTATGCTTTCCAGAAATTCTACATCATTTCCGATCAACAATATGTCATCCACATATACTTATCAAAATGTTGTAGTGCTCCCACTCACTTTCTTGCAAATACAAGTTTCTTGCAAACTTTGTATAACCCCAAATGCTTTGATCACCTCATCAAAGCATATGTTCCAACTCTGAGATGCTTGCTCCAGTCCTTAGAAGGATCGCTGGAGTTTGCATACCTTTTAGCATCCTTAGGATCAACAAAACCTTCTGGATGTATCACATACAGCCTTTCCTCATGGAAACCGTCAAGGAAACTTTGTTTTGACATCCATCTGCCAGATTTCGTAAATGAAAATGCAGCAATTGCTAACATAATTCTAACAGACTTTAGCATCGCTTTATTGAGAAAGTCTCATCACAATCAACTCCTTGAACTTGTCGGAAACTTCTTTGAGACAAGTCGAGCTCCATAAATGGTGACAATACCATGAGGTTCTGTCTTCTTCTTAAAGATCCATTTATTCTCAATGGCTTGCCGATCATCGGGCAAGTCCACCAAAGTCCATACTTTGTTCTCATACATGGATCCTATCTCGGATTTCATGGCTTCCAGCCATTTGTTGGAATCTGGGCCCACCATCGCTTCTTCATAGCTCATAGGTTCATTGTTGTCCAACAACATGGCCTTTAAGACATGGTTACCACTCAGAAGTTGTACACACCCTTGTCGACCTACGAGGTTTGATAGTAATTTGATATGAAGCTTCATGATCATCATCATTAGCTTTCTCTTCAACTGACGTAAGTGCCACAGAAACATCTTTCTGTGATGCGCTACTCTCTGGTTGAAGTGAAGGTTCAACAGCCTCATCAAGTTCTATCTTCCTCAAGATCTGAGATACAAGGAATACCCAGCAAGGGGAGAGGAGAAGTTGAGGGAGAACTCCGGCAGCACGACGGCGTGGTGGTGGTGGAGCTCGTGGTTCTCCAGCAAAGCTTCGCTAAGAACTACGAAGGAGGGGGATGTCGGATGTGGGGTTCCGGCCAACCCTTGAGGTTCGAACACTGGGGTGCGCGCGAAGTCTTTTCCTCCCACCGATCTACGCCCTAGCTCGCTAAGATCTCGTTGAAAAACTCAATGAACTTGCAACACAGAAAGACACAAGATTTATACCGGTTCGGGCCACCGTTGTGGTGTAATACCCTACTCCAGTGTGGTGGTGGTGGATTGCCTCTAGGGCTGATGATGAATGGTACAAGGGAAGAATAGCCTCCTGAGGTTGAGGTGTTCTTGAGCTCGGTGAGCTTGCGTGCGTGAGGATGGTCTGAATGATCCGTCCCTTTCTAAGGTGATGGCTAGTCCTATTTATATTGGCCCTGGTCCTCTTCCCAAATATCGAGCGGGAAGGGAGCCAACAATGGCGGGCTAATTCGAAGGGGGACATCTAGTACAAGCTATCCTGACAAAAGTGGTCTTCGCCTGCCAAGGGCTCTGGTGGTGACACCGTCTTGGGCTCCACGATGACCTCCGTCTTGCCGTCCTCCTGGTGTTGGTCTCGTTGCACCAATATAGCAACCTTTGCCTGATGCCTCGGTACTATTCGCCTGTGCTGGTCTCCTTAGCACCAAAGAGGAAACAAGGACGCTGCACGCGCTGGCACCCTCCTGGTGCCGTGCGTCATGGCTCACGTCACGAGGGTCTCGTGAGGTTTGCCCCGCCTTGATATCTCCACTCCTCGTGAGCCTGCCTAGCTAGGCTACTCCCAAGGAGGTCTTGCGCCGTCCGCCTCGCGAGGCTTGGACCCTCGCGAGGGTCTTGGATGCTTTGTTGGTGAAGATGGGCCGTACGACCTGCTGGCTTGGTCACGCCGTGGGCCGCAGACAGGCAAGTCTGGGGACCCCCATTCCCAGGACACCGACAGTAGCCCCCGGGCCCAAGGTGCGCTCGGGCTTGGCTTGGCGGAGAAGCCAAGGGCCAAGTACGGAGTGCCGCGAGCCCCCAAAGCCTGTGGCCTCGATTGACGCGTGGTGGATGATTGGACGTGGGCGCCTCCGCTTCCCCACACCGCCCTTGAATCTGCCTGGCTATGCGGCCCCGCCTCTTACACAATTATTCTTGTTCTGCCACGCCCGGCTCTTCCAATCTCCCTGCTGCCTCGACGCCCTGCTCCACCTTCTCAGTCTGACCTGTGCTCCGCCCGCTTCACCGCCATGGCGCTGAAACAAACAAAGAAGGGGAAGAAACCTCTATCCTCACCAACTGCGCCTCCATCCTTCGAGCCGGCGCTCGGCCGGCCTCTGGTGCTCGATGACGAGGCCATGGACAAGGTGCGCCCCATGCTCGCCTCCAGTTTCAACGAGTGGGGAGAGACGCCGGCTTGTCCCACGTCTCGCAGCAGCATGGCTCGGGCAGTTACCGAGGTCTCGATCTTCATTGATCCCCTCTGGGCTGGCCTGCTTCCTCCCTTCTCCGCCTTCTTCAACATGGTGCTCGAGCACTATCAGATCCACATGCTCCATCTCGATCCTCAGGCTGTGACCCTTCTTGCCGTCTTCGCCTTCGCGTGCGAGGCCATGGTGGGCATCACCCCCTCCGTGGCACTCCTCCACCACTTCTTCTCGTTGCATCTCACCGGTCCCCAGCAGAACTCAGGGTGCATGGGTTTCTAGGCTGTGGCCGCGACGGCAGGCATGGGGATCGACTTCGAGATCCCTTCATCCACGAGCGACTTCCGTACGCGATGGGTGTTTGTTGACACAGGCGTGCTCAACCCTCTGCTCCAAGCTCCGGTGGGGCCTGCTATTCTAAACTCCGCCTGGGGTCATCAGAAGCTCACGAGCCCCTGCCTTGCCCCCGTCTGGGCCAGGCTGAGGTGGTTGAAGGACCTTGACGTGACTGCACCCATGGTGGTGAGGGAGTTCGTCAAGCGTCGAGTTGCTCCACTCCAGCGCCATTCTCGCCCGATGTGGGACTTGCTCAGCAGACGGGACAACATGAGGTTTTAGGAGGAGGGGCTTCCTCTCGCTCCGTGGCAGACAGTGCTCACTGTCCTGTCAGGTGTCCCTCTGCCAGACGAGATGCCCAGGAACAGCTGCATGTTGTACCGCTGCAGAACAAAGTCACATTTGCCGTGAACATGCCTTCCTTTGATGAGTGGGGGCTGCGCCTAGTCGGCTTGGTGGGGCCCCACGAGAACCCCGTCATCGTGGTCCCCTTCTTCGCCGCCGGTGCTGGGCTCGCCCTGGTGACGATGCAGGGGAGCGAGCTGCGACGGGGGCCGGCGGCTCAGGTGCTGAGGAGCACATGTCGTGTGGTGATCCGGGGGCGTCGTCCTCGGGAGCCTGCGACCCCCCTCTTGAGGCGTCGGTTGCCGAGGAGATGCGGCATGCGGCTCCCGAGGCTGAGGCTCTTGGAGCCTTAGGAGGTCGCAGTGGGAAGGAGCTGGGCTATTCGTCTCAGTCGGGCTCCCCTGAGGCCATCCCTCTTGGGTCTTCTTCGGCTCCGCCGCACACCGGCCGTCACGTCCAGCGCTTCGGTCGCTTTTGTGTGGACTTCGAGGAGCTCCGCAAGAGATAGGGATCTCCGAGAGGCAGCAGTATCTTTGGGCCGTTGAAGCGACGAAAGTACATCGCCGTCGATGAGTAAGTACCTTATCTTGGTGATCTTCTATGTGCCGCCTTCCTTTCCTGACGACTGTCCCCTCAGGACCCCTTCTGCTAAGGCCATGAAAACTCCAGAGAAGCAGCTCCCTCTCGTCCTGTCGCACCCGCCAAGCTCCAGCGCTACAGGCTCGGGCGCTGCTGACGGCGTGGGGTTAGCCATGGGAGTTGGTCTGTCATCAAGGCGCCCCGAGCTTGCGCCTTCGCCATCCTTTCTTCATGGCCTTGCTTAGAGCACAGCAGGTGTGCCAAGGGCTCCTCCCCTGGTCATGGTCGATGGCTGGCTGGCCTCGATCCTGGGGTCTTCTTCAAGCAGCGGTCCTTGTTCGGTTCGGGCCCCTCGCGAGGGTTGGCTGGCGCCTGGGACCGCGCCAGCCCCTATCCCCAACCGGGAGGTGGCGCGCCACTTGATGCTCCACCCGCCGCCCCCGAGGTGGAGGACGAGGTGGGTCGAGCGTTCGAGCTCGAGCGCGGGCGCAACGTAGTCCACCACGAGCTCTTCCAGGAGGCGATGGGCGTGATGAACCGCCTTGGTGAAGAGCTTGCTGGTGTCGACTCGCGTCTTGAGGCTGAAGGTCTTCGGTTGGTGGAGGAGCGACGCAAGCTACGAGTGGCCATCAACCTTGGTCGCTATCAGCGCGACCTCGAGAACGTGAAGGCCGAGGCATCCCTCAAGATTACCAATGAGGCCCGCTCGCGAGCTTTGGAAGAATCTCACTGAAAGTGCGTTATATCGACTAGAGGGGGGGGTGAATAGGCGATTTTTATGAAAGTCTTCAGAACATGGGAGTTTTGAAGACAAACGATAAAATTAAACCTATTACCATGCAGCGGAAGGTAGACTACACTAGGCAAACCATAGTCAAGTATTCAATGAAGTGAAAGCACAAAGACTAATAGCAGCTAGGTAGTAAGGATCAGGTAGGAAGATATTGTGAAGCCAAACAGAACACGCAGTCACTCAGTGAAGACAAATGATAGAGCAAACATACAATGACTTCACAAGGAGGAACAGTAAGTAAAGTGAAGTGAAGATGAAACCAGTGACTCGTTGAAGACAATGATTTGTTGAACCAGTTCCAGTTGCTGTGACAACTGTACGTCTGGTTGGAGCGGCTAGGTATTTAAACCTTAGGACACATAGTCCCAGACACCCAGTCCTGAACACGCAGCTCAGGACACCCAGTCCTCACCGTATTCTCCTTGAGCTAAGGTCACATAGACCTCGCCCAATCACTCTGGTAAGTCTTCAAGGTAGACTCCCAAACCTTCACAGACTTCGTTCACCGGCAACGCACAATGTCTCTTGGATGCTCAGAACGCGACGCCTAACCGGCTGGAGGATGCACAGTCCTCAAGTGTAATAAGTCTTCAGATCACACAAACAAGAAGACTTAAGTGATGCCCAATTCTCTCTGGCTCTGGGTGGTTAGGGCTTTATCCTCGCAAGGAATTCTCTCTCAAAGGCTTCGAGGTGGGTTGCTCTCAAACGACAAAAGTCGTACTTTCAATCTGAGCAGCCAACTGTTTATGGTTGTAGGGGGTGGGCTATTTATAGCCACTTGGCAACCCGACCTGATTTGTCTGAAATGACCCTGGGTCACTAAGGAACTGACATGTGTTTCAACGGTCAGATTTCAAACTCACACGACAAATTTACTTGGGCTACAAGCAAAGCTGACTTGTCCTACTCTGGACAAGATTCGCTCTCATAGTCTTCACTCGAAGACATAGGTTTTTGGTTTAGGCATCACTTCAGTCATTCTGACTGGTTCTCTTGGACCCCACTTAACAGTACGGTGGTTCCTATAACTCAACACAAAAGAAAAAGAACTATGAAAGATCTAAGTCTTCGAGCTCCATAGGCTTCGTATCGTGTCTTCTCTTGTCATAGTCTTCAATGTGAATATCTTCATATACCACCTTTGACTTCAATGTCTTCATACATTTTTAGGGGTCATCTCTGGTAGTAAAACCGAATCATGAGGGACTTCTACCTGTGTTATCCTGCAATTCTCACAAACACATTAGTCCCTCAACTAGGTTTGTCATCAATACTCCAAAACCAACTAGGGGTGGCACTAGATGCACTTACAATCTCCCCATTTTTGGTGATTGATGACAAACTAGTTGAAGTTTTCAACGGGGAATATAATCTGTGAAATTGGAAAGGATAAGGAATTGTCTTCATAAGTTGCAAGGGCTCCCCCTGAAGATGTGCATATAAGTTAATTTGCTTTTGGAATGCAAATGCACATGGCAGGTGGTACTTGTGGAGATCCACTTCAACTTATGTTGACAATCCACTATGCATGTGAAAGTAGATGAAGATAATGACATGCATAATGGAAAATGGACGTCTGCAGAATGAGCTAAGTGTGGAATTTATCGTCGCACATGCGGAATTTATCTTCGCAAAACAAGGTGGCAAATAAGTAGCAGACGACCATCTGGTTTAAGTGTTACAACTCATAAGAACCAAATGTAGCAAAAATGAAAGTTGTAAGCACGAAGCAAAATATAAAGCACCCGCCCATATGGACCCTCTTGAAGACTATCAATCTCATATGCTTCTTCCCCTTTTGTCAGTAATGACCAAAAAGGTTTGAAGACATAGAGCCTCTACTCGTTCCCATGAGGAGTAGGTGAAGTAGCAGGGTTGTTGGTGTTGTTTGGCGGTGCAGAAGAGCTTGGAGGTGCTGAAGGAGGTGGCGGTGAAGTAGCATCGTCTTCTTCCTCAATAATTCTGGCTGTGACTGTGGCAGCAGAGGAAGAGAACTCAGAGTCTTCAAGGGATGGAGTTCCTAGCAGCACAACCCTTCGAGGAGGTGTGGAGTCAAACTTGAATCTCTCAGAGAAGCCATCCTCTTGAAGATCGGCTTCAGAACACATCACCGTGAGCCCTTTCCATGTGCGGCGACAGGTTTCATGGGCAACGAAAGCGTTCTTGGTGGCAAGATTTCGAGTGCGATTAACATCCACCCAGAGGCTTTTCATCTGACGCTTCAGCCAGTCATGATGCCTATCCTGTTTCTGATGTAGAGCCACAAGAAGCTCTCGGTCGTTTAGAACACGAGTGCGCTTCTTGGGTCTTGGAGCAGTGGCACTGTCAGTGGCTTCAGTGGAAGCAGGGTGTGGTGCATGTGTAGTGCCAGCCAAAGGATACACCCGAGAAACTGCTTCAACGCCTTCAACGTTCTATGTAAAACTCTGATGTTCTGCATTCTGAAGACTTAGAGGTTGCTTGGAAGGCTCAGAATATATGGCTTCAGTAGACATGTCCACGTCAGGCAAGAAGATCCGATGGTTGCGGGCTGAGGGCTGATAAGAGATGGCGGAGTGTAGCTTGATCAGCCGCATGACCCAAGGGGCGTAGAACTTCAAACCAAACAGATCAATGCCTGATGCAGCAAGTTGGCGTATGAAGAAGTCCTGTGTATTGAAGCATTTGCCATGAAGTATATAGAAGACCAAAGTCTTCATTGCACCCTGAAGCTTGGCATTTGGAGAGTGCCCTTTGATAGGCCAGAGAGTTCGCCTGATGATGTGATAGATGGTTCTGGGCAGGTACTCAAGGTCTTCAACGAAGAACGTTGTGGGATACGCAGTATCTTGGGGCAATGGCTTCATCATGCCGAGCATTTGACTCATATCAGGTTCTGGCTGCTGAAAGATGCTCTCAATAGCTTCAGCATGCAGCTGACAGCCTTGCTCGAAGAGATCACCAGGAGTGGGCAAGCCAGTGAGCTCAATGATGTCAAATGCATTGGCTTCATGATGAACGTTGCTAGTCATCCACTCCAGGACCCAAGTCTTCGGATCTCTGCTGTACCCTTTGATGTGAAGTGTGGCATAGAATTGTAGCAGCAGCTCTTCATTCCAATGCTCTTCATTTGTAACAATTTGTAGCAGACCCACTTGCTTGAAGCAATCCAACGCTTCTTCTAGACAGGGCAGACCAGCTATAGCTTCAACGTCAAGGCGCTTGTGTGGGAAGATGCGACCTTGGTTGTAAAGAATGCAAGAGTAATAGCTTCATTGAGGATAGCTCCAGAACCGATCAGATGATATCCTTTCCCTTGAGTAGGGGTTCCTAGAGCTATTGAAGAACGTGTTATCTGCCCTGAAGCCATTGATGTTGAAGGAGCCAGGTGCTGATGCAGGACCTGGAAACCTTGGCAGTCTTGGGATTGGCTTCTAGACCTAAGGCCTGTGCTCAACATGATAGTTGAATTGGGGACCGGCAGCAGACTCAGGAACAGAAGTGGCGGGATCAGTGGCTTCGCTGTCTTCTGAAGCTTTTGCTGGGGAGGGCTCCACATTAGCTTCGTTGTTGGTTGTGGCAGCCTCAGGATTTTCATCCTCCACTTGACTAGCTGGAGTGTCGGTCACAGGCACGTTCTCCAGGAGAACTGCTTCTTGGTGGAGCAGGGGAGTGGGATCTTGTGGTACTTCTTCTTCTGCGGCTGATGCAGCCGGAATGTCTTTAGCAGAGGCTTGAGGCCTTGGACCTTTGCGAAGCCTGCGGAACGCAGACGACGCCTGTGGAGTTGGAGTGGGCTGGGCCTCATAGTCTTCTTCCTCTTGTGGGCGATCCACCCATGAAGCATCCTGTGCAATTGGCGTCAGTGGACGACCAATGCTGATGAGTTCACTGTTTTTTAACTGAGGAAGGACTGCATCATCTTCTACATTGTCATGATGACCAATGTCTTCAGCAGCGATGGGATCAGCTGCTGGAATGTCTTCAGCTTCAGGAGCCTCTGTGGAAGCAGGCTCATGAACTGTCAGTTGACGTTCTGCGTCAGGATGAACCATAGAAATTGGTTCAACTATCAAGGGCTCTATGGGAGCAGCCCGATCTTTCTTCGTCTGTCGCTTTTTCTTGGTGGGGGCAGTAGGAGAGTCTTCAGAGTGTTTCCTCTTCCTGGCTTCAGCCTCAGCAGTTCTTGTCTTCTTGAGCTCTGAAGCTGTTGACCGACTCTTTGGCTTCGAGCCAGTCATTCTTGTTGGGAAGACAATCGAAACTGCTTCTTGCTTTGGTGCATCAGTTTCAGCCATAGCAGGCTTCTTCTTCTTCTTTGCGGCCATCCTGGGGTCGATGCCAGGACGCCCAAGTGCCTTGCGCTTCTTAGCCTCATTATAGGCTTGCACACATCTGTCAGCCAGAGTCTTCATGCGCTCACGCAAACCCTGAGCTTCTGCACGCTTCTTCACAAAGGCTTCCTTGAGCTCGTGCATCATTGTCTTGAAGTTCTTCACTTCTTGCACGCTGAGCTTGGCCATATGCTTCTTGAACTGAGCCTTTTCATAGTCAATCTTCTGCTTCAGCTCAACAATGCGCTGGGCAATAGCAAGTTCTGAAGCAATGACGCCTTGGAAGGCGACACTGAGGCCAATGGGTAGCTGCAGATCTTCAAAGCTGATGTTTGGCGTGTCAAACCACTCGTCAATGAAGTTGTGGATGATGGTGACATCAAAGAGAGGCAGATCATTGAAGATTTTTGCTTCTTCTTTGCTCTTGATGAGTTGCTCAAGAGCGTCATCTGCAAGATCTTCATCACTTGACAGATCAATGTCGTCGTTGCGCAGAATGGCAACAGCTGTTAGCTCTTTGCCAGTGTGAGACAGAGGCATCTTGGCCTTCTGGGGCCTTGAGACGCATGATAAGTCTTCAGACTGCACACTGTCTTCAGGAGGTGCAGTTGCCAATGGCTTCGCCCTTGAGATTTTTGGTGAAGGGGCCGGCTTTGAAGCTTTTGGCTTCTTCAACTGCTTTGGCTTCGGCACTGCAGGCGCGTCATCAGACTCAGTGTCAGCTGCAGGCTCATTCACTCCAGTCCCTTGAACAAGATGTAGGTGATAAGGCCTTCAAGGTTGGCGAAAGGACCGATGACATTGGGTTCTGCATGTCGTGTGCCATTTGCCCCTGGAGATGAGGGACCAGGGTTGAAGTCTAACCCAAAAGTCTTCTTGTTCTGCTTCGCTGAGTTTTGAGCAAACTGGAAGTTGCGCTTGAACAGATTGTCGTCACGACACCATAGCAGTGACAACGAGTGTGCATCAGCAGGCTGTGGTCCACGGACCATGCATGGATAGAAGCCTTGAGCAATGGCTTCATCTCTGGACCTGGGTAGAAGATTCTTGAATAGTATGTCTCCCCACAGTCTCTTGATGGCGTTTTTCTCAGCATACTCCTGGGTCACAAATCTGTATTTGAACCATTGTTCTTCCAAATATCTTCGAATCCATTGGATTCAGGTCTTGCGCTGACTGTAATCCTCTTCACGATCTGTCTTGTACATTTCTGAGAGTTCATCTGGCAGATCTCTGGAGGTCTCACCACGATGCTTTCTGCCACCCTTCCTTGCTGCTTTCTCTGAAGCCATAAACTTTAACTTGAAAGGCTTCAAGACGTTCAAAGGCTTCAAAGGTTTTCGTTTGCTGGACCAACAGGAACTGGCTTCGGGAGAATTTATGTGATGCTGTAAGAATTCTGCAAATGAATGCAGACTATGAGAACCAAAGGATTCTCCCACGGACATGTACCTGTGACAGCATTAAGGTGCGAGGGAAGGGGAAGAGGTCATTTGCATTCTCAGAAGATTTTGAAGATAAATCAGTTTAGAAGACATTGACCTCATCGTGCGAAGACATTCACTCATAGATAAGAAGTTGGTTCCAGATTTGTACGAATCCACAGATCAGTACAAGTGAGGAATCTAACTACTTTGTGAAGCACAAGTGAATATACAAGGCATGTTTATGAGATGCAGTATGAGAGAGATCTAGCTTGTGTGAACAGAAACCGCTTGTGGTAGAAAGTGATAGATCAATAGGATCAACGGTGCTGTAAAAAAAGGAGTTTTATTTACCACACTGAGAACTGCTAGACGAAGTGGGAGATAAGGCCGAGCAGTTCGATCTTCCGTGCCCTAACTTGGCGACAGAGGACACCTACGGCGACGGCGGAGAGGACGATGTCCATGGTCGGCGTGAAGACGGTGTCGGAGAGGTTGTGGCAGCGAAGCGCTTCGTCGCCGGTGTCATCGAGAGCTAGCGGTGGCGCTAGGGTTCGTGCGAGGGTGGAAGAAGAGATAATGACCGCTGTGAGTGTGTATTTATAGGCACAGGGGCGGCACTGTGCTATTACACAGGTGCCCCTGGCGATTCGCATTTGGGGAACACGTGGTCATTATGCGGAATTTTGGGGTTTGTTCCACGTCCCACGCCACGCACGCCTGGATTATCGGGTGGTCGTTCCTACTTCTCCGGAATTCATGTGGAGGAATGAGCATTGAAAACGGACTTAATGGTTGTCTCTGTATCTTCTGCTGACAAGGACGCAGAGAAGACATTCGACAGTTTCAATAGAATGCATATGACTTGGAGAGATAGAGTTTGAGATTGAAAGCATAGAGAGGTTAGGGTCCGATCACATTCACTTAGTTCAAAAGATTCAACACGAAGACATAGCTATAAGTGAATGCTGTAGAGGACAGTACCCTAGCATATATATATATATATATATCTATAATCAACATAGTGAAGATAATCATGAAAATATGTTGAGATCGAAGCCAAACCAAATGTGAAGACATTGCAAGGTAATGCCATGAGTGAAACACTTCAAAAGAACGTTTGGTGGTGGCGTTACCCACCGTATAGGAAGTATTAGACCCAGACACGGCACACAATTATCGTGGCGCTCCGAAGTCAAATCCCACATTAATGTATTTACACTTAGAATGTATGTCTTCACTGATTGAAGATATACTTTACTTCGTGTCTTGCACCTCTAAGTCATCAATATGCATAAGGGTTAGGATGTGTGCCTGATCATAGGACATTTGAGGATTCCAAGATATTTAGATCACACCGTAACTTGCAAAACCTCTTCTCATCCAAGGGCTTGGTGAAGATATCTGCCAATTGCTCTTCAGTGTTGACGTGTATGATATCAATGTCTTCCTTCACAACATGATCTCTGAGAAAGTGATGACGAATTTCAATGTGCTTTGTCTTCGAGTGCTAAACTGGGTTGTTAGCAATCTTGATGGCACTTTCGTTGTCGCAGTAAAGTGGCACTTGCTTCAGATGAATGCCATAGTCCTTGAGTGTTTGCTTCATCCACAGAAGCTGAGCGTAGCAAGATCCAGCAGCAATGTATTCAGATTCAGCAGTGGAGAGAGATACACAGTTCTGCTTCTTTGAAGACCAACATACAAGTGATCGTCCTAGAAAGTGACATGTGCCTGATGTAGACTTGCGATCAACTTTGTCACCAGCATAATCAGCATCCGAGAATCCAACCTGATTAAACTCTGAGCCCTTTGGATACCATAATCCTAGAGTTGGGGTGTGAGCTAAATATCGAAGAATTCGCTTTACAGCTAAGTGATGCGACTCCTTTGGTGCCGCTTGAAATCGAGCACACATGCAAACACTAAGCATAATATCTGGCCTAGATGCACATAGATAAAGTAAAGAACCAATCATGGAGCGGTATACCTTTTGATCGAACTCTTTACCATTGTCGTCAGGACCCAGATGATGTTTGGCTGGCATTGGTGTTGTGAAGCCTTTGCAGTCTTGCATACCGAACTTCTTCAGGCAATCTTTGAGATACTTCTCTTGAGATATGAAGATGCCATTGCGTTGTTGTCGTATTTGAAGACCAAGGAAGAACTTCAGCTCCCCCATCATGGACATCTAATATTGCTTTTGCATCATATATCCAAACTCTTCATTGTACTTCTGATTGGTGCAGCCGAAGATAATGTCATCCACATATATTTGGCACACAAACAGTTCACCATCATATGTCTTCGTGAAAAGAGTGGGATCTAGGGAACCAGGTATGAAGCCTTTGCTCTTCAGGAAGTATTTGAGTGTGTCATACCAGGCCCGAGGGGCTTGTTTGAGGCCATACAGTGCCTTGTTGAGCTTGTATACCATGTCAGGATGTTTTGGATTTTCAAAGCCAGGTGGTTGTGCAACATACACTTCCTCTTCAATCTTGCCATTGAGAAAGGCACTCTTCACATCCATTTGATATAGAAGTATGTTATGATGATTTGCATAGGCCAGCAGTATGCGTATGGCTTCAAGTCTAGCCACAAGAGCAAATGTTTCATCGAAGTCAATGCCTTCCACTTGAGTATATCCTTGAGCAACGAGACGAGCTTTGTTTCTGACAACTTGACCATGCTCATCTTGCTTGTTGCGGTATATCCATTTGGTGCCTATTATATTGTGCTTCCGTGGATCAGGACGCTTAACCAGTTCCCATACATTATTCAGCTCAAACTGTTGAAGCTCTTCTTGCATAGCTTGAATCCATTCAGGTTCCATGAAGGCTTCTTCAACTTTCTTGGGTTCTGCTATTGAGACGAATGCGAAGTGCCCACAGAAATTTGCTAGCTGAGTTGCCCTTGAACGAGTGAGTGGACTAGGTGCATTGATGCTATCAATTATTCTTTTAATCTGCACTTCATTGGCAACGCGAGGATGTACAGGGCGAAGACTTTGCTCTTGCTGTTCATTGTCGTTGTTGGAAGGAATGTCTTCAGGCTGAGCATTGTCTTCATGTTGATCAGGTGCTGAAATGATAAGTTCTTCTTCAGGATGAGCTTCAGAAGGTATAATTTCTCCAGTTCCCATTAGCTTGATTGATTCACTGGATGGAACTTCATCTAGCACATTTGGCAGCTGCTCTCTTTGTGAACCGTTGGTCTCATCGAACCGCACATCCACTGTTTCAACCACTTTGTAATGAAAGAGATTGAAGACTCTGTAGGAGTGCGAATCCTTTCCATATCCGAGCATAAAACCCTCATGTGCTTTTGGTGCAAATTTTGAGGTGTGATGTGGGTCCTTGATCCAGCACCTTGCGCCAAATACTCTGAAGTAACTGACATTTGGCTTCTTGCCAGTAAGGAGCTCATAAGATGTCTTTTTTAGTAGCTTGTGAAGATAAACATGATTGATTGTATGGCATGCAGTATCAATGGCTTCGGGCCAGAATTTTTTAGGGTTTTGTATTCATCTAGCATCGTTCTGGCCATCTCAATTAGTGTTCTGTTTTTGCGTTCGACGACGCCATTCTGCTGTGGCGTGTACGGGGCTGAGAATTCATGTGTGATGCCCAAGGTATCAAGATATGTATCAAGGCCAGTGTTCTTGAATTCAGTGCCATTGTCACTTCTGATGTGCTTTATCTTGGCGCCAAAATTGTTCATAGCTCGATTGGCGAAGCGTCTGAAGACATCCTGCACTTCAGTCTTGTAAAAGATTATGTGCACCCAAGTATATCTAGAATAATCATCAACAATAACCAAGCCATAGAGGCAAGCAGTAGTAGTTAGAGTTGAGTAATGAGTAGGACTGAAAAGATCCATGTGAAGCAGTTCGAAGGGTCGAGTAGTGGTCATGATTGTCTTCGAGGGATGTTTGGCCCTCGTCATCTTCCCTGCTTCACAGGCACCGCATAAGTGGTCTTTCTTGAACTTGACGCCCTCGATGCCTATGACATGCTTCTTCTTCGCAAGGGTGTGGAGGTTCCTCATGCCAGCATGTCCAAGCCTCCGATGCCAGAGCCAGCATTCTGAAGCCTTTGCTAGAAGACATACTACAAGCTGTGGCCCTGCTGAGAAATCTACCACGTACAAATCATCTTTTCGATACCCTTCAAACACTAGAGACATGTCAGATTCCATTAGTACAAGGCAACAATATTTTCCGAACATTACGATCATGTTCAAATCGCAAAGCATTGAGACAAACATTAAGTTGAAGCCAAGGGATTCAACAAGCATGACCTTATCCATGTGTTGATCCCTTGAGATTGCAACTCTACCTAGACCCAATACCTTACTTTTACCAGTGTCAGCAAATGTGATGTGGCTCTTGTCGGATGGACGTAAGGTTGAGTACATAAGAAGACTTCTTTTGCCAGTCATGTGATTTGTACACCCACTATCAATAATCCATTCTGAAGACGCTGGTGTCGTACCCTACAGTGCAGTTAGGGGGATAGGCTTCACCAAGAGCATTGTGAAGCAAAAACATTTGACGAACCAGTGGGTTATGAAAGCTTAGATCCAGGTTAGGACTAATAGGGAGAGTAGCAAGCGATTCAGGTATGAAGTACATAGTAAGACCATTTGGGCATTTGATCTTGCGCCCTACAAGATGTTTAAGGTCCCCAGCAATAGCGTCAGACGATTTTGGTTTTCTGCTGGAGACCTTTCCCTGCAAAAGAGAGTTAAGCCTTCTTAACCACCCACATCTTCAAGGGTGGCTTAGAAGCAATAAGTCTAAGTGCAGCATCTGAGAATTTTGGCTTTGAAGCCTTAGCAAACAGTCTTGCAGGCGGACAATAGTACTCATAAGAATAAGCAGAATAGTTCTTGGTCTTATGAACATGGCGGTTTGATGAACCGCTCTCATATTCATATGCCTGAGTGTGATTTCCCTGCAAAACATTTGCGTTAGTGCGACTCAGGTGAGTCCTCTGTCTGTATGAAGCCTTTGGACCGTATGAAGCCTTTGGTATGAGGTTTGTCTTCTTCACGTGAGGTGTCATGATGACATTCACAGGAAGACTCTCTAGACACCTTTTCGGAACCCAGATCTTCTTCATAGGCGGTCCATTCCTGCAGTTAGTACCAATGTACCTGGCAAATACTTCACCATTCTGATTCTTAAACAGTATATAGTTTGCATCAAAGGATTCATCAATGATAATGGGGTTAGCACAAGTGAAGCCAGATAGATTGGATGGATCTGCTGAAGGTTCCTTTGCAGCAACCCACATGGTTTTGGGGTACTGCTCAGGTTTCCAGTAAGAGCCATCTGCATTCATTTTCCTTATGAACCCTACACCCTCTTTCCTAGGGTTTCGGTTCAGAATCTGCTTTTTCAGGACATCACATAGTGTGTGATGCCCTTTAAGACTTTTGTACATCCCTGTTTCAAGCAATGTCTTCAACCTAGCATTCTCATCAGCAATAGCGGTGGTATCCTCAGCAGAGGGGTTAGTTACCACATCAACAGTTGAAGATATTGCAACAACAGTAGCAGTAGAACATTCAGCAACAGAAGTAGCATTGTCACGCTCAAGGCATTTAAGACATGGTGGTTCAAATCCTTCCTGAGCGGGACTGATCTGTTTGGCGCGAAGTGACTCATTTTCCGTTTGAAGATCTTCATGAACCGCTCTCAATTTCTCAAGATCCTGCTTCCTTTGAAGATAATCATAGGAAAGCTTTTCATGAGTTGTTGAGAGAGTTTCATGACGACTTTCAAGTTCCTGATACTTAACGTGAAGATTTTTTATGTCTTCAATTAAGGATTCAGATCGAGTCATTTCAGCACCTAACAGATCATCGCTTCTGTCTAACAGTTTTTGAATATGTTCCATAGCTTTCTGTTGTTCAGTTGCAATTTTAGCAAGTGTTTTGTAGCTAGGTTTTGAACCACAATCAGAGTCATCGTCACTAGATGTTTGATAGTGAGTAGTGCGTGTGTTTACCTTGGCACCGCGTGCCATGAAGCAGTAGGTAGAAGCGGAGTAGTCCTTGTCATTTGCATCGGTGTCGGTGATGAAGTCATTGTCTTCAGTGTTGAAGATGGACTTGGCAACGTATGCTGTAGCCAGACTTGCGACGCCTGAGTCGGATTCCTCCTCAGACTCCACCTCCGCCTCCTCAGAAGCAGACTCCTCCTCTAAATCCATTTCCTTGCCAACAAACGCACGTGCCTTGCCAGATGAGCTCTTCTTGTGTGATGAAGACTTTGAGGAAGACTTGGAAGAAGACTTTGAGTATTTCTTCTTCTTCTTTTTCTTGTCGTCAGAGTCATATTCCTTGCTCTTCTTCTTCTTTTTGTTCTCATTGTCCCACTGTGGACACTCAGAGATGAAGTGGCCAAGTTTCTTGCACTTGTGACATGTTTTCCTCTTGTAGTTATGAGCAGGAGCTTCATCATTCCTTGAACTTGATCGGGAAGACTTTCTGAAGCCTTTCTTCTTGGTGAATTTTTGGAACTTCTTGACAAGCATAGCAAGTTCCCTTCCAATGTCTTCAGGATCATCAGAACTGCTGTCTGATTCTTGTTCAGATGAGGAGATATCTTTTGCCTTCAAGGCACGAGTTCGCCCATAGTTTGGACCGTAGATATCTCTTTTCTCCGAAAGCTAAAACTCATGTGTGTTGAGCCTCTCAAGTATGTCAGACGGATCGAGTGTCTTGAAATCAGGACGTTCTTGAATCATCAGGGCCAGGATGTCAAACGAACTATCAAGTGATCTTAGCAGCATCTTGACGACTTCATGTTTGGTAATTTCAGTGGCGCTGAGGGCTTGAAGCTCATTTGTGATGTCAGTGAGTCGGTCAAATGTGTGCTGGACATTCTCATTGTCATTTCGCTTGAAGCGATTGAAGAGGTTGCAAAGGACACTGATTCTCTGATCTCTCTGGGTTGAGATGCCTTCATTAACCTTGGAGAGCCAGTCCCAGACCAGCTTGGATGTCTTCAAAGCACTCACACGGCCATACTGTCCTTTGGTCAGATGACCACAGATGATATTCTTGGCAGTAGAGTCCAGTTGACCGAACTTCTTGACATCAGCAGCAGTGACACCTTCTCCAGCCTTGGGAACGTCGTTCTCGACGACATACCATAGGTCGACGTCAATGGCTTCAAGATGAATGCGCATCTTATTCTTCCAGTAGGGATATTCAGTTCCATCGAAGACGGGGCACGCATAGGAGACTTTAATTATCCCTGCAGTCGACATAGCTAAAACTCCAGGTGGTTAAACTGAATCACACAGAACAAGGGAGCACCTTGCTCTGATACCAATTGAAAGTGCGTTATATCGACTAGAGGGGGGGTGAATAGGCGATTTTTATGGAAGTCTTCAGAACATGGGAGTTTTGAAGACAAACGATAAAATTAAACCTATTACCATGCAGCGGAAGGTAGACTACACTAGGCAAACCATAGTCAAGTATTCAATGAAGTGAAAGCACAAAGACTAATAGCAGCTAGGTAGTAAGGATCAGGTAGGAAGATATTGTGAAGCCAAACAGAACACGCAGTCACTCAGTGAAGACAAATGATAGAGCAAACATACAATGACTTCACAAGGAGGAACAGTAAGTAAAGTGAAGTGAAGATGAAACCAGAGACTCGTTGAAGACAATGATTTGTTGAACCAGTTCCAGTTGTTGTGACAACTGTACGTCTGGTTGGAGCGGCTAGGTATTTAAACCTTAGGACACACAGTCCCGGACACCCAGTCCTGAACACGCAGCTCAGGACACCCAGTCCTCACCGTATTCTCCTTGAGCTAAGGTCACATAGACCTCGTCCAATCACTCTGGTAAGTCTTCAAGGTAGACTCCCAAACCTTCACAGACTTCGTTCACCGGCAATCCACAATGTCTCTTGGATGCTCAGAACGCGACGCCTAACCGGCTGGAGGATGCACAGTCCTCAAGTGTAATAAGTCTTCAGATCACACAGACAAGAAGACTTAAGTGATGCCCAATTCTCTCTGGCTCTGGGTGGTTAGGGCTTTATCCTCGCAAGGAATTCTCTCTCAAAGGCTTCGAGGTGGGTTGCTCTCAAACGACA
This sequence comes from Triticum dicoccoides, assembly GCF_002162155.2. Lineage (NCBI taxonomy): Eukaryota > Viridiplantae > Streptophyta > Magnoliopsida > Poales > Poaceae > Triticum > Triticum dicoccoides. Next base: position 236,358,236 of record NC_041384.1, on the reverse strand, counting down.
AAAGCCGTACTTTCAATCTGAGGAGCCAACCGTTTATGGTTGTAGGGGGTGGGCTATTTATAGCCACTTGGCAACCCGACCTGATTTGTCCGAAATGACCTTGGGTCACTAAGGAACTGACACGTGTTCCAACGGTCAGATTTCAAACTCACACGGCAACTTTACTTGGGCTACAAGCAAAGCTGACTTGTCCGACTCTGGACAAGATTCGCTCTCATAGTCTTCACTCGAAGACATAGGTTTTTGGTTTAGGCATCACTTCAGTCATTCTGACTGGTTCTCTTGGACCCCACTTAACAGTACGGTGGTTCCTATGACTCAACACAAAAGAAAAAGAACTACGAAAGATCTAAGTCTTCGAGCTCCATAGGCTTCGTATCGTGTCTTCTCTTGTCATAGTCTTCAATGTGAATATCTTCATATACCACCTTTGACTTCAATGTCTTCATACATTTTTAGGGGTCATCTCTGGTAGTAAAACCGAATCATGAGGGACTTCTACCTATGTTATCCTGCAATTCTCACAAACACATTAGTCCCTCAACTAGGTTTGTCGTCAATACTCCAAAACCAACTAGGGGTGGCACTAGATGCACTTACACTCACGAGGCCGATCGTCGCCGCCAGGCTGCGGAGGAGCGCGTGTGGGGGCTTCAGGCCTGGAGCGCGTCCCTTGAGCAGCAAGTGGAGGCGCGCAAGGCCGCTCTTGCATCACTAAGGGGGACGCCTACGGAGGAAGAGGAGGTCCGGCAGCGCGAGGAGGCGCTGGCCCTGGAAGCTGTGGAGCGCAGCCTCGAGCTCGAGCGACTGGAGATGAGGGAGCGTCAAGTCGCTCAAGCAGAAGATGCCGTCGGGGCCCGCGAGGCCGGTGTCGAGGAGGAGATCACTCGCCGGGTGGCCGAGGTTCGCCCAGATCTGGAGGGCAGGTACGACTTGAAGCTGAAGCTCGCCGGTCTGGAGAGTGCGGGCAGGGCTGCCGCCCTCAGGCCCAGGTTGGACGAGGCCAAGAGGCGCGTGGAGGCCACAGTCGCCGCCCTGGTTACGGCGCAGGCGGACTTGGCCTCCACCCGCACTGAGCTGCTTTCCCTCCGGAGACGAGTTGACGACGCCGAGGCCGTCACACGGCAAAACAGGGAGGAAGTGCTCCAACGGCGAGCGCTGGAGCGCGAGCATGCTCCTATGCTTCAAGCCTTCGGAACAGGGCCAACACCGCCCTGGGTTATATCTGCGACAAGAACGCCCCGACCCCTCATTCCAACGACTACGCCAACCACCTGATCTTCTTCACCGAGGTGCTGACGTGCCTAGAGGCTCAATCTGCCAGAGCCCGACAGCTTGTGGAAGAGAGGGGTCATGGCCTGCTTCAGCGCGCCTTCTCCCGTGTCTTCAGCCATCTTCTGAATGCCGACCCCAACTTCGACTTCGACGCCGCCATTGCCCCCGTACCCACGGCCGTCCGGGGCGACCTGGCGCGTTGGGTAGAGGACCATGTCGACGCGTTGGTCAGGGCCTTCACCTCAGAGGATGACGCGGTGGTGGTCGTCGTGGATGAAGGTGACGTGGTCGATGACGGTGATGGGGGCGTCGCCGACGGCGGCGGCGATTCCGACGAAGATGATGACGATGTGAGTGACGCGTCCGCGGGTGATGTAGCGAGTGATATCTCTGGCTGATCCCATGTTCGCCTATTGTTTCATCCTGCACGCAAAACTCGGGCGTGGCCCTTGGAAGACTTGTAAGAGCATTTTGAGAGGGGGAGCCCCTCGCGTAAGCAAATTGCATTTTTTTACTTTCCCATGTGATGTGGATATATGTCCTCGTGAGCTCATGAAGTCGGGGGTGAGTTTCCCGACGCGGTTTACCTTAGTCAGCGCCAGCTTAGGGCTAGGTCGCGAGGCGACGAGTTCCTGAGAATCCTGCAGAGCTTACCACCCCGTTTGAGGGGGCCCCGTAAGAGGTGAGCACCAGGTGTAGTGCTAGCGCGTGCTTGATGAGCGTGTGCTTTGCGCGGTCTGGCTCGCGAGGAGCTTTGCGAGGAAAAGGCGATGGACAAGAGTCCCAAATCAAATGAGATCCAGAAGGAAAGAAACGACTCGAACGAGAAAAGGCACCCCCCCGCGCGCATTGATAAAAATTCAGCTTCAACTTAAGTCCAGATCCAGAAAGCAAAGCCACAGAAAGAGAGATCCAAAGCAAAAGGCCGCGTCCGACACCTAGTCTAATCTTCAGGTCTTCAAGTCTTCTCACCAGTGTGGAGCTAAGTGCTACCACAAGGCGTGGGAGGGAGCCCCAGGGCCTGAGGCCAGAGCTCCTGTGACTCCGGGGCGTGTACAGCCCCAACTCATTATTACGTGAGAGTGTCACGGGCGGTGAGCTTCACAGCATCGGACCTTCTTCACAGGTACTGGCCTTGCTTCATATCGCCAGTCGTGGGCCCCGCCTTGCGCCACCCTCGACCTCCTTCGAGCCAACCGGTCACCAGGACGACACAAAGGAGGGAAAGGGGACGCCAGCGGTTCTCTCGGCGGCCACGGGTCCTCTGCCGGGGGAAGGGTTGTCGAAGCCACCCCGGCAGAGGGCCTACCTCCAGGTGTCCCCTGGTTTCGCGTGCCTTGGGGAGGGGCCTTGCTCCTGGCTTCCTCCCAGCGGCCCCCAGCGTGTCTCCCTTGTCGGAACGGGCGCTGCCATGCTAGGGTCGTCGATCGACGCTACAACCTAATTCATCCGCAGCCCATGGTTAGCATAAGCCTGTTCCTGAGAGATTAGCGGTACCTTGTAGTTGCCGTTGTCGGTGCGATCGTTGTGGTTCTCCATTGGTTCTTGGAAGGCTTCGACTCCTAGCGCCCCCTCTCCCCAATCTTCTCCAATGAACAAGCCTGGGTCGTCCTCTGGTGCGTACCCTTGGTCCATCACGCGGGGCACGTAGGCTTCCAAGGCCGTCACCCTGAACACCTCGCTGTGGTGCCCCACGCTCCATGTTGCTCAGCCCATGGTGGCGCCCTGGGGATGACAGCACGGCATCCGGCTGGGACCATGGGGAGCGACGCTTGCACCCGTGCCCGCCGCGTGCGGCATGGGGGAGTCGGAGCCTCCTACGCCGCTGGCCATGCTGACGTTGATGAAGCCGCCGGGCGTAGTTGATGGCGCGCGGATGTGGTGAGGTTCACCGAGCGCCCCTGTAGTGGCCTGGGGAGGAAGTTGATAGCAGAAGGGTGGTGCTCCTGACGCCGCTACATCCAATAGCTCAGCAACATGCTCTAGTAGTGTGTCCCGACTGCTTTCCATCAGTCTACACCACAGCAACTCCCTTGCCACGGTGAGCGCTGCCCGCATGTTCGCTTGCTCCCGCCGTGAGTGCGGCGCCATTGCTGCGGCATGGCTCGCCACTCCTACGGCAGCCTGTACCTACCGTGGGGTGAGGGTGGATGACGCCTAGCCGTGCTTCCTGCGCCCGGCGGAGTTTGGCGGCGCCCGTGCCGCCTGGAGTACGGGGCGGAGACCTTCATGGGCAGGCGGCGCTGCCCGGGTTGGCCAGGCTGCCCAGCGGTCGGAGCCGACCCTTGAGTCGCCGGACATCGTGGCTGAGGAGCGTCGACGAGCTGGCCGGTGGAGGAGGAGCTCCGGCGCACCCCTACCTGGCGCGCCAAATGTCGGATGTGGGGTTCCGGCAAACCCTTCAGGTTCGAACACTGGGGTACGCGCGAAGTCTTTTCCTCCCACCGATATACGCCCTAGCTCGCTAAGATCTTGTGGACAAACTCGACGAACTCACAACACAGAAAGACAAAAGATTTATACTGGTTCGGGCCACCATTGTGGTGTAATTCCCTACTCCAATGTGATGGTGGTGGATTGCCTCTAGGGCTGATGATGAACAGTACAAGGGAAGAACAACCTCCTGAGGTTGAGGTGTTCTTGAGCTCGGTGAGCTTGCGCGTGTGAGGATGGTCTGAATGATCCGTCCCTTTTTAAGGTGGTGGCTAGTCCTATTTTTATTGGCCATGGTCCTCTTACCAAATATCGACCGAGAAGGGATCCAACAATGGCGGGCTAATTCGAAGGGGGACAACCAGTACAAGTTATCCTGACAAAAGTGGTCTTCGCCTGCCAAGGGCTCTGGTCGTGACGCCGTCTTGGGCTCCACGATGACCTCCATGTTGCCTTCTTCCTAGTCTTGGTCTCGTTGCACCAATATAGCAACCTTTGCCTGATGCCTTGGTACTCTTCGCCTGCGCTGGTCTCCTTAGCACCAAAGAGGAAACAAGGACGCTACGCGCACTGGCGCCCGCCTGGCGCCTACCTGGTGCCGTGCGTCATGGCTCACATCACGAGGGTCTCGTGAGTTTTGCCCCGCCTTGATATCTCCGCTCCTGGTGAGCCTGCCTAGCTAGGCTACTCCCGAGGAGGTCTTGCATCATCCGCCTCGTGAGGCTTGGACCCTCGCGAGGGTCTTGGATGCTTTGTTGGTGAAGATGGGCCGCACGGCCTGCTGGCTTTGTGTAACACCCTCGATGCGACTATAGCTCCCACGTGTCGAGGCACGACTTAGAGACATAATCACATTGAAGGCATATGTCACAAGTTAGGCAATCTTCACAACATCCCATGTAATATGGTAATAAAAGGGGAGATAACATAGTTGGCTTACACTCGCCACGTCAATCAAGTACATAAATAACATTACATCATCCAAACACTCATGGCCCGACTACGGCGCCAAAATAAAAGATAACCCAACATGCGACAGCGGCCCCTTTCACCCCCAACTGGGCACCACTACTGATCATCAGGAAAGGAAACATAGTAACATTGAGAGTCTTCGTCGAACTCCCACTTGAGCTCAAGCGCGTCTCCTGGAGCAGAATCATCAGGCCCTGCATCGGGTGTTATAGTAATCTGTGAGCCACAGGGACTCAGCAATCTCGCACCCTCGCGATCAAGACTATTTAAGCTTATAGGTAAGGCAAGGTTAAATATTTGTGGAGCTGCAGCAAGCGACTAGCAAAAATATGGTGGCTAACTTATTCACAAAAGAGAGCGAGAAGAGGAGGCAAAGCGCGAGTGAGAAACTAGAGAACAACCTGTGCAAGCATTACTCCAACACCGTGTCCACTTCCCGAACTCCGCCGAGAAGAGGCCATCACGATAACACACTCAGTTGATTTATTTTAAATTAAATTAAGGTTCAAGTTATCTACAACCGGACATTAACAAATTCCCATCTGCCCATAACCGCGGGCGGCTTTCGAAAGTTCAAATCCCTGCAGGGGAGTCCCAACTTAGCCCATGACAAGCTCTCACAGTCAACAAAGGAATAGACCTCCTCCCAAGATGTTCCGATTAGACTCGGTATCTCGATTCTTCAAGACAACTCCGACAATGGTAAAACAAGTCCAGCAACACCACCCGCTGTGCCGACAAATCCCGATAGGAGCTGCACATATCTTGTTCTCAGGGCACACCAGATAAGCTAAGCGTACGGGAGCCAACGTAACCCAAGTTGCCAAGGGATGACCCCGCACGGTGCTCTAGGTTGGACCAACACTCAGAGGAGCACTGGCCCAGTGGGGTTTAAAATAAGATGACCCTTTAGTCCACGAAACCCAAGGGAAAAGGCTAGGTGGCAAATGGTAAAACCAAGGTTGGGCATTGCTGGAGGAGTTTTATTCAAAACGGACTGTCAAGGGGTTCCCATTATAACCCAACCGCGTAAGGAACACAAAATCCGGGAACATAACATCGATATGATGGAAACTAGGGCGGCAAGAGTGGAACAAAACACTAGGCGAGAGGCCGAGCCTTCCACCGTTTACCAAGTATGTAGATGCATTAAGATAACAAGATAATATAATGATATCCCAACAAGTAAATAAATGTTCCAACAAGGAACGGCCTCCAATCTTCACCTACAACTAGCAACGCTATAAGAGGGGCTGAGCAAAGCGGTAACATAGCCAATCAACGGTTTGCTAGGACAAGGTGGGTTAGAGGTTTGACATGGCAATTTGGGAGGCTTGAAAGCAAATGGTAGGCATCGTAGCATTGACATAGCAAAAGAGCGAGCAAACTAGCATAGCAAAGATAGTAGTGATTTCGAGGTATGATCATCTTGCCTGCACAGTTGTCAGAGTTGACTGGATCCTCGAAAGCAAACTCAACGGGCTCCTCGTTAGCGAACTCGTCTCCTGGCTCTACCCAAACAAGACAAACAAGCAACAAGGACACAATCAACCACGTGCAAGGATCATACAAGATGATGCAAAGACGATATGCTATGCGGGATGCGATGTAGGATGCATATGCAAGATGTGACAAGGAAATGCAAGAACCTGGCCTCAACTTGGAAATCCAAGTGTGCCACTGGAAATATGAGATGAAATCGCTTGAAAACAATATAAAGAACGTCGGAATCGGAGTTACGGTTTGGAAATGGCAAGCGATTCAAATATGACACCGGTCTGCGATTTGCAGCAAGTAGCCATCTAAATGCAATGAGATGAACATGCTACAACACCCAAACATGACAACAAAATACATGGCAGGGATGCATTCAAGATTCTTAACAAAAGTCTAGCACTGAGCTACGGCCAATTCATCCATTATCAAGTTCAAACAAGCATCGCAAAAATGCATATGACAAACAGATTTCAGACTTAGTGAAATTAACACTTGTCTGGAATTTCAGATCAGGTAGCACTCTTCGGAGCAGCAAAACTACATGCTACAGGACCTGAACATGGCAAAGTAAAGCATGGCATGGAGCTACTCAAAGAGCTTAACAAAAGTCCCTTAGTGACCTTGAGCCAAAAGGGATCAGAAAATACGATTGCAAGCATGTGAATCATAGCAAAAACATAATCAGTTTTCGGACTTAGTGAAAACTGGCACATGCTGAAACATAACTCAAGTAGGCATGTTTACGAGCTTGAAGCACTCACTACGGAGCAAGTCATGACCAACTAAGCATACATCTATAAAGAACACACAAAATACAAGCTAGACATGGCAAGAACAATAACATAGCATGCACGGATCAACTACAACATCATCGGCAAAATTGCAAACAAGTTGACAATCTGCCCAGATTCAGAAAGTAGCAAAAGTAGATCTCGATTGACTCAAGCTAGGGTGCTCCATAATTGCAAACAAATACATGGATGGATAGAGCACTACAAGATTAACAAAACATCCTTACTGATCATCCTCAAAAGAGGCACAGATCTCTAGGAAACAACATGAACATATGACAACATGAGATAAACAGATCAAGGACTTAGTGGAATTGCTAAGTCCCTGAAATCAGAATTAACAAGTGCACCACTTTGCAAGCTTGTACTAGTCACCACACACATCAAAAAAATACATGGGTTGCACCTCTGAAAGATGACAAAACCCTTAACAAAACATATGTAGAGCATCAGGGCATATCATGCACACAATAATCATGGCAAAAATGACAAAAAGCTAAACGTAGTAGCAGATCTGACAATTATCTCAAGTAGCCTTCTTCTAACAGCATTTCGGGCATCAAGATGAACTCAAATGAAAAAGATGCAATGTAACGAAATGATGTGCTCTCTGAGATGAACATTTTGATATGCTTTATACATGAATCGGAGCTACGTGTCACATCCCTAGCTTCTGGCATTGCACTAGTACTAGCCTTTGGTGATGCATCATGTTTACTTTACAGAAAGTTGAAATGGGGATTGTCCAAACCCTAGCATTTTAAGAATTCACCAGGTTCACCTAAAATATTTTCAGTCAATCCAAGTGGCTTTCAAAAATGTTCATCATCTTTGGAAAAATGCTGGAAACAGTAACCAGAGATGATGCACATTTTTTCATGTCATTTTGGATCTTTGAACTAATATATATTGTATTTGAGTTGGAGCAAATATATGTTATATATATTTTTAATGCTTCAATAATTCTGATATTTTGTGAGGGGCTCTAGAATATTACTTTCAGTCCCTGCAAAAATTATTGGAAGAAACAAAAATGATTTAGTGTTTGAACTAAATCAAAACAGATTGAAACAAATAGAAAACAATGATTAAAAAAAATAAAACAGAGCAAAAATAAAAAGGGAGACGGCCACCTGGGCCACTTACCTGCTTACCTGCCCGGCCCAGCTCCTCCCGCTGGCCCAGCCCGCCACCGCTACCCCCCCTGTCGTCTTCTTCCCTCGCCAGAAGGACGCGGGCACGCGCCCGGCGCGCGCGGCCATGCGCCCCGGCCACCTCCTCCCTGCCTGGCTGCCTCCTCCTCCCCTGGTTCCCTCCCGCGACGCCACGCAGCCCCCTCGGACCCCTCTCACTCTTCCTCGAGGCCCCGCCCCTCTGCTCTTTCTCTCTCGCCCGAACCCGAACACAGCCGTCGCCACCGACGCCGTTCGCCGCGGCCACCATCCCCCTCTCGCCTCCCCGACGCCTCCCAGAGCTCCGCAAGTCCTCCCTCGTCCTCCTCGTCGTCTCACGCGACCAGAAGAGCCCCGGAACGCCGCCCCCGACGTTTTCCCCCTCGCCGGCCGCCGAGGATCTTCTCCGTCGAATTCGGCCACTCCGGCGCGCCCCCGAGCTCGCTGACCCTCCCTGCACGATCCCCGTGAGTCCCTGCTCCGTTTCCCCCTAACCCCAAGCTCGATTTCGAGCTCTAGCCGCCCCCTCTACCAGAGCCGAGACGCTCCGCCGCACGGGCTCGTCGCCGGTGAAGCTCCGGTGACCTTTTGGTCCCACGCCTGCGTCCGTTGCACTCGTTGCGTCCCGTAGAGTAAAACTAGCGCGACCACCGTCTTGTTTGCACACCGCAGCGCCGGTCCCGCGAACACCCGAGCTCCGGCAGCCGCAAAAGAGGTCGCCGCCGGCAGCTCCGGCCACCCCAGCCTCCGCCACCGCCACCGTTGGATGCGCCACTCCACCCTCTCCCCGTAGCTGCTCCCTGCGCGCCAAAAGAGCCCCTGTAGTGGGTTTCCGACGCGCACCACCGCGTCTGGCCTCGCCGGCGTCAAGCCGCCGGTGGGTCTGACCACGTGGACCACGGCGGGACACACCCCCCCCTCTGGGTCGATGACAGGTGGGGCCAGCCCCCCCTGTTAATTAGTTTAGTTATTTTATTTTAACTACCCCCCTCTGCTGACACTGACAGGTGGGCCCCCGCCATCAGGTGATTAGCTTAAGCTAATCACCACCTAATCCAACCCCAGAGCCACTGACATGTGGGCCCTAGTGCCCTAATCCTTAATTAAACTAAAATAAACCCCTCTGTTAACCTGTGACGCTGACTAATGGGACCCCCTGGTCAGGTTTGACCCGGGGCAGCCCTGTTGACTTGCTGATGCAAGCATGACACACTGCTGATGTCATAAAGTATTTTCTGGATTTAATTATATTCAGGAAATTCCAGAAAATGCCTAAAACTTCTAAAAATCATAGAAAATTAACCGTAACTCCAAATTAAATAAATTATATATGAAAAATTATCAGAAAAATTCAAGGAATCCATCTGTACCATTTTCATGCATGTTAGAACAACTTATCACTACTGTTTAGCACAAATCAATTAAATGGCATTTGAATAATCACATATTGAGTTTGAATTTGAATCTTGGATTCAAACCAACTTCATTTAATCTGGTTTTAGTTGCATTAGCTCAAAACACATTCATTTTGCCATGTCATGATCATGCATCATATTGTGCATTGCATTGATTGTGTTCCTTTCTGTGTTGCCGGTATTTGTCCCCTCTCGATAGACGTGATACCGATGATGTGATCGTTGACACTGATGAAGACTCAATGTTATCTTCAGAAGTGCCAGGCAAGCAAAACCCCCTTGTTCATTCCGATACAATCCTACTCTCTCGCTCCTGCTCTCTTTTACTGCATTAGGACAACAACGATTCATCTGTTACTTGCTGCGGTAGCTGAACCCCTTTATCCTTTGCATGACCTGTCATTCCACAGTAAATAGATGAAACCCACTAGTATGAGTAGGAATTGTTTGAGCCCTGTTGTGCCTACTCATTCATGCTTGTTTGTCATGCCTGCTACTGCTTAGAGTTGAGTCAGGTCTGATTCATCGAGGATGAATCAGAGGCGTGTGAACATGTCCTACTGTGTGTGAGCTAAGTGTGTGAACACGATTTGGTAAAGGTAGCGGTGAGAGGCCATGTAGGAGTACATGGTGGGTTGTCTCATTGCAGCCGTCCTCAGGAACTGAGTTCTGTGTTTGTGATCCATGATTCAGCTACTACCATACATTGGGCCCTGAAATATGACCCCGCTCGACTTCTTATTCACCCTAGTCCTCTGTCCAGGAGTTGCAAGTAGTTTCTGGTGTTTGTAGCTTACTGGAGGCCGTGGACAGCGCTGACCGTAGGGGTGGGCTGTGATGCGGTAGGTACGTGGCACGGTGTACCGGATGCCCGTTTGGTATCTCGGGAACCCTGTTCACATCGTTTGGGGCTGTGAGAGAAACTCCGGCCGGATCTCCTCATGGATGGAACCCGAATAGGCGATAAACCTGGACTAGAGACTTGAGTGTTTAGGTAGGTCGTGGTCTACACCCACGTCGGCTTTCGCTTGAAGTCTGCCGAGCACATGTCGTGTGCAGACGCTAAGTGGTGGAAACATGTATGAAGAAGTACACCCCTGCAGGGTTAACATCATCTATTCGAATAGCCGTGTCCGCGGTAAAGGACTTCTGGGTTGCTTATATCAGTTCATAGATAAGTGAAAGTGGATACTCTAAAATACGCAAGATAAGCGTGAGTGCTATGGATGGCGTTCTCGTAGGGAGACGGGAGCGGATCCATAGTGGTGTATTGATATGGTGAATATGTGGACTCGTGTGCGCCACCTCAAAAGAGTCGCTTGCAGTCGTAGTTTAGGATAGCCACCGAGTCAAAGCTGGCTTGCTGCAGTTAAACCCCACCATCCCTTTGTTGATAATGATGCATATGTAGATAGTTCTGATGTAAGTCTTGCTGGGTACATTTGTACTCACGTTTGCCTATTTTATGTTTTGCAGAGAGACTTCAGTCTCACTAGTATTTCCACGTGGTCTTCGACGTTTAGCTTGTTACCTCAGCTACGATCTTGTGCCTCGGCAGGATCTGATATATAGTCAGGCTTCTCAGCCTTTTTCATTTATAGATGTCTGTACTCAGACATGATAGCTTTCGCCTGTGTTTTGACTTGTATGCTCTGATTGTTGGGTCGTGAGACCCATGTTTGTAATATCTCGCTCCTCGGAGCCTATTGAATAAATTACTTGAGTCGTAGAGTCATGTTGTGATGCCATGTTGTATCTGCACATATCGAGCATATTGTGTGTATGCTATTGAAATGCTTGGTATGTGTGGGATCTGACCATCTAGTTGTTTATCTTTAGTAGCCTCTCTTACCGAGAAATGTCTCCTAGTGTTTCCACCGAGCCATGGTAGCTTGCTACTGCTCCGGAACACTTAGGCTGGCCGGCATGTGTCCTTCTTCGTTCCTGTGTCTGTCCCTTCGGGGAAATGTCACGCGATGAATACCGGAGTCCTGTTAGCCCGCTACAGCCCGGCTCACCGGAGTCCTGCTAGCCTAGTGCTACAGCCTGGATTCACTCGCTGATGACCGACACGTTCGATGCTGGGTCATGGATGCCTGTCCCTGTAAGTTTGTGCCACTTTGGGTTTACGACTAGCCATGTCAGCCCGGACTCCTTATCATATGGATGCTAGCGACACTGTCGTATACGTGTGCCAAAAGGCGCAAACGGTCCCGGGTAAAGGTAAGGCGACACCCGTGGGAATACCGTGCGTGAGGCCGCAAAGTGATATGAAGTGTTACATGCTAGATCTATGTGGCATTGAGTCGGGGTCCTGACAGCGTTGGTATCAGAGCTTGACTGCCTGTAGGATTACCAAGCCAAACTGGTCGAAGTTGAGTCTAGAAAATTCTTTAGTTATATAAGGGAATTGATTGTGGGATGGAACGTAAGGCTCTTTTTACTCCTTATACCTCATGCCCTTCTGATCTGAGTCATCTTATCTTTCCTGCGGGGATTAAGAACTAGGCTACCTCTTCTTTCTATTAGGATCACGTGTTACTAATCAGTAGACTTATAAGATTGTTGGATTTAAGTCTCAGTTCAGCTCCTACTACTTCCGCATGTTAATTGTTGATCTCGGAATCTTGATATTGTGCTTCTGAGTGGTTATACCACCATTTTTGTGATTGTCTCAAATCTTTTTGAGCAATTATAGCCGTTATGCTGTCCGAGTCATCCCAGGTTTCTAAATAGTCCGATGCATTTG
>NC_041384.1:236334696-236345107 GCF_002162155.2 Triticum dicoccoides | reverse complement strand
TTAATTAGTTTAGTTATTTTATTTTAACTACCCCCCTCTGCTGACACTGACAGGTGGGCCCCCGCCATCAGGTGATTAGCTTAAACTAATCACCACCTAATCTAACCCCAGAGCCACTGACATGTGGGCCCTAGTGCCCTAATCCTTAATTAAACTAAAATAAACCCCCCTGTTAACCTGTGACGCTGACTAATGGGACCCCCTGGTTAGGTTTGACCCGGGGCAGCCCTGTTGACTTGCTGATGCAAGCATGACGCACTGCTGATGTCATAAAGTATTTTCTGGATTTAATTATATTCAGGAAATTCCAGAAAATGCCTAAAACTTCTAAAAATCATAGAAAATTAACCGTAACTCCAAATTAAATAATTTATATATGAAAAATTATCAGAAAAATTCAAGGAATCCATCTGTACCATTTTCATGCATGTTAAAACAACTTATCACTACTGTTTAGGGCAAATGAAGTAAAGGGCATTTAAATAATCACATATGGGGTTTAAATTTGAATCTTATATTCAAACCAACTTCATTTAATCTGTTGCTAGTTGCATTAGCTCAAAACACATTCATATTGCCATGTCATGAGCATGCATCATATTGTGCATTGCATTGATTGTGTTCCTTTCTGTGTTGCCGGTATTTGTCCCCTCTCGATAGACATGATACCGATGATGTGATCGTTGACACTGATGAAGACTCAATGTTATCTTCAGAAGTGCCAGGCAAGCAAAACCCCCTTGTTCATTCCGATACAATCCTACTCTCTCGCTCCTGCTCTCTTTTACTGCATTAGGACAACAACGATTCATCTGTTACTTGCTGCGGTAGCTGAACCCCTTTATCCTTTGCATGACCTGTCATTCCACAGTAAATAGATGAAACCCACTAGTATGAGTAGGAATTGTTTGAGCCCTGTTGTGCCTACTCATTCTTGCTTGTTTGTCATGCCTGCTACTGCTTAGAGTTGAGTCAGGTCTGATTCATCGGGGATGAATCAGAGGCGTGTGAACATGTCCTACTGTGTGTGAGCTAAGTGTGTGAACACGATTTGGTAAAGGTAGCGGTGAGAGGCCATGTAGGAGTACATGGTGGGTTGTCTCATTGCAGCCGTCCTCAGGAACTGAGTTCTGTGTTTGTGATCCATGACCAGCTACTACCACACATTGGAATGCTTAAGTGCCCCTCTCGGCTTATTAATCAACTTGATCTCTGTCCAGGAGTTGCAACTAGTTTCTGGTGTTTGTAGGTAGTGTTAGTAGTCTACCAAGTGGCACCCGGTACAGGTGGGCTTGGGACAGACTAGGCACAGTGGCACGGTGTACCAAGTGGCACCCGGTTGGTGGGCTTGGGAACCCTGCACACATTGTTTGGGGCCGTAAGTGACACCCCGGCCGGATCTCCTTGCGGATGGAACCTGAATAGGCGATAAACCTGGACTAGAGACTTGTTCGGTTAGTCAGGTCGTGGCCGACTCCCTCGCCCGGCTTCCGCTTGAAGGTTGCCGAGGTACATGACGTGTACAGGGCGGTAAGTGGCGAGAGCGTGTGTGAAGAAGTACACCCCTGCAGGGTTAACATCATCTATTCGAATAGCCGGATTCCTCGGATATGGAAACGTGGACCCCTTGCATAGTTCATAGACAAGTGAAAGTGGATACTCTAAAATACGCAAGATAAGCGTGAGTGCTATGGATGGCGTTCTCGTAGGGAGACGGGAGCGGATCCATAGTGGTGTATTGATATGGTGAATATGTGGACTCGTGTGCGCCACCTCAAAAGAGTTACTTGCAGTCGTAGTTCAGGATAGCCACCGAGTCAAAGCTGGCTTGCTGCAGTTAAACTCCACCACCCCCTTTGTTGATAATGATGCATGCGTAGATAGATCTGATGTAAGTTTTGCTGGGTACATTTGTACTCACGTTTACCTATTTTATGTTTTTGCAGAGAGACTTCAGTCTCACTAGTAGTTCCGCTTGGACTTCGACGTTTAGCTTGATACCTCAGCTACGATCTTGTGCCCTCGGCAGGATCTGGTAGATAGTCAGGCTTCCCAGCCTTTTTCATTTATAGATGTCTGTACTCAGACATGATAGCTTCCGCATATCGAGCATATTGTGTGTATGTTATTGAAATGCTTGGTATGTGTGGGATCTGACTATCTAGTTGTTTATCTTTAGTAGCCTCTCTTACCGGGAAATGTCTCCTAGTGTTACCGCTGAGCCATGGTAGCTTGCTACTGCTCTGGAACACTTAGGCTGGCCGGCATGTGTCCTTCTTCGTTCCTGTGTCTGTCCCTTCGGGGAAATGTCACGCTTTGAGTACCGGAGTCCTGTTAGCCCGCTACAGCCCGGTTTACCGGAGTCCTGCTAGCCCAGTGCTACAGCCCGGACCCACTTGCTGATGACCGACACGTTCGAAGCTGGGTCATGAATGCCTGTCCCTGTAAGTCTGTGCCACTTTGGGTTTACGACTAGTCATGTCAGCCCGGGCTCCTTATCATATGGATGCTAGCGACACTATCATATACGTGAGCCAAAAGGCGCAAACGGTCCCGGGCAAAGGTAAGGCGACACCCGTGGGGATACCGTGCGTGAGGCCGCAAAGTGATATGAGGTGTTACCGGCTAGATCGATGTGACATCGAGTCGGGGTCCTGACAGCGTTGGTATCAGAGCCTGACTGCCTGTAGGATTACCAAGCCAAACTGGTCGAAGTTGAGTCTAGAAATGCTTTAGTTATATGTAAGGGAATTGATTGTGGGATGGAACGTAAGGCTCTTTTTACTCCTTATACCTTATGCCCTTCTGATCTGAGTCATCATCTTATCTTCTACGGGGATTAAGAACTAGGCTATCTCTTCTTTCTATCAGGATCACGTGTTACTAATCCGTAGACTTATAAGATTGTTGATTCAAGCCTCAGTTCAGCTCCTACTACTTCCGTATGTTAACTGTTGATCTCGAAACCTTGATATTGTGCTTCTGAGTGGTTATGCCACCATTTTTGTGGATGTCTCAAATCTTTTCTGAGCATTTACAGCCGTTATGCTGTCCGAGTCATTCCAGGTTTCTAAATAGTCTGATGCATTTGCAAAATCCGTTCCCTCTGGTTTCGATGTTCCTTTATGCCAGCTCACTCACACTAATTGTTGAGTTGAGGTATTCTATTGCCTTGACATTATGTTGGAGTTACTATTATGGCCCTAGGTGTTTAGGGAATCATCTAGTAATTTAGCCATGATTTGTGTTCCCAGTGTGATGATACTGGCCATCATTCTCGAAAGCATCCCGTGATGCTACTTAGTAGTAGGTATTCTACTCCTGGGTTCTGAACCCGAGATTCACTCTACCTACTTCATGTTGATAGTAATTGCTAGTGCCTTTAGGATATTAGTAACCTTTGCGATAGTCCTTGAAGTCCGTGGTATCTTCTTCTTCCAAATACCATGAACTACTTATGGCAGATGTTTATTGGATCAAAAAAAATCACAATTAGAGTACTCTTGAGGAGTTCTCCATTCATAAATCGTGACTCTGCCAGTTCTACCTTTCTGCATGGGTTATCCGGAAGAAATATGTTGAACTTGGTTCAACATACTAATCTATGCATCCACAACTCAGAAAGTTATATGTTCCTTTGAGTTGTTCTCTTTAGTTGCATTCTGACCCTCGTCTATCAATTGATAGTCAAGAGTATGCGTGCGTTCGTTCATCGATGCCTATGACTCTTGTGGTCTGTCAAGCCATTCTATTCCGGAATGACTAGGAGAAACAAACTCCAGTACCTCTTCCATATCTAGGATTGGGTCAAAGTAGTTGTATTCCGCAGATCAAATGCCAATCCAGCTTTTGGTTCTGCTCTACCTTGGAGTATTACATATTTTATATCGAGATTGTTATAGGAATTGCACACCATCCCATGAACTCTTGGTACAGTGACACTTCTTGCCATCACTGTTCATTCCTCGGCCCTCGTGTTGATGCAACCGGAATACCGACAAATGAATTGTGATGTGTGAAATCAATACTGCTAGCAACTATGTTGCTTGGTAGTTAAAGGATAATAATTTTATTCTTAGTATGTTGGTTTTCGAATCATCCTTCTAAGACTGATCGTGCTACCTAGTCCTTATTTCGGTGCACCCTTCGATTGATGAGTTAGGATCTTGTCAAGTCCTCACTCATTTGATCATATCGTCTTGCCCTCAAAAGCAAGATTGTTCTCGAGCTTAGTAACATACCGGTGGTTCGTGACTTTCCAAATATCTTCCTGGAGGTGTTACCGGGTTGTCACCTGACCGCTATGTTGAGTTCGTGATCAAGTTGGTTTCTTGTGAACCACCTTCTCTCCAAGAATCGGTGTTAGATATCCCTGAGCTAGTTGGTTAAGCTAGACAACAACTTGGAGAGTTGGAAGATAAAAGCTTGTCTGACTTAGTTCGTTCCAAAGGGATATTCTTGTGTAGTGTGTGTTGAAGAAAGATGATATCTTCATCGACTGGTCCCTGTGATCAGTTGTTGGACCTATTGTCTTATCAATCCTTTGATTTGAGTGTGGGCCATCGTCAAATCAACTCAGTACCAACGATGCTCGTAATGTTGTCTTATTCGTGGTTGATCCCTCGAGCATACACCATTACATCTTTGGTCTGACCAATGCTATCACCGTGTTCACTTAACTATGGAATTCCTTTTAAAAGGAAACCTAGATGAATTGTTGTTGAGCTCATTGACAACATCCTTGTCTTCTCCATAATTTTGCTGAACATTAAGCTAGTGTTGGAAACTTTTGAAAGCATTTGTTCATGCTAGCTCATGAAGCATATGTTTGGATGAAGGTAGTGACTTCCTTTAATTCATGTGCATCTGATGCAAGTTGCCGCCGTGGATTCGAGAAAGTCAATGTTGCTTTCTTTGGAATCATTCCAAATCAGTCATGCACACGTGCGAAGAATGCTGTGGTTTGAAGACTTGCAACCTTCAATCTATATGTATCCCTAGCACACCAAGCCACTGATTGATTTGTTCAAGGAGAAGGAGTTCCTTCATAAGAGCTAATCCGGACTTATGAAAGAACTTCGATACCCTCGTTGATGGTTCCCCCTCTTGAACTCGGTAGTGTTTTATTATAAGACTACCACGTGGTCATGCTTGTCTGGGACAACGTGTTCACATGTTTGTAGCAAAACCAGCTCATGTTTTGGAGCTTACTATCGTAGCTCATTCCCCGAGAATCTCGCAACGTCATCTCGTCGATTTGTGTTGCAAACTTTCATTCTTCTTCCTAGACTCGATGAGCTTGGAATATTCTGACACCAACCAGATCTGAATCTCAGGCAGATATGATGGTTGGAACATTCTCCAAGAACTATAATATTGGTCCCTCGATAACCGGTAAAGTGGATGTCGTGGCCAACACACCCAGCCGGAAGACCTGTTATTATAATATCTTGATTGAGGAAGTTGGCCACCTCCCCATAGGGATTTCGTAGGATTTACTCCCTAGTTGCCCCTATGGATTTTGAGATCCCGAAGTCCGACCTTTTACTTGATGTCCTAGATACCAGACCATTTCTATGAATGGGTTACACTAGCACATCAAGGAGAACATTAGAAGCGGAGAACTAATTGTTTCTCGGTCGATCATCCAGATTTTATTTGCTTGGCCTCGCTAAGGTGAAATATGAGAAAGTGTTATCTTCCTTCGCATCTGCATCGTCCATCGCTATTCATCATGGTAGTATGTTGTGTTGTCAGCACCCTTGACGCGGTTGTTGATAAAACCTTGATGATTGTGGAAATGCTCAAGTTCTTGAGAGCACGCACAAGCACTACGTGTTATCATCATCTCTAACTGGGATTCCTCTCAGTTTCCTCGGCAAATGTTATGACCTTTTCAAACAATGAATTCACTCTCTTTTGTTGGGTTCTTCCCCCAGTTACTAGAATCGTTCCCAGCATTTGCATTTTGTTCCTAGCTTGCACCGCCAATGTGCCATTCTACCATGGGTCTCTTCCATTTCCGGTGACAAGCAAAATCATCCATTACGTTGTCTTCAACAAGGTAATCCACATCATCCAAGTCCAAGTATGCCATTCTACCGACCCCGCCAATCGATTGCTGTGATTTGCCTTTGGCTGATATAGAGAGTCTTAACGATCTCTATATCAAAGGTAATTCTTTTTGCCACTTAAGATAATAATCTACGAATCACCCCCCTCCAGGATGTTTCGTCGTGGTATCATGGCAACTCAACTCCTCGCTACGTTGACAACCGTTCACCACCTTCTTAGGTGTGGAATCGTTGTCTACCTAGTGAACCTTCGTCATCTGTTCCACTCCATTTCTCTAGAGGTGTGCTTCATCTCTCAGCTCGAGAGATGTTGCTATGTCTCATTCCGTGAGTTAATCCTGAGTTGTTCGATCTTCGAGAAAATCGACCCTTCTAGAGTCTCCTTCTTCCCTCCATGTCATGTTGACAGGATTTCTCAGAGCAAGACGACAAGACAAAGATGGTGATCGAATCAACGTTTCTATGAAGTGCAACCTGGATCGTGAAGATTATACTAGTTGCGTTTACCTTTCACCTTACCCTACGCTTGAATCTCGAGACGAGATTCTTGTTTAGTGGGGGTGAGTTGTCACATCCCTAGCTTCTGGCATTGCACTAGTACTAGCCTTTGGTGATGCATCATGTTTACTTTACAGAAAGTTGAAATGGGGATTGTCCAAACCCTATCATTTTAAGAATTCACCAGGTTCACCTAAAATATTTTCAGTCAATCCAAGTGGCTTTCAAAAATGTTCATCATCTTTGGAAAAATGCTGGAAACAGTAACCAGAGATGATGCACATTTTTTCATGTCATTTTGGATCTTTGAACTAATATATATTGTATTTGAGTTGGAGCAAATATATGTTATATATATTTTTAATGCTTCAATAATTCTGATATTTTGTGAGGGGCTCTAGAATATTACTTTCAGTCCCTGCAAAAATTATTGGAAGAAACAAAAATGATTTAGTGTTTGAACTAAATCAAAACAGATTGAAACAAATAGAAAACAATGATTAAAAAAAATAAAACAGAGCAAAAATAAAAAGGGAGACGGCCACCTGGGCCACTTACCTGCTTACCTGCCCGGCCCAGCTCCTCCCGCTGGCCCAGCCCGCCACCGCTACCCCCCCTGTCGTCTTCTTCCCTCGCCAGAAGGACGCGGGCACGCGCCCCGGCCACCTCCTCCCTGCCTGGCTGCCTCCTCCTCCCCTGGTTCCCTCCCGCGATGCCACGCAGCCCCCTCGGACCCCTCTCACTCTTCCTCGAGGCCCCGCCCCTCTGCTCTTTCTCTCTCGCCCGAACCCGAACACAGCCGTCGCCACCGACGCCGTTCGCCGCGGCCACCATCCCCCTCTCGCCTCCCCGACGCCTCCCAGAGCTCTGCAAGTCCTCCCTCGTCCTCCTCGTCGTCTCACGCGACCAGAAGAGCCCCGGAACGCCGCCCCCGACATTTTCCCCCTCGCCGGCCGCCGAGGATCTTCTCCGTCGAATTCGGCCACTCCGGCGCGCCCCCGAGCTCGCTGACCCTCCCTGCACGATCCCCGTGAGTCCCTGCTCCGTTTCCCCCTAACCCCAAGCTCGATTTCGAGCTCTAGCCGCCCCCTCTACCGGAGCCGAGACGCTCCGCCGCACGGGCTCGTCGCCGGTGAAGCTCCGGTGACCTTTTGGTCCCACGCCTGCGTCCGTTGCACTCGTTGCGTTCCGTAGAGTAAAACTAGCGCGACCACCGTCTTGTTTGCACACCGCAGCGCCGGTCCCGCGAACACCCGAGCTCCGGCAGCCGCAAAAGAGGTCGCCGCCGGCAGCTCCGGCCACCCCAGCCTCCGCCACCGCCACCGTTGGATGCGCCACTCCACCCTCTCCCCGTAGCTGCTCCCTGCGCGCCAAAAGAGCCCCTGTAGTGGGTTTCCGACGCGCACCACCGCGTCTGGCCTCGCCGGCGTCAAGCCGCCGGTGGGTCTGACCACGTTGACCACGGCGGGACACACCCCCCCCCTCTGGGTCGATGACAGGTGGGGCCAGCCCCCCCTGTTAATTAGTTTAGTTATTTTATTTTAACTACCCCCCTCTGCTGACACTGACAGGTGGGCCCCCGCCATCAGGTGATTAGCTTAAGCTAATCACCACCTAATCTAACCCCAGAGCCACTGACATGTGGGCCCTAGTGCCCTAATCCTTAATTAAACTAAAATAAACCCCCCTGTTAACCTGTGACGCTGACTAATGGGACCCCCTGGTCAGGTTTGACCCGGGGCAGCCCTGTTGACTTGCTGATGCAAGCATGACGCACTGCTGATGTCATAAAGTATTTTCTGGATTTAATTATATTCAGGAAATTCCAGAAAATGCCTAAAACTTCTAAAAATCATAGAAAATTAACCGTAACTCCAAATTAAATAATTTATATATGAAAAATTATCAGAAAAATTCAAGGAATCCATCTGTACCATTTTCATGCATGTTAGAACAACTTATCACTACTGTTTAGGGCAAATGAAGTAAAGGGCATTTAAATAATCACATATGGGGTTTAAATTTGAATCTTATATTCAAACCAACTTCATTTAATCTGTTGCTAGTTGCATTAGCTCAAAACACATTCATATTGCCATGTCATGAGCATGCATCATATTGTGCATTGCATTGATTGTGTTCCTTTCTGTGTTGCCGGTATTTGTCCCCTCTCGATAGACATGATACCGATGATGTGATCGTTGACACTGATGAAGACTCAATGTTATCTTCAGAAGTGCCAGGCAAGCAAAACCCCCTTGTTCATTCCGATACAATCCTACTCTCTCGCTCCTGCTCTCTTTTACTGCATTAGGACAACAACGATTCATCTGTTACTTGCTGCGGTAGCTGAACCCCTTTATCCTTTGCATGACCTGTCATTCCACAGTAAATAGATGAAACCCACTAGTATGAGTAGGAATTGTTTGAGCCCTGTTGTGCCTACTCATTCTTGCTTGTTTGTCATGCCTGCTACTGCTTAGAGTTGAGTCAGGTCTGATTCATCGGGGATGAATCAGAGGCGTGTGAACATGTCCTACTGTGTGTGAGCTAAGTGTGTGAACACGATTTGGTAAAGGTAGCGGTGAGAGGCCATGTAGGAGTACATGGTGGGTTGTCTCATTGTAGCCGTCCTGAGGAACTGAGTTCTGTGTTTGTGATCCATGATTCAGCTACTACCATACATTGGGCCCTGAAATATGACCCCTCTCGACTTCTTATTCACCCTAGTCCTCTGTCCAGGAGTTGCAAGTAGTTTCTGGTGTTTGTAGCTTACTGGAGGCCGTGGACAGCGCTGACCGTAGGGGTGGGCTGTGATGCGGTAGGTACGTGGCATGGTGTACCGGATGCCCGTTTGGTATCTCGGGAACCCTGTTCACATCGTTTGGGGCTGTGAGCGAAACTCCGGCCGGATCTCCTCATGGATGGAACCCGAATAGGCGATAAACCTGGACTAGAGACTTGAGTGTTTAGGTAGGTCGTGGTCTACACCCACGTCGGCTTTCGCTTGAAGTCTGCCGAGCACATGTCGTGTGCAGACGCTAAGTGGTGGAAACATGTATGAAGAAGTACACCCCTGCAGGGTTAACATCATCTATTCGAATAGCCGTGTCCGCGGTAAAGGACTTCTGGGTTGCTTATATCAGTTCATAGACAAGTGAAAGTGGATACTTTAAAATGCGCAAGATAAGCGTGAGTGCTATGGATGGCGTTCTCGTAGGGAGACGGGAGCGGATCCATAGTGGTGTATTGATATGGTGAATATGTGGACTCGTGTGCGCCACCTCAAAAGAGTCGCTTGCAGTCGTAGTAGGATAGCCACCGAGTCAAAGCTGGCTTGCTGCAGTTAAACCCCACCATCCCTTTGTTGATAATGATGCATATGTAGATAGTTCTGATGTAAGTCTTGCTGGGTACATTTGTACTCACGTTTGCCTATTTTATGTTTTGCAGAGAGACTTCAGTCTCACTAGTATTTCCACGTGGTCTTCGACGTTTAGCTTGTTACCTCAGCTACGATCTTGTGCCTCGGCAGGATCTGATATATAGTCAGGCTTCTCAGCCTTTTTCATTTATAGATGTCTGTACTCAGACATGATAGCTTCCGCCTGTGTTTTGACTTGTATGCTCTGATTGTTGGGTCGTGAGACCCATGTTTGTAATATCTCGCTCCTCGGAGCCTATTGAATAAATTACTTGAGTCGTAGAGTCATGTTGTGATGCCATGTTGTATCTGCACATATCGAGCATATTGTGTGTATGCTATTGAAATGCTTGGTATGTGTGGGATCTGACCATCTAGTTGTTTATCTTTAGTAGCCTCTCTTACCGGGAAATGT
>NC_041384.1:236323860-236333230 GCF_002162155.2 Triticum dicoccoides | reverse complement strand
CGCGGGTGGCGGCGCGCCATGTGGCACCATGCCACTGGCTACGGGCGGCTGCGGCGATTGGTCCGGTGCGGCCCGGGCGTGTCCGGCGCGCCGGATGGAGGGAGGCTAGGGTTTTGGGGGGGGGAGGAGAAGGGGAATTTCGGGGGTGGTCTTTAAATAGGCATAGAGGGAGCTAGGAGAGTCCAAATGAGGTGCGGTTTTCGGCCACGCGATCGTGATCGAACGATCTAGATGATGGAGAAGGCTTAGGTGGGTTTTGGGACAAATTGGAGGGGTGTTGGGCTGCAACACACACGAGGCCTTTTCGGTCCCTCGGTTAACCGTTGGAGTATCAAACGAAGTCCAAATGATACGAAACTTGACAGGCGGTCTACCTGTAGTAAACCAAGGCCGCTTGGCAAGTCTCGGCCCAATCCGGAATGTTTAATCCCCACACACGAAAGAAAGGTAGGAATGACCACCGGAGGAGAACAAAGCGCCGGAATGCAAAACGGACAATGGGGAAAATGCTCGAATGCATGAGATGAACACGTATGCAAATGCAATGCACATGATGACACGATATGAGATGCATGACAACGATAACAGCACACGGAGACAAAAACCCGAACCCGAGAAAATAAAATAACTTAACGCCTGAAGCGGCAAAAGTTGGAGTACAAATTGGGAAAGTTACATCCGGGGTGTTACAACACTCCACCACTAGGAAAGGATCTCGTCCCGAGATCTAGGACTGAAAGAACGCCGGGTACTCAGAACGGAGGTGATCCTCGCGTTCCCAGGTAGCTTCATGGTCGGAATGGTGTGACCACTTGACTTTGAGAAATTTGATTGACTTGTTGCGAGTCTTGTGTTCAGTCTCTTCAAGAATAGCAAGTGGGTGCTCACGATAGGAAAAATCTTCTTGGAGCTCAATGTCCTCGAAGTTGACGGTGCGGTCAGGAGTCTTGAAGCACTTTTGAAGCTGAGAGACATGGAACACGTCATGAACATTTGCAAAGTTTGAATGAAGCTCGAGTTGATAGGCGAGGTCGCCTCTCTTGCTAACAATCTTGAAAGGTCCCACGTATCTAGGGGCAAGCTTCCCTTTGATACCGAAGCGACGAGTACCTTTCATAGGAGAGACGCGGAGGTAGACATGATCTCCGATCTCGAAAGCCAAATCACAGTGGTTACTATCATAGTAGCTCTTCTGACGGGATTGGGCTGCTTTGAGGTTATCACGAATGACTTTGCACATTTCCTCTGCCTCTGTGATTAAGTCATTACCCAAAAGCTGACGTTCACCGGTTTCAGACCAGTTGAGAGGGGTACAACACTTCCTGCCATACAGAATTTCAAATGGGGCCTTGCCCGAACTTGCTTGAAAACTGTTGTTGTAGGAGAATTCAGCATAAGGAAGACAATCCTCCCACTTCATGCCAAAGGAGATCACACAAGCCCTGAGCATATCTTCAAGAATCTGGTTGACATGCTCGACTTGACCGCTAGTTTGAGGATGGAAAGTTGTGCTGAAGCAGATGTTGGTGCCCATGGCCTTCTGAAAAGAATCCCAAAACTTGGAGGTAAAGATGCTGCCACAGTCTAAAGAGATCACTTGTGGAATACCATGCAGAGAGACAATACGAGAGGTATAGAGTTTCGCCAATTGAGCTGCAGTGATAGACTCTTTGATAGGCAAAAAATGAGCCACTTTGGTGAGTTTGTCGATGACAACGAATATAGCATCATTGCCATGCTTGGACTTTGGAAACCCAGTCACGAAGTCCATCTCAATGTGGTCAAACTTCCATTCTGGAATGGCAAGAGGTTGGAGGAGACCTGCTGGCCTTTGGTGTTCTGCCTTCACTCTTCTGCAGACATCACATTCATTCACGAATTGAGCAATCTCGCGCTTCATTCGAGTCCACCAATAAGCTTGCTTGAGGTCCTGATACATCTTCGTGCTCCCAGGGTGGATGGAGAGGAGAGAATTGTGAGCCTCGTTCATGATCACTTTACGGAGGTCACCTTTCGGTACAACAATACGATCCTCAAAGAAGAGAGTGTCCTTGTCATCAAGGCGGTAGCACTTGTACTTGGGTTGACTCTTGGCAATCCCAATCTTCACCTTTTTCACCATAGCATCAAGAAGCTGGGCTTGGCGAATCTGGTCTTCCAAGGTAGGAGAGACTTGAAGGTTGGCGAGGAAACCTTGAGGAACAACTTGCAGATTAAGTTTGCGGAAAGCTTCACAAAGCTCGAGTTGATAAGGCTTGAGAATCAGACTGTTGCAGTAAGCCTTCCTGCTCAATGCGTCAGCAATCACATTGGCCTTGCCTGGAGTATACTCGATACTCGGATTGTACTCTTGAATCATTTCGACCCATCGAGTTTGCCTGAGGTTTAGATTAGGCTGAGTGAAGATGTACTTGAGACTCCTGTGATCAGTGAAAATGTCCACTTTTCTTCCCAATAGAAGATGTCTCCAAGTCAAAAGAGCATGCACAACTGCCGCCAACTCGAGATCATGAGTGGGGTAGTTCTTCTCATTAGGCTTCAACTGGCGAGAGGTATAAGCAACAACTTTCTTCTCTTGCATCAATACTACGCCAAGACCTTGGAGAGAGGCATCACAAAAGACCTTGTACGGCTTGGATTCATCAGGCGGAGTGAGAACTGGAGCAGTGATCAATTTCTCTTTCAAAGTGTTGAAAGCAATGTCACACTCCGGAGACCAAACGTACTTGACGTGCTTCTGGAGAAGATTTGAGAGAGGCTTCACGATCTTAGAAAAGTTTTCAACGAATCTTCGGCAATAGCTTGCGAGAACGAGGAAGCTACGGAGTTGCTTCACGTTCTGAGGAGGTTCCCAATTCACAATTGCAGACACCTTCTCAGGATTCACGGCAATGCCCTTGGCAGAGATGATATGACCAAGATAAAGAACCTCATCGAGCCAAAATTTGCACTTGGAGAACTTGGCGTAGAACTTGTGTTCTCTCAACTTATCAAGAACCAAACGCAAGTGCTTGACATGATCTTCCTTGTTCTTCGAGAAAACCAGAATGTCGGTGAGATAGACCAAAACGAAGTCATTGGTGTAGGCATTGAAGATGAAGTTCATCATGCGAGAGAACGTCGGAGGAGCGTTGACGAGGCCAAAAGACATGACAATGTATTCATATGAACCATAGCTTGTCCTGAAAGCCGTCTTGGGAATATCTTGCTCACGGATTTGAATCTGATGATAGCCCATACGAAGATCAAGCTTGGAGAATACTTGGGCACCTTTGAGTTGTTCGAACAACTCGTTGATGTTGGGAAGTGGGTTCTTGATGGTCTTCTTGTTCAATGGACGGTAATCAACACAAAGTCGGTCCGTTCCATCCTTCTTCTTCACAAAAAGAACACCACAACCCCACGGAGAAGAACTAGGCCGGATGAGACCCATTTTCTCTTGAATATCGAGTTGCTTCTTCAGCTCCTTCAACTCTTCAGGTCCGAGCTTGTAAGGACGCTTGCACACAGGTTCCGTACCGGGCTCAAGATCAATAACAAATTCAACTGGCCGGTGTGGAGGCATTCCTGGAAGCTCTTCTAGAAAGACGTCTTGATATTCGCAAATGACTGGAATTTGCGAGAGAGCGTCCAGTTCACCCTTCTCA
The DNA here is from genome assembly GCF_002162155.2 of Triticum dicoccoides. Taxonomy (NCBI): domain Eukaryota; kingdom Viridiplantae; phylum Streptophyta; class Magnoliopsida; order Poales; family Poaceae; genus Triticum; species Triticum dicoccoides. Next base: position 236,329,583 of record NC_041384.1, on the reverse strand, counting down.
TTGAGAGAAAACAGATGGATGGTATCATCCCGAGCAGCAAAGACAATTACATCCTCAAACGAATGAGTCAATTGAATCTGCGTGGCAGCACAATCAAGATGTGCCTTGTGCTTAGAAAGCCAATCCATCCCGAGAATAAGATCAATATCCGAGTTACCAAGAACCATTGGAGAAGCCAGAAACTTGAAATCACCCATCATGATAGAAACATCTGGGACTATTGAAGTAGCCCTCATAGACTTAGCCGGAGAAACCACTCCCATAGGTTTACCCAACATTTGTGAAACGAAGTCATGCTTGGAAACAAATGATCTTGACATGAAACAATGCGATGCACCAGTGTCAAAAAGAACTTTTGTAGGAACATCGTTAACAGGAAGGTTACCCATGATGACATCTGACGAATCCTCTGCCTGAGCTGCATTCAGCAAGTTGACCTTAGCGTGCTTGGGGTTATGCTTGACCACAGCTGTACTTGCCGATCTGACAGGAGAAGGAGGAGGAAGACGCCTCTGGTTGAAACACTTGTTGGCATAGTGACCCTTCTGTTGGCACTTGTTGCACGTGACCTCTGAAAGTGGACGGTGATACGGAGCACTCGATCTTGGAGCTTGAGACGAAGTCTTGTTCTGAAAGCCAGGGTTGGGTGGGTGGGAAGATCCACTGCCACCTTTGCACTTATGCTGATACGGCTGACGGAACGGAGGAGGAGGAAGCCAATACTTCTACTGCTTGGCCACTTGAGTAGAGGAAGAAGGAGTAACATCTCTGACTCGCTTCTTGGAAGCATCACACCTCAACTGAGCAGCCTCTTGCTTCAATGCCATGTTGTAGAACTCATCGTACCTCAAGGGCTCAAAGAGGACAAGAGCTAGCTGGATTTCTTCTCTGAGACCACCCCTGAACTGGTATATCATGCTCTTCTCATCAGGGACGTCCTGCTTGGCAAAGCGAGCGAGCTTCTGAAACAACTTGTTGTAGTCATAGACAGACAAAGAGCCTTGCTTCAGGTTGCGGAATTCCTCACGCTTGCTTTCAACCACGCTCTGGGGAATATGATGAGCTCGGAAATCTTGACGAAATTCATCCCAGGTGATAACACATCCACCTCTGGAGTCCTTGTACTGCTGGAACCATTCTGCAGCTTGATCTTTGAGTTGGAAGGAAGCGAACTTGACAAAGTCCTCAGGCTTGACGTTACTGCACTCGAAATGCTTGCACAGATCCACAAGCCAATCGTCAGCATCGGTTGCCTCAACACAATTGCTGAAAGTCTTTGGCCCGTTAGCAAGGAACTGGTTGAGTGTAGTAAAGTGATTCTGATTGTTGCCTTGATTCCCTTGGTTGCCTTGATTGCGCTCTTGAAGAATTTGCATGATCAACTGTGTGTTTGCATTGGTTGCGGCCATCACAGCTTGCCATGCCTCCGGAGGAGGGGGAGGTGGTGGCGGATCAGGATTCGGATTCGTGCGCGTTGGAGGAGCCATCCTGAAGAGGTTGACATCCATTAGCACATTGATAGACAAATATTGAAGCTGAATCCAACGGAATGAAAATTGGAACATATAGTCTTCACATACGAACAAAATGAACGAATGCATTCCTCTTGAAATGGTCACATATCCATAAATTGAGAAGCCACTTAGAATTAAGGTAGAGAAATAAATCAACAAGGTACGGATCAAGAACGAATACTCGGTAAGAAATCCCAATCTCAAACCAATATCCGTGGAAGAAGAACTAGAGCTACAAGAATTCCCACCTATGAAACTCCCGAACCCTTCCGGTTATGCAATCAGGTGTTGGGGATACAGGGGAAGCATAATATCTCACCCAAACTAGCAAATCCTACATCCAGCTGTATCCATCCTTCAACACATAACCAAGAAACCTTCGGAAACGATCTACCTCAACCTTCGAAAAGCATCCGTTATACAAGTTATGGCGATACTCCCGAACTCCCGCCCCAGTACTGGGTGGCGTCGAGGTTATCTCACCAACGAACTGCATAAAAGAGATTTTCGATGTCGGCGTACTAAACTCAGGTATTCCAGAACTGCAACGATAAAATTATGATGACAACACCTCAGAGCTCAACTCCCCGGGACACTTCCACTAAACCCCTGACAGGAGGCACCAAGACAATGTTCTCATCATAAAACCATCAGAACGATTCCAAGATACCCGCATGATCCTAATTTTTTTTAGTGAAATTTGAGAAAAGAAGAGTCAAAACTCTATGTCAGGATGCCTTACCAGAGCGATGAGGAGACTGGGAAGTAAAAAGAATTCCTAAACTCTTCGATATATAATTCCTAAATGTCTCAAAACATTTTTTTCTAGACACAACTCGGCTGCTAAAAATGATCAAGCAATGGGGCTCCTAAGGTCGGGGAAGGCTCTGATTACCAACTTGTAACACCCTCGATGCGACTATAGATCCCATGTGTCGAGGCACGACTTAGAGACATAATTGCATTGAAGGCATATGTCGCAAGTTAGGCAATCTTCACAACATCCCATGTAATATGATAATAAAAGGGGAGATAACATAGTTGGCTTACACTCGCCACGTCAATCAAGTACATAAATAACATTACATCATCCAAACACTCATGGCCCGACTACGGCGCCAAAATAAAAGATAACCCAACATGCGACAACGGTCCCTTTCACCCCCAACTGGGCACCACTACTGATCATCAGGAAAGGAAACATAGTAACGTTGAGAGTCTTCGTCGAACTCCCACTTGAGCTCAAGCGCGTCTCCTGGAGCGGAATCATCAGGCCCTGCATCTGGTGTTATAGTAATCTGTGAGCCATAGGGACTCAGCAATCTCGCACCCTCGCGATCAAGACTATTTAAGCTTATAGGTAAGGCAAGGTTAAATATATGTGGAGCTGCAGCAAGCGACTAGCAAAAATATGGTGGCTAACTTATTCGCAAAAGAGAGTGAGAAGAGGAGGCAAAGCGCGAGCGAGAAACTAGAGAACAACCTGCGCAAGCATTACTCCAACACCGTGTCCACTTCCCGGACTCCGCCGAGAAGAGGCCATCACGATAACACACTCAGTTGATTTATTTTAAATTAAATTAAGGTTCAAGTTATCTACAACCGGACATTAACAAATTTCCATCTGCCCATAACCGTGGGCACGGCTTTCGAAAGTTCAAATCCCTGCAGGGGAGTCCCAACTTAGCCCATGACAAGCTCTCACGGTCAACGAAGGAATAGACCTCCTCCCAAGACGTTCCGATCAGACTCGGTATCTCGGTTCTTCAAGACAACTCCAACAATGGTAAAACAAGTCCAGCAAGACCACCCGCTGTGCCGACAAATCCTGATAGGAGTTGCACATATCTCGTTCTCAGGGCACACCGGATAAGCTAAGCGTACGGGAGCCAACGTAACCCAAGTTGCCAAGGGACGGCCCCGCACGGTGCTCTAGGTTAGACCAACACTCAGAGGAGCACTGGCCCAGGGGGGTTTAAAATAAGATGACCCTTGAGTCCGCAAAACCCAAGGGAAAAGGCTAGGTGACAAATGGTAAAACCAAGGTTGGGCATTGCTGGAGGAGTTTTATTCAAAACGGACTGTCAAGGGGTTCCCATTATAACCCAACCGCGTAAGGAACGAAAAATCCGGGAACATAACACCGATATGACAGAAACTAGGGCGGCAAGAGTGGAACAAAACACTAGGCGAGAGGCCGAGCCTTCCACCCTTTACCAAGTATATAGATGCACTAAGATAACAAGATAATATAATGATATCCCAACAAGTGAATAAATGTTCCAACAAGGAACGGCCTCCAATCTTCACCTGCAACTAGCAACGCTATAAGAGGGGCTGAGCAAAGTGGTAACATAGCCAATCAACGGTTTGCTAGGACAAGGTGGGTTGGAGGTTTGACAAGGCAATTTGGGAGGCTTGAAAGCAAATGGTAGGCATCGTAGCATTGACATAGCAAAAGAGCGAGCAAACTAGCATAACAAAGATAGTAGTGATTTCGTGGGTATGATCATCTTGCCTGCACAGTTGTCAGAGTTGACTGGATCCTCGAAAGCGAACTCAATGGGCTCCTCGTTAGCGAACTCATCTTCCGGCTCTACCCAAACAAGACAAACAAGCAACAAGGATACAATCAACCATGTGCAAGGATCATACAAGATGATGCAAAGACGATATGCTATGCAGGATGCGATGCAGGATGCATATGCATGATGTGACAAGGAAATGCAAGAACCTGGCCTCAACTTGGAAATCCAAGTGTGCCACTGGAGATGAGATGAAATCGCTTGAAAACGATATAAAGAACGTCAGAATCGGAGTTACGGTTTGGAAATGGCAAGCGATTCAAATATGACACCGGTCTGTGATTTGCAGCAAGTAGCCATCTAAATGCAATGAGATGGACATGCAACAGCACCCAAATATGACAACAAAATACATGGCAGGGATGCATTCAAGATTCTTAACAAAAGTCTAGCACTGAGCTACGGCCAATTCATCCATTAACAAGTTCAAACAAGCATGGCAAAAATGCATATGACAAACAGATTTCAGACAGTGAAATTAACACTTGTCTGGAATTTCAGATCAGGTAGCACTCTTCGGAGCAGAAAAACTACATGCTACAGGACCTGAACATGGCAAAGTAAATCATGGCATGGAGCTACTCAAAGAGCTTAACAAAAGTCCCTTAGTGACCTTGAGCCAAAAGGGATCAGAAAATACGATTGCAAGCATGTGAATCATAGCAAAAACATAATCAGTTTTCAGACTTAGTGAAAACTGGCACATGCTGAAACATAACTCAAGTAGGCATGTTTACGAGCTTGAAGCACTCACTACGGAGCAAGTCATGACCAACTAAGCATGCATCTATCAAGAACACACAAAATGCAAGCTAGGTATGGCAAGAACAATAACATAGCATGCACGGATCAACTACAACATCATCGGCAAAATTGCAAACAAGTTGACAATCTGCCCAGATTCAGAAAGTAGCAAAAGTAGAGCTCAATTGACTCAAGCTAGGGTGCTCCATAATTGCAAACAAAGACATGGATGGATAGAGCACTACAAGATTAACAAAACATCCTTACTGATCATCCTCAAAATAGGCACGGATCTCTAGGAAACAACATGAACATATGACAACATGAGATAAACAGATCAAGGACTTGGTGGAATTGCTAAGTCCCTGAAATCAGAATTAACAAGTGCACCACTTTGCAAGCTTGTACTAGTCACCACAAACATCACAAAAATACATGGGTTGCACCTTTGGAAAGATGACAAAACCCTTAACAAAACATATGTAGAGCATCAGGGCATATCATGCACACAATAATCATGGCAAAAATGACAAAAAGCTAAACGGAGTAGCAGATCTGACAATTATCTCAAGTAGCCTTCTTCTAACAGCATTTCGGGCATCAAGATGAACTCAAATGAAAAAGATGCAATGGGATGAAATTATGTACTCTATGACATGAACATTTTGATATGCTATATGCATGAATCGGGACTACGGATGCAAAGTTACGGAGCTATGAACATGGGCATTTGGATCTGAAAATTCCGAGGACTTAGTAGAAAAAATCAACCTCCGGATCTAGGGTTTCGGTGGCACGCAAAAAGAGGCAGCCGGATCGTCGCCGGAGTAGGAGGTAGAGGAGGCCGGCCGGAGTTGGCGGCGGCACGGCGCCGGCGCGG
>NC_041384.1:236284841-236323699 GCF_002162155.2 Triticum dicoccoides | reverse complement strand
TGGGCCATGCGGGCCGGTGCGGGCGCGGGTGGCGGCGCGCCACGTGGCACCACGCCACTAGCTGCGGGCGGCGGTGGCGATTTGTCCGGTGCGGGCCGGACATGTCCGGCGCGCCGGATGGAGGGAGGCTAGGGTTTCGGGGGGGAGGAGAAGGGGAATTTTGGGGGTGGTCTTTAAATAGGCATAGAGGGAGCTAGGAGAGTCCAAATGAGGTGCGGTTTTCGGCCACGCGATCGTGATCGAACGATCTAGACGATGGAGCAGGCTTAGGTGGGTTTTGGGCCAAATTGGAGGGGTGTTGGGCTGCAACACACACGAGGCCTTTTTGGTCCCTCGGTTAACCGTTGGAGTATCAAACGAAGTCCAAATGATACGAAACTTGACAGGCGGTCTACCGGTAGTAAACCAAGGCCGCTTGGCAAGTCTCGGTCCAATCCGGAATGTTTAATCCCCACACACGAAAGAAAGGTAGGAATGACCACCGGAGGAGAACGAAGTGCCGGAATGCAAAACGGACAACGGGGAAAATGCTCGAATGCATGAGATGAACACGTATGCAAATGCAATGTGCATGATGACACAATATGAGATGCATGACAACGATAACATCACACGGAGACAAAAACCCGAACCCGAGAAAATAAAATAACTTAAAGCTTGAAGCAGCAAGAGTTGGAGTACAAATTGGGAAAGTTACATCCGGGGTGTTACACTTTGTCATGCCGTGGGCCGCAGGCAGGCAAGTCTGGGGACCCTCGTTCCTAGGACGCCGACAGAGCAGGTGTTGGAGGAGGGAGGGGCTGCGCCAGGGAAGGGGTTTCCGCTGCCCGCTCACTCCCTCACTATATATAGGGGGAAGGCGGGGAGGAGGAGGCTGTCGGTGTCAAAACCGGTGGATCTTGGGTAGGGGGTCCCGAACTGTGCATCCAGGATTGATGGTAACAGGAGACGGGGCACACAATGTTTGCCTAGGTTCGGGCCCTCTCTATGGAGGTAACACCCTACTTCCTGCTTGATTGATCTTGATGAGTATGAGTATTACAAGAGTTGATCTACCACGAGATCGTAATGGCTAAACCCTAAAAGTCTAACCTGGCTATTATTATGGTTATCCCGGGCTATCTACGGACCTAGACCTCCGGTTTATATAGACACATGAGGGATCTAGGGTTACACAAGGTCGGTTACAGAGAAAGGAATATTCATAGTTGGTCGCCAAGCTTGCCTTCCACGCCAAGGAGAGTCCCATCCGGACACGGGTAGAGTCTTCGGTCTTCGTATCTTCACAGCCCAATAGTCCGGCCTATATCCAAGAGGTCAGACGACCGAGGACCCCTTAGTCCAGGACTCCCTCAGTAGCCCCTAAACCAGGCTTCAATGATGATGTGTCCGGCGCGCAGATTGTCTTTGGCATTGCAAGGCGGGTTGCACTTTCCCAATACTCCAATATAGTCTTCGGATAAAATGATGGTGTCTGGATCTGTAACACTAGTACCACACACGACTGCAGGGAATATAATATTTCACGAGTCCCCATATGCTCACAACTCTTCACAAGATGACATCACATCTGCCCAACCATTATATTGAACCGTTTTTGTCTGCCATTCCACGTTTCGAGATGCGGTTTCCATTGGCACGTTTTGTCAAAGCAGAGATCGTGTCCCCTTATTGTGGGATTCTCATCAATACGGGTGTGGGTAACCCAACTGTGTCGTTTACACAACCCCTGGGGAATAGGCGAGTTTTATGGCGAGTGGGGAGGCATTCGATATTCACTGCCCTTATAAGGGGATAAGGATCCCCCCTTATTCTCCACGCCTTCTCTCTTCCTCCGCCCTTCCACTTTCGAGCTCTAGCGCCCAAGTTCTCATCTTTTCCCCACTCGAGCAAGCACTCAACCATGTCCGGATCCAGAGGTCAAGGCAAGTGGATAGCCTCCTTCGTCAAGGAGAAGGACATTATTGAGCTTTGGGCGGCCGAGTATCTGGCGAAGGAAATCACCCACCGTCTTCCAGCCCAGGGGAAAGTCGTCCCCACACCAAAGCCCAACGAGTGGGTGGTATTCATCCCTCATTTCCTCTGCGGGCTAGGGTTTCCACTCCACCCTTTCGTCCGCAGGCTGATGTTCTATTACGGGCTAGACTTCCATGATCTATCCCTGAACTCTTTCCTCAATATCTTGGCGTTCATCATCGTGTGTGAGGCCTTGCTCCGCATCCAGCCCCACTTCGGGCTGTGGCTCAAGGTCTTCAACGTGAAGCCGAAGGTGGTGGATGGCGAACGCGCAGAGTGCAGAGGCGCCATGGTGAGCAAACTGACCAATGTCTCCTGGCCAAAAGGCACTTTCATGGAGACTGTCAAGGAATGGCAGAAATAGTGGTTCTACATCACAGAACCCCGCGGCGCCACCTAGGCCGCAGCTGCCGAATTCAACTTTGGCACTCCCATGCGACTCACCTCCTGGGTTGAGAAGAGCCCGAACTGGTCTTCGTCAGATGAGCTGATAGCGCTACAAACGCGCGTTCAAAGCATGGTGGACAAAGATATCAAGATCGTCGATGTAATCCAGGTGATGCTAGTTCGCCGGATTCTCCCGTGCCAAAGACGAAGTCGCCCTTTATGGGAGTTCAATCCGAAGAAGCGCCATACCCTGAAGAGGCTCTTTGAAACCACTCACGAAGACGCCTAGAAGTTGCTCTTCAAGGGAAACGGGACACCGCCGGCCACAGACTCAGACCGCGGGCATGACATTAACCACCTCGCCAACGAGGTATGTTTTTAACGCATCCTCTACTTGCTCGTTTCAAGGATGATATCTGAGGTCTTATTATCATTGCTTCTTCAGGAATGGATGGAAAGGGCGAAGTGGATCCAGTGTCCGGCTCCGCTGCCTGAAGAACCAGTCATCCCGCGTCTAGCGAAGATGCTGGTGCCGGTGCCCTATAAGGCGCCAGAGAAGAAGGCCAAGGGGAAGGCCAAGGGGGCCCGGAGTGGCCCCGCCGCAAGGGCGCTTCAGACGCGACGTCCGAAGACAAGACCCGCTCCTCCGCCACCGAAGACGATGACGATGAGGAGGAGGAGGAGAGCGACCCTCCCCCTGATGTGGGGAGGAAGAAGAGGGCGGCCTCCACAAATCTGGAGGCGGGGGCGCCCAAGAAGGGGAAAGGCCCTCCCGCGGGCAGTTCCATGTGCGACGTCGACAACAGTCCAGAGCGACGCCCACGGAACGAGCCCCTGGCACCGTGAGTACTAAGAACCCGTACAGGTCCATTTATCCGGCATCTCCACCTTAAGGTATGTTATACGGTTTAATAGTGTCATTGTAGTCCGGCCCATGACAGCTCCCAGCGATCCTCATCAAGAGGCTCGTTGGACTCAAAGGACATGGCCAGGGAGACACCGCCAGCCGCATACTCTCCCAAGGCCAAGGGAGACGACAAGGTTGTCATAACCCTAGTCAGTGCATGCATTAGAGTGACTGCATCATGTTTAAATTTCTCAGAAACTTGAAATGGGGATGACAGAAAACCCCCCAGCACCCCCTTAATCCAACTAGGGTTTACTAAAATCTTTTTCAATGAATCCAAAATGCCCATCTAAAATGCTCATCATCTTTGCCTTGGTTTAGAACCTCTGGAAAGAGTGCACACTTTTCTAGGACAACTTTGGGTCACTAGATTAAATCATATGTAATTTGCATTTGGACATTTAAATGCTATTAAATATTTTAAATGTCCAAATAATCATAAACTTAAATGTTTACTGTTGGATATATTCCAAACAGTGGGCTTGAGAAAGTTCCATGATTTTTTAATGTGCCTAAGTATTTTTAATAAGGCCCTAAAAGCTGCAGAAGAAAAAGAAAACAAGAAATAAAAGAGAGAGAGAGAGAGACTTACCTGGCCTCACCTGCGCAACCCACCTGCCCGGCCCAGCTGGCAGCCCAGCCAACTGGCCCAGCCCACTGCCACAGCCCCCTCTGCTGCCTTCCTCCTCGTGCCAGTAGGCAAGGGCGCGTGCCCAGCGTGCGAAGCCACACGCCGGCCACCTCCACCCTGCCTGTGTGCCCCCTCGATCGCCTGGGCGTCCCTGGAGATGCCACACACCCCCTGGCCTCTCTCTCCCTCACCCGTGGCCTCTCCCCTCCTCTGCTATCTCCCCGCAGCGCATCCGATCACGCTCGTCGCCGCCGCTCGTTGCTGCCACGCGCACCGCCGATGCCTTGCCTCCCCGATCAGTCCAGCGCCTCCGCCACCTCGCGCCACGCCTTTCCATCGAAGGAAGCAAAGGCGGAGGCCCTGTGAAGCCGCCGTCATCGCCATCTTCCTCATCTCTGTCCAGTGGTCGCCGTCGTTGATTCACCGGATATAAAGCGTCCCCAAGCCGCTGAGTAGCTCCTCCGACCCCCAGTGAGCTCCTGCTCTGAATCCCCCTCCTCCCCGCTTTTATTTCAAGCTCAAACCGCCCACTCCTTGCTGATCGAGCTCAACGCCGCTCGGGCTCATCACCGGCGCCGCTCCGATGACCATTTGGTCGTGCCAATGTGCCAAACATGCCACCACATTGCGTAGTGCCTTGCCCGCGCTTTAGTTTGCGCGTTTGCTCGCTGCAGCCGCTTCCCCGTGCACAGCCGAACTCCGGCCACCGCTGTCGAGCTCGCGGGCGTCGTTTCCGGCGTCCCCGTGTCCAGCCATTTGCCCCACTGGATGCGGAAGCTCCCTAGCTTCACGTAGCACGCCTCCGCCGTTGATTTTGTCGCCGGAGCGCGAAACCCGCGCTGCTCCACCACGTCTGGCCTCGCCGACGTCATGTCGCCGGTGGGTTTGACCCGCTGACTAGGGGTTTGACCTTCCCTGGGTCGCTGACGTGTGGGCCCAGGCCCCTGTTTAGTTAGTGTTAACTTAATAAGTGTTAATTAATTTAGTTAGTTAGTTGAGCCACTGACATGTGGGCCCCGCCCTGCTAACAGCCTAGTTAGGGTTAGATTAGCACTAACTAACATAGTTAGTTAACTGAGTTACTGACCAGTGGGTCCCACTAGCCAGGTTTGACCTGGACTAGGTCTGTTGACCTGCTGAGGTTAGCATGACATAGTGCTGATGCAGTAAACATTTTCTGGGATTTTAAATAAGTCAGAAATGCTTTATAATTTTTAGAAAATGTCCAAAACTTCAAAAATTCATAGAAATGCAACCATAACTCCAAATGAAATAAGTTATATATGAAAAATGATCAGAAAATTCCAATCTATCCATCTGTAACATTTTCATGCATGTTAGAACAACTTATGACTATTGTTTAGGACAATTCAATTAAATGGCATTTAAGAAATTACATATGGAGTTTGAATTGGAACCTAGGGTTCAAACCAACTCCATTTAACCTGTTGCTAGTTGCATTAGCTCAAATCACAACATATTGCCATGTCACATTCATGCATCATATTGTCGCATTGCATTGATTGTGTTCTTCCTTATTTGCCGGTGTTTGTTCCCTCTCGATAGACGTGGTTCCGACGATGAGTTCGATGACATCTATGAAGAACTATACTATCTTCAGAAGTGCCAGGCAAGCAAAACCCCCTTGTTCATTCCGATACAATCACACTCTCTCGCTCCTGCTCTCTTTTACTGAATTAGGACAACAACGATTCAACTGTTACATGCTGCGGTAGTTGAACCCCTTTCCTCTGCATGACCTGTCATTGCCACAGTAAATAGATGAAACCCATTAGCATGAGTAGGAGTTGTTTGAACCCTGATGTGCCTACTCATTCATGCTTGTTTGTCATGCCTGCTACCGCTTAGAGTTGAGTCAGGTCTGATTCATCGGGGATGAATCGGAATGTGGTGAACATGTCTTACGGTTGAGAGCTAAGTGTGTGAACACGATTTGGTAAAGGTAGCGGTGAGAGGTCATGTAGGAGTACATGGTGGGTTGTCTCATTGAAGCCGTCCTCAGGAACTGAGTTTTGTGTTTGTGATCCATGAACAACTACTACCACACGTTGGGCCCTGAAATATGACACCGCTCGACTTATTGACCCCCTGTCCTCTGTCCACGAGTTGCAAGTAGTTTCTGGTGTTTGTAGTATGCTGGAGGCCGTGCGTAGCGCTGACCCGAGGGGTGGGCTGTGATGCGGTAGGCATGTGGCCGGGTATGTCGGGCGCCCGTTTGGTGTCTCGGAACCCTGTACACATAGTTTGGGGCCATAAGTGGAAACCTCGGCCGGAGTCCCTTCAGATGGAACCTGAATAGGCGATAAACCTGGACTAGAGACTTGTGTGGTTAGTCAGGTCGTGGTCTACACCCAAGTCGACTTTCGCTTGAAGTCTGCCGAGCACATGTCGTGTGCAGACGCTAAGTGGAGGAAACATTTGTGAAGAAGTACACCCCTGCAGGGTTATAAACGATCTATTAGAATAGCCGCGTCCGCGGTAAAGGACCTCTGGGTTGCCTATACAGTTCATAGACAAGTGAAAGTGGATACTCTAAAATGCGCAAGATAAGCGTGAGTGATATGGATGGCGTTCTCGTAGGGAGACGGGAGCGGATCCATAGTGGTGTATTGATTGGTGAATATGTAGACTCGTGTGCGCCACCTCAAAAGCGTTACTTGCAGTTGTAGTTTAGGATAGCCACTGAGTCAAAGCTAGCTTGCTGGAGTTAAACCCCACCATCCTTTTGTTGATACTGATGCATATGTAGATAGTTCTGATGTAAGCCTTGGTGGGTACATTTGTACTCACGTTTGCTTAATTTATGTTTTGTAGAGAGACTTCAGTCTCGCTAGTAGTCCCACATGGACTCTGACGTTTAGCTTGTTACCTCAGCTATGATCTTGTGCCCTCTGGAGGGTCTTGTAGATAGTCAGACTTCTCAGCCCTTTTAATTTGTAGTTGTCTGTACTCAGACATGTTAAGCTTCCGCATGTGCTTGTTGCTTGTATGACTTGAATGCTGGGTCCTCAGACCCGTGTTTGTAATATTTGGCTCTTCCGAGCCTAATGAATAAATACCTTGAGTTGTAGAGTTTTGTTGTGATGCCATGTTGTATTTACACATATCGGGCATATTGTGTGTATGATTGAAATGCTTGATATGTGTGGGATCCGACAACCTAGTTTTCTGTCCTTGGTAGCCTCTCTTATGGGGAAATGTAGTCTAGTGCTTCCACTGAGCCATGGTAGTCTGCTACAGCCTGGTTTACCGAAGTCCTGCTAGCCCAGTTACTACTGCTCTGGAACACTTAGACTGACCGACATGTGATCCACTTCGTTCCTGCGTCTGTCCCTTCGGGGAAATGTCATGCGGTGACTTCCGGAGTCCTGCTAGCGTGCTGCAGCCTGGGTTCCCGGAGTCCTGTTAGCCCAGTTGCTACAACCCGGATTCACACGTTGATGACCGACACGTTTGATGCTAGTTCATGTATGCCTGTCCCTGTAAGTTAGCTCCACTTTGGGTTCACGACTAGTCATGTCGGCCCGGGTTCTCTGTCATATGGATACTAGCGACACTATCATATACGTGAGCCAAAAGGTGCAAACGTTCCCGGGCCAGGTAAGGTGGCACCCGTTGGAATACCGTGCGTGAGGCCGCAAAGTGATATGATGTGTTACATGCTAGATCAGTGTGACTTAGAATCAGGGTCCTGACAGCTTTGGTAACAGAGCCTGACTACCTGTAGGATTACCAAGGCAAACTGGTCGAAGTTGAGTCTAGAAATTCTTTAGTTATATAAGGGAATTGATTGTGGAAGGGAACATAAGGCTCTTTTTACTCCTTTACCTTATGCCCTTCTGATTCGAGTCATCCTCTTCTCTTCTACGACATTAAGAAACTAGACTTCTCATCTTTCTATCAGGATCATGTGTTACTAATCCGCAGACTTATAGGATTGATGGTTTCAAGCCTCAGTTCAGTTCTAGTACTCCCGTATGTTGACCATTGATCTCGGAACCTTGATATTGTGATGTTGAGTGGTTATGCCACCATTTTTGCAAGATGTCTAATCCTTTTCGAGCATTTACATCCATTATGTTGTCCGTGTCATCCCAGGTTTCTAACTAGTCTGATGCATTTGCAAATCCCTTCTACCATTTCCGATGTTCCTTTGGGACAGATTAACTACATGAATCGCCGAGTTGAGGTACTCCCTTGCCTCAGCATATATGTTGAAGCCATTATTATGACCCTAGGCGTCTTATGAAACCATCTAGTAATCTAGCCATGTTTTGTGTTCCCAGTGTGATGAATCTGGCCATCATTCTCGAAAGCATCCCATGATGCCATTTAGTTAGTAGGCATTCTTTTCCTGGGTTCTAGAACCCGAGATTCACCCTACTTACCTCCTGTTAATAGTGTTTGCTTGTTCCTTTAGGATATTAGCAACTTTGCGATAGTCCTCGAGGTCCGTGGTATTTCCCTCTTCCAAATACCATGAACTACTTATGGCAGAAGTTCTTTTGAACCAAAAGATCACAACCAGAGTGCTCTTGATGAGTTCTCCATTCTACATTGTGAATCTGCCAGTTCTACCTTTCTGCATGGGTTATCCAGAAGAAATGTTTAACTTTGCTTGACATACTAATCTATGCACCCACAACTCAGAAAGATATATGTTCCTTTGAGTTGTCCCTCTCTTTAGTTGTATCCTGATCCCTGTCTATCATTTGATAGTCAAGAGCATGTCATGCATTCATGCTCATCGATACCTCATATTCTTATGGTCTGTCAAGTCATTCTATTCTGGAATGACTAGGAGAAACAAACTCCAGTACCTTGTCCACTTCGAGGATTGGGTCAAAGTAGTTGTATTCCGTGGATCAAAATGCCAATCCAGCCTTTGCTCCGCTCTACCTTGGAGTGTTACCATCTTTATGCCTAGAATTTCATGAGAATTGCACCACCTCTTATGAATTCTTGATGCAGTGATACTTCTCGCCATCATTATTCATTCCTCGATCCCTTGTTGTTGTAACCAGAATGCTGACAAGTGAACTGTGGTGTGTGAAATCAATACTTCTAGCAACATTGTTTCTTGGTAGTTAATGGACAATACTCTCACTCTTAGCGTGTTGGTTACTGAACCATCATTCTAAGATTGATTGTGCTACCTAGTCCATTTTCCCTGATGCACTCCTCGATCAATGAGATAGGATTGTGTCACTCCATCACTCTCTTGGTCACATCGTCTTGCCCTGAAAAGCAAGATTGTTCTCGAGCTTAGTAACATATCGGTGGTTCATGATTTTCCGAATATCTTCTCGGAAGTGTTACCAGGTTGTCACCTGACCGCTATGTTGAGTTTGTGATCAAGTTGGTTTCTTGTAGCCACCCATTTCTCAAGAATCTGTGTTGGATACCCCTGAGCTAGTTGGTTAAGCTAAACAACAACTTGCAGAGTTGGAAGATAAAAGCTTGCCTAACTTAGTTCATTCCAAAGGGATATCCTTGTGTTTGTGTGTTAGTTGAAGAGAGATGATATATTGATCGATTGTTCCTCGTGATCGGTTGTTGAATCCATCGTATTGTCCAAACCTTGATTTGAGTGTGGGCTATCGTCAAATCAAGTTAGAACCGACGATATTTGTAACGTTGTCTTACTCGTGGTTGTTCCTCGAGCATACACCATTACAACCTTTGGTCTGACCAATACTATCACATTGTTCACATAATGGTGGAATTCCAGTGATATGGAAAATTCCGATGAGTTGTTGTTGAGCCCATCCACAACATTTTTTCTCCTCCATGATTCATGTTGAACATCAACCTAGTGTTGGAAACTTTGTAAGAAATGCCTTCGTGTTCCGTTCATGAAGGCTATGCTTGGATGGTGGAAGTGACTTCCTCGAATTCATGTGAATTTGGTGCAAGTTGCAGCCGTGAGTTTGAGAAAGATTGTTTTTGTTTTCTCTGGTATCATCCCAAGTTAGTTATGCATGTGCGAATGTATTCTATGGTTTGGTAGATTAATTACCTACACTCCATATGTATTCCCTAGCACACCAAGCCACTGATTGATTTGTTCAAGGAAAAGAAGTTCTTAAGTGCTAATCTTTAAGGACCCAAAGGTACATGCACATGACTTCGCTCTTCGCAATGATGGTTCCCAATCAGAACTCGGTAGTGTTTTGTTGTAAGACTACTATGTGGTCATGCTTGTCTTGGACAATATGTTCACATGTATGTAGCAGAACCAGCTCATGTTTTAGAGCTTGCTATAGTAGTTCACTCCCCGAGAATCTCGCAATGCCATCTCGTCGATTTTTATTGCAAACTTTCATTTTCCTTTCTAGACTTGATGAGTCTGAAATAGACTGACACCAACCAGATCTGAATCTCAGACAGATATTGTCGTGCTTTTGTCACGGCAGATGTCCTAGAGAAAGGACTTAGTTGTGGAGCCATCACGACGGGTTAGCTTGAAGGCGTTAAAGCGGACACAAGGACGCAAGAGAGTTTATACTAGTTCGGCCCCTTCAAGGAAGGTAAAAGCCTACATCTAGTTGTGATGGAATTGATGGGGTTTCGATGACTAGGGAGCAAACAAGCTTCGCCTATGTCTTGAGTTGTTGTCTGTTGTCCCTGAACTGCCTCCAGGTCGCCCCCTTATATACACGGGTGACGCCAGCCGGTTCAGAGAGTCCCAACACCGGTTCATACTCGTATCCGGGTTGGTCCCTCCTTGTTCCTAACTTACAGTACAAGTATATGCACAAACGTCGATGTACGACTACAGGTTGTAAACCGACTACGGGCCCTGGGCCTTTATCTGCCTCTTTAGGTTTTAACACCTTTGATCTACTGATGAAGTTAATCCAGCCCAGGTAGGCCGGTTTATGCCCAGTAGTAATATCCCCAACATTAGGCCCCAGATTGATTTGAACAGGTTCATGTCAATCCTTAGCAAAGATCTTCGTCTTCAACATCTTCTTGTAGTTGTTGAACCGCCGTGACGTCATCTTCTCTGTTTGCTGTAAACCGGCATGACATCATCTGTCATAAAGAAAACATCCATGATATCCTCTTGTTTAATAGATTTGCAATGACCGAGGTGACCGCCCCACTTCCAAAATCTACGGTCCCTTGATTCCCGCGCCTGACACATGTCCTTTGCCTTATAAATAGGCCCGAAGGGTCATTTCTTTTCTTCCCTTCGTGCCCTTCTTCTTCGTCTTCCTCGCATCGCCAGTCTCAGAGCTCCACCTCCGCTGTCGTCTTCTGCATCACCCTTGGCCGCTGCATCAACTTGAACGCACCAGAAAGCCGCGACGACCTTCCACGTCTTCCTCAGCTCTGGTAGGTCTTCTGTTCTTCTCAACATAGATCTGATCTAGGGCTTCGTGTTCTTGCAGTGTTCATCATTTGTTCATACTCATGTACTAGCTCCTGGATGCACTTGTGAACCCTTGCTTTGTGTAGTGGTAACTTTCAGTATCCGCCGCTAGTTTCCTGCCCAAAACCATAGATCTCACATATACTTCTGCTCATTGATTCAATACTGTTCTGCTTTGATCTTCGAATATTTTTCTTATTTTCTGAACTTGCTTCAGATCCAACACCGTAATAAGATCTTGTGAAACCTGTTTCTGCATACTTAATCATCCGCAATCTCAATTGCTTCAATGTTTAGGTCAGGCAGTTTAACCTTATAGAAAATTTTCCAAACCGGTAAATGCCATTAGTCCCCTTGTTGAACCGCCAGATGTAGGTTGCTTCATG
Organism: Triticum dicoccoides; assembly: GCF_002162155.2. Classification (NCBI taxonomy): domain Eukaryota; kingdom Viridiplantae; phylum Streptophyta; class Magnoliopsida; order Poales; family Poaceae; genus Triticum; species Triticum dicoccoides. Next base: position 236,311,973 of record NC_041384.1, on the reverse strand, counting down.
AAACTCCGGTTTAGATAGGGTTGTTTCCGGTTTAACATTGTACATACCAGTGCATTTTAGTCAATGCATTTTTGAACCGGGATCTTTTACCTTGTAGATTCCATCATGGCCAAGCAAGTGTATGAGTGCAATTGGGTTCCTTCTCGCGTCACAGAGGCTGAACTGGACGATTTAGTCCTGATTGGTGCTTTAGGCAGTAAGGATATAATCCATTAGAGGGCTCCTGGCAAAGAATGCCCTCCCACACCTCGAGAAGGAGAGGTTGTTGTTTTCGTAGATCACTTAGCCCGGGGCTTTAAGCCGCCCGGTTCTAAATTTTACCGGGATGTCTTAGCCGATTTCCAGCTCCATCCACAAGATACTGGCCCCAACTCTGTTACAAATATGTGTCACTTCCAAGTGCTCTGTGAAGCGTTCTTTCAAGAGGAGCCCACAGTGGAACTGTTCAGAGACCTATTCCATCTAAACTGTCGTACTGAATTTACTGACGGCTCCAATACGGAGTTGGAAGGTGTGGCAATTCAGAAAAGGAAAGAGGTCACATACCCTCACGCAAAACTGCATAGCCACCCCAAAGGATGGAATCAGACATGGTTCTACTGCAAAGACACCTCCCCTGCTGGTGAAAATCCCTTGCCTGGCTTTCGACCGGAGCGGCTCAGCAACACACACCCTTCTCCACAAAGATTGACTGCACAGGAGAGAAGTAAATATGCTCCTCAGCTATCAAAGCTCAGAGCTTTTATGGCCAACGGTTTAACAGGGGTTGACCTTGCTCGCTGTTGGATATCATGGAGCATACTGCCTCTTAGTCTGCGCTCCGGTTTGATGTGCCAGTATACTGACCGTGTTGATGACCCACTGCGACACTCAAGACTCCAGCTCTCTGGTGAAGAAATCACAGAGGCTGTGCGTAAGATACTGAAGGAACCGGAACACATCTGCGCCAGAACCGGCCTGCTTCCCTTCTGTGCCACCAACAAACCGCCAGCTGTAAGACTTTGACTTTTCCCTTTACTGAATCTGTTATTGATATGTCTGGTCATTGTTTTTAATATCAGTGTCTGCATAATCAGGGAGACGATCCGTTTTGGAGCAAAAAACTGCCGCAGGAGAAGCCAGAAAAACCAGACAAACTGGAAAGAGCAACCCGGCAAAACACTAAAGCTGTGAAGAAGACTGCCCATAGGAAAAGAACCACTGCCTCTTCTAATCTGGCTCCTGACGATGAGGTTGATAACCCGGACTTTGAGGTAGAGCTTGACTCACTCGGTTTATTTTTCATGCGTCTTATTGATGATGATATTTGTCAGGATGATGTCGAAGCCAGCCACGCGGATGTTGCCGAGGTAATTATTCTCTCTTCCGATTCAGAAACTTTGCCTTCACAAAAAATCCTTTAGGCAAACCGGAAAGTTAAATTTTCTCATCCTCTTGCTTATTTGGATCCTAAACTTCTTATGAAGACCCAACAACACGAAGCTCGCCGCACCACCCGGCACAGCGGTCAGGTAGTTACCTCCGCCGGTTTACCGAACAGTCCGGTTCGGAAACGCCATTCCGAGGTCTCTAATTTTCTTGCCAGTGCTTGTCCTAAAGCGGGCTGCTTTCGTCAACCTCTTACTCCGTCTGACTCCAATTATCAGGTTACTTCCCACTCATCTTCTGGCGAGTCATTGGCTACTCAGCTCCCACCGCTCAAAACGTTGTTTGGGTAAGCTATACTTATTGTGATGTTTGCAGTACATTGCCTTAGAACATATTCTGTATTTGATTTTGTTATCCTTCTCAGGGCCAAACCTAGGCCAAGCAAGAAGGCCCGCCTGGACAAAGCGGTCGAAGAGGATGTCGTTCTTGAAGCGGACAAGACACCCAATGCTGAAACGGCTATTCCTGAGGATATTCCCAACGATCCACCGCAGCAAGATGATGATCTTATTGCAGAAGAGAGACCTACTGACACCTCAGGTCCTACCCATCAGCCTACAGGTTCCATCTGGATTGAAAGCTCCACCGGTCCAGCAAAGCCTACTGACAAGCCAACAGCTCCAATGCAAACCGGCGGTACCAAAGATGATGAGGTTGTCATTACTGGTACTGGCCATACTGAGCCAAACAATCATGTCGCTTTATCCAAACATTCTACCAAGGAAGAACTTTCTGCCTTTGGTAAAGGCAAGTGGAACGCTGATCTGACGACTTGCGCTGCTCTGAACGCCCAAGATATCCATTCCGGCTATCTGAACCGGCTGTATACCAGCCGTGACTATGAAGCCTGTCTGGTTAACATGATGAAAGACAAATATGAGGTAATTTCCATATGCTCCTTCCTGCTTGTATGCTTCCATTCCTGACTCTCCTAGCCCCAAGGGCCGGTTTGGAAAATTCTTTCAAATCGGGACTTAAATAATATAAATCTTGTTGCTTTGAAATTTGCTGATGTATCCCCCAAGGGCCGGTTCAACTTTAGCATAGTTAAACCGGTACTTTAAGTAATTGAAACTGCCGTTTCAGAATATATATGATCAAGTAGCCATTAGCCCCCAAGTGCCAAGTTGAATACTTGTATTGATCTTGGGACTTTGTAAACAATCAAAAGATGAAAGGGGTAAACCGGAGGCCGCTGTAGATCAAATATGCATTAGCCCCCAAGTACTAAGCGCATAACTTGTTATGTGGTTGGCACTTGAATCCTTCTACCAATTTGTTGAAGCCTATATCTGTATGCATGCAGGCGGAGCTGAAGACGAAAGAGAACCAAGTCATCGATCTTCAAGAAGCCCTGAAAACCCAACAAGCTGAAACCTCCAAAGCAAAAGAGGAGTTGGCCAGTGCTTTAAGCGCCATGGAACAACTTAAGGAGAACTTCAAGAAGAAACGGGCGGACTGGGCCACTGAGAAATCCGCTTTGATCAAACGAGCAGAGGATGCTGAGGCTGCACTAAAACCAGTGGCAGATGAACTGACCAGCATAAAGCGGCACGTGCATTCCATGACTGCTGCTATCTTTGGTAAGCCAGTTTTCCTACTGAATTGGCTCTGCCTTCTGACAAAGTCGCCGGTTTATTAACCCTTTATGGTATTTCAGGGACACGCATTGGTCACTTGGGGTCAGATGTACGGAAGAAGCTAAAAGCCGCCTATACATTGGTTGAACAATTGTATACTGGTGCCCAGCGGATCATCTGTACCGCCTCTCATAACAAATCGGCGCCTACTTTGATTCAAGATACTCTGATGAAACTGTCGGTGCTTCCTGCCCGGATTGAAGAGCTAAAGAAATCTGCTGCTCGAACCGGTGCAATCAATGCTTTAATCCGGGCAAAAGCCTGGGTGCCGGATTTTGATCCTATTGAAGCGGCTCAGGGCTATCCCAACTTGAAGGAAGACAGATCAGAATTCGGTGAAGCGGATCTGCGAGCGATAAACCGGGAGGTGCGTCCACTAGCTTGTCAGTTGGCTGAGGAAGCAGACTTGTCTCGTTATCAAGCGCAATATGACAGTCAGAACAAGCGAATAGCTGCGCCAATCCATGAATCGGAAAATCTGATTCCTCCAATCCGTAAGCATACTTACGCTCCCGATATTGATCCGTCCTTGCTGATCCACAATGAAGCTGTTTTTCAAGCATTAATGGGAATCGACTGGACAACTGTGGATTCCCAGCCACTGGGTAGGGATACGGAGGCTGAAGCGGCGCAGGATGACCCACAACCATCAGGCCAGGCTGATGACCAAGCTTGAACCGGACACCGGTTTAAAACTACCTCTTCTTCGCGAAAAACAATTATATTATTATGGGCACCATGTTGCCTTGTAATAGGCTAGCTGATACCTTTGATGTTGATATGCCTTCGTGCATAATTTGTTCTTCCTGTGGCAATGAATTTTCCAAAACACTTTCCGAAATGAAAAATTCGTCAAGTTCCACCACGGTTGTACCGTCAGGCGGAATATGATGTCTGCATATATGAAAACAAAATTTTAAGTATGACCAAAATTGGAGATACATGATACCTACCGTCATTGAGCGTGAAGTTGGCTTCGCCAATCTTGAAGCGGAGTTTTGCAAACCCATACTGTTGGAGGAGATAACAGCTCCTGTATATATATATGATGCTGGTTTACCATGTAAACCATGCCGGGTTATAATAAACACCGTGTTACTCCATAAGAGGATGTTAACAACACGGATCAAACCGGTCAAATAGCCTCCGGATTGACGTGAACTGTGTTCCATCAATTGAAAAAAAAATTGTGGGTTTAAGAAACACAATGAAAAGCAAAAAAAAACCCTTCAAAGAAAAGTGTGAAGCAAAAGAAAAGTTTTATTTAATCTGATCAAATGGCGCCCACCGTGGGGCTATCGCATGATGGTTTCCGGTTCTTGGAGGGCCGCTTTGAAGGACTCGAGGGCTATGCTGTAGGCCGGATGACTAAGAGTCATCGCAGTAGGCTCTACATCGACGACGCAGGCTGGGGCCCCGAGGCCGGCTCAGTTGAGTACGGGTACCGGGTCCCCTTTGGTAGCATTCACGTTTTCATTGGTAAGATCGGTGAACCGGGCCCTGAGCCGGACATCTGCACCGACCTCGTCGAGACGGCTCAGCGTGCGCAATCCGCCCGGGTTAAACCGGCCGTGAAGCGTGCCTTTGTGGGCGCCAACTGTCGTGGTTTTGTCACGGCAGATGTCCTAGAGAAAGGACTTACTCATGGAGCCATCGTGACGGGTTAGCTTGAAGGGGTTAAAGCAGACACAAGGACGCAAGAGAGTTTATACTAGTTCGGCCCCTTCAAGGAAGGTAAAAGCCTACGTCTAGTTGTGATGGAATTGATGGGGTTTCGATGACTAGGGAGCAAACAAGCTTCGCGTATGTCTCGAGTTGTTGTCTGTCGTCCCTGAACCGCCTCCAGGTCGCCCCCTTATATACACGAGTGACGCCCGCCGGTTCAGAGAGTCCCAACACCGGTTCATACTCGTATCCGCGTTGGTCCCTCCTTGTTCCTAACTTACAGTACAAGTATATGCACAAACGTCGATGTACGGCTACAGATTGTAAACCGACCACGGGCCCTGGGCCTTTATCTGCCTCTTTAGGCTTTAACACCTTTGATCTACTGATGAAGTTAATCCGGCCCAGGTAGGCCGGTTTATGCCCAGTAGTAATATCCCCAACAGATATGATGGTTGGAACATTCCCATCATTTGCATTTTGTTCCCAGCTTGCACCGCCATTGTGCCATCCTTTCGTACCCTGCCAAACGATTGTTGGTGAATTGCCTCAGGTTGGTATAGAGAATTTCAATGATCTCTGAATCAAAAGTAATTCTTTTTGCCACCTCAGGTAATGCTTCTACGAGTCACCTCCTCCAACATGTCTCGTTAGGGTATCATGGCAACTCAACTCCTCGCTACGTTGACAACCGTTCACCACCTTCTCAAGCGTGGAATTGTTGCCCACCAACTTGAATCTTCGCCATCTAACTTCCATCACCCTGATGTGAGTTCTGTGTCTCAGCTCAAGAGATGTTCAACATCTCATTCCGTTAGTTGATCGGTCTTCAAGAAGATCGATTCCTATAGAGTTTCTTTCCGTCATCATCGTGTTGGACAAAGATCTCAAAGGCAAAGACGTCAAGATCAATATGGTTCAACAACTCAACATCTTCAAGAATGCAATGGATTTTGGAGTTTGTGCCAGTTCCATGTCCCATCTGCCTTCTTACCTTACTTCTTGAATCTTGAGACGAGATTCTTGTTTAGTGGGGGTGAGTTGTCATAATCCTAGTCAGTGCATGCATTAGAGTGACTGCATCATGTTTAAATTCTTAGAAACTTGAAATGGGAATGACAGAAAACCCCCAGCACCCCCTTAATCCAACTAGGGTTTACTAAAATCTTTTTCAATGAGCCTGAAATGCCCATCTAAAATGTTCATCATCTTTGCCTTGGTCTAGAACCTCTGGCAAAAATGGTGCACACTTTTCTAGGACAACTTTGGATCAATGAATTAAATCATATGTTATTTGCATTTGGACATTTAAATGCTATTAAATATTTTAAATGTCCAAATAATCATAAACTTAAATATTTACTGTTGGATATATTCCAAACAGTGGGCTTGAGCAAGTTTCATGATTTTTGAGTGTGCCTAAGTATTTTTAATAAAGCCCTAAAAGCTGCAGAAGAAATAGAAAACTGTCAATAAAAGAGAGAGAGAGACTTACTTGGCCTCACCTGCGCAACCCACTTGGCCGGCCCAGCTGGCAGCCCAGCCCACCGCCGCAGCCCCCTCTGTTGCCTTCCTCCTCATGCCAGTAGGCAAGGGCGCGTGCCTGGCGCGCGAGGCCACACACCGGCCACCTCCACCCTGCCTGTGTTCCCCCTCGACTGCCTGGGCGTCTCTGGAGACGCCACGCACCCCTTGGCCTCTCTCTCCCTGACCCGTGGCCTCTCCCCTCCTATGCTCTCTCCCCGCAGCACATCCGAGCGCGCTCGTCGCCACCACTTGTTGTTGCCACGTGCATTGCTGATGTCTTGCCTCCCCGATCAGTCCAGCGCCTCCGCCACCTCGCGCCACGCCTCTCCATCGAACGAAGCAAACACGGAGGCCCTATGAATACGCCATCATCACCATCTTCCTCGTCTCTGTCCGGTGATCGCCGTCGTCGATCACCGGATACAAAGCGTCCCCAAGCCGCCGAGTAGCTCCTCCGACCCCCAGTGAGCTCCTGCTCTGAATCCCCCTCCTCCCGCTTTTATTTCAAGCTCAAACCGCCGACTCCTTGTTGACCGAGCTCAACGCCGCTCGGGCTCGTCGCCGGCGCTGCTCCGATGACCATTTGGTCGTGCCAATGTGCCAAACACGCCGCCACATCGCGTAGTGCCTTGCCCGCGCTTTAGTTCACGCGTTTGCTCGCTGCAGCCGCTTCCTCGTGGGCGTCATTTCTGGCGTCCCCGTGTCCAGCCACTTGCCCCACTAGATGCGGCAGTTCCCTAGCTTCACGTAGCACGCCTCTGCCATCTATTTTGTCGCCGGAGCGCGAAACCCGCACTGCTCCGCCGCGTCTGGCCTCGCCGGCGTCATGTCGGCGGTGGGTTTGACCCGCTGACCAGGGGTTTGACCTTCCCTGGGTCGCTGACATGTGGGCCCAGGCCCCTGTTTAGTTAGTGCTAAGTTAATTAGTGTTAATGAATTTAGCTAGTTAGATGAGCCACTGACATGTGGGCCCCGCCCTGCTAATAGCCTAGTTAGGGTTAGATTAACACTAACTAACAAAGTTAGTTAACTGAGTCACTATCCAGTGGGGCCCACTGGTCTGGTTTGACCTAGACCGGGTCTGTTGACCTGCTGAGGTCAGCATGACGTAGTGCTGATGTAGTAAACATTTTCTGGGATTTTAAATAAGTCAGAAATGATTTATAATTTTCAGAAAATGTCCAAAACTTCAAAAATTCATAGAAATTCGACCATAACTCCAAATGAAATAAGTTATATATGAAAAATGATCAAAAAATCCAATCTATCCATTTGGACCATTTTCATGCATGTTAGAACAACTTATGACTGCTGTTTAGGACAATTCAATTAAATGGCATTTAAGAAATTACATATGGAGGTTGAATTTGAACCTAGGGTTCAAACCAACTCCATTTAACCTGTTGCTAGTTGCATTAGCTCAAATCACAACATATTGCCATGTCACATTCATGCATCATATTGTCGCATTGCATTGATTGTGTTCTTCCTTGTTTGCCGGTGGTTGTTCCCTCTCGATAGACGTGGTTCCGACGATGAGTTCGATGACACCGATGAAGAACTATACTATCTTCAGAAGTGCCAGGCAAGCAAAACCCCCTTGCTCATTTCGATACAATTCCACTCTCTAGCTCCTGCTCTCTTTTACTGCATTAGGACAACAACAATTCAACTGTTACATGCTGCGGTAGTTGAACCCCTTTCCTCTGCATGACCTGTCATTGCCACAGTAAATAGACGAAACCCATTAGCATGAGTAGGAGTTGTTTGAGCCCTCATGTGCCTACTCATTCATGCTTGTTTGTCATGCCTGCTATCGCTTAGAGTTGAGTCAGGTCTGATTCATCGGGGTTGAATCGGAATGTGGTGAACATGTCCTACTGTTGAGAGCTAAGTGTGTGAACATGATTTGGTAAAGGTAGCGGTGAGAGTCCATGTAGGAGTACATGGTGGGTTGTCTCATTGAAGCCGTCCTCAGGAACTGAGTTCTGTGTTGTGATCCATGAATAGCTACTACCACACGTTGGGCCCTGAAATATGACCCCGCTCGTCTTATTAACCCCCTGTCCTCTGTCCAGGAGTTGCAAGTAGTTTATGGTGCTTGTAGTATGCTGGAGGTCGTGCGCAACGCTGACCCGAGGGGTGGGATGTGATGCGGTAGGCACGTGGCCGGGTATGCCGGGCGCCCGTTTGGTGTCTCGGAACCCTGTACACATCATTCAGGGCCGTAAGTGGAAAACTCGGCCAGACTCCCATCTGATGGAACCTGAATAGGCGATAAACCTGGACTAGAGACTTGTGTGGTTAGTCAGGTTGTGGTATACACCCACATCGGCTTTCGCTTGAAGTCTGCCGAGCACATGTCGTGTGCAGATGCTAAGTGGTGGAAACATGTGTGAAGAAGTACACCCCTGCAGGGTTATTAATGATCTATTCGAATAGCCGCGTCCGCGGTAAAGGACCTCTGGGTTGCCTATGTAGTTCATAGACAAGTGAAAGTGGATACTCTAAAATGCACAAGATAAGCGTGAGTGCTATGGATGGCGTTCTCGTAGGGAGACGGGAACAAATCCATAGTGGTGTATTGATTGGTGAATATGTGGACTCGTGTGCGCCACCTCAAAAGAGTTACTTGCAGTCATAGTTTAGGATAGCCACTGAGTCAAAGCTGGCTTGCTGGAGTTAAACCCCACCATCCTTTTGTTGATACTGATGCATATGTAGATAGTTCTGATGTAAGCCTTGCTAGGTACATTTGTACTCACGTTTGCTTAATTTATGTTTTGTAGAGAGACTTCAGTATCGCTAGTAGTCCCACGTGGACTTCAACGTTTAGCTTGTTACCTTAGCTACGATCTTGTGTCCTCTGGAGGGTCTTGTAGATAGTCAGACTTCTTAGCCCTTTTCATTTGTAGTTGTCTGTACTCAGACATGTTAAGCTTCCGCATGTCCTTGTTGCTTGTATGACTTGAATGTTGGGTCCTCAGACCCGTGTTTGTAATATTTGGCTCTTCGGAGCCTAATGAATAAATACCTTGAGTTGTAGAGTTTTGTTGTGATGCCATGTTGTATTTACACATATCGGGCATATTGTGTGTATGGTTGAAATGCTTGGTATGTGTGGGATCCTACAACCAAGTTGTCTATCCTTGGTAGCCTCTCTTATGGGGAAAGTTAGTCCAGTGCTTCCACTGAGCCATGGTAGTCTTCTACAGCCCGGTTTACCGAAGTCCTGCTAGCCCAGTTACTACTGCTCCGGAACACTTAGACTGGCCGGCATGTGATCCACTTCGTTCCTGTGTCAGACCCTCCGGGGAAATGTCACGGGGTGACTTCCGGAGTCCTGCTAGCCTCCTACAGCCCGGGTTCCCGGAGTCCTATTAGCCTAGTTGCTACAGCCCGGATTCACACGCTGATGACCGACACGTTCGATGTTGGTTCATGTATGTATGTCCCCGTAAGTTAGCGCCACTTTGGGTTCACGATGAGTCATGTCGGCCCGGGTTCTTGGTCATATGGATACTAGCGACACTATCATATACGTGAGCCAAAAGGAGCAAACGGTCCCGGGCCAGGTAAGGTGACACCCGTGGGAATACCGTGCGTGAGGCTGCAAAGTGATATGATGTGTTACATGCTAGATCGGTGTGACTTAGAATTGGGGTCCTGACAGAGGTGCTATCCCAAAGGACCTTCCCAAGCCAGGGAGACGTTCGGGAGGCCGTCAAGGCGGCCCCGGAGGGCGACACCTCGGCCGTCGGACACATGGGGGAACAGGCCCCCATGGAGACTGACGATGGGGGCCGTGCTAAATTCGCCCCCCCCTCTGAGCACGGATCCGGAGACCCATACGACCCGGAGTCCGACAAGCAGCCTCCTTCAAGAGAAGGAGGCATGCCCGTCCTGCTGGCGACCTCTGTCCAACCAGAGGTGCCGGATAATCTATTGGAAGCGCTACGAGGCGCTTCCATTGTGGAAGAACATTGTATCCTTATGGGTACGGTGATTGAGAAGGTTCAGTCCGTTAAGAGCGGACTGGCCGAAGCCTGCAGCTGCCTGCTGACAGGTTTTCAGGTAAGCAACGTTTAACCGAGAAAATCCCAATATAGACAGTAGCCCCTGAGACATTGTCCGGTGTTCAGAAAGAAAAGCCGGACAGAGGATCAATTAAATTTCGCAGGAAACTAACCAAAGTGTGTTTGATGTGAATAAGCAGGCATCGCTGCTGGCCATGACCTCTCACACTGCCGAAGTCTCCAAACTAAAGCAGAAACTGGAGCAGGCCGAAGAGGAGCTCGGCCAGGCGAGGAAGCAGCTGGAAGACCAGCAAGGTACATAGTGATTCGCTATGTATTTGTAAAGAATAAATGATGTATACTAACTGTAGTGTCATTATATGTGTAGGGGCTACGACCGAGGTCGAGGCCCTAAAAAAGGCCCTGGCCGAAGCCGAGGGGAAAGCTGTCAAGGAGCAGGCCGCTCGAAAGAAGCTTAAGGCCAGGCTGAACGAGGTCCAGCAAGAGCTCCAAAATGCTGTGAAGAAGTATGAGGCCTTGGAGGGAGATGTTTCGTCTCGAGAGGCCGAACTCTCAAAGGCTCTCCAAAGCGCGGAAGCGGCCTGGGTTGAAGCCCAAGGTGCCCTCCAGGAGATCCAGGAGGCCAAGAAGATTGCAACAGGTAAGGCACTTAGTATGCAAAAGCAAGTATGTGAAGAAGAAATATTTCCTACAAAACCGGATTCAGAGTTCTCCAGGGGCATTTGCAGATCTACCGCGCAGTGTATTCGACGCCATGAAGTTCTTCCGGGATGAAGAAGGGAGCTCAACGGAGAAACTGTTCTGGTCACAATACCTTGCGCCAGAGCATCCCGAGCCCTTCATCGATCAGCTAAAACAGCTGGTTGAGCTACATAGGGTGGCCGAACTGGCCATGAAGGATTTGATAATCCGGCTGTGGCCTGCCGAAGCTATGCCCGGTTGCTACTTCGGGCTTGTGAAGCAGCTGGTGAACGCCTGTCCTTGGCTGGACGTTGTCAAGCGATCGGCCTGTATTGAAGGTGCGCGCATGGCCTTCGCCCGCATCAAGATATGGTGGGTGAAGATGGACGCCGTCAAGCTGACGACCGAGGGGCCTCCAGAGGGCAAGGAGCACTGCACGCCCGAGTGGTATTTTGCAGATGTCCTGGAGGGGTCTCGCATTGTAGCAACGCAATGTTCGCAAGATATTATTTTCAAATGAATACATTCATGTTGTCTTTGCCTTGTATGATGAAACAAAATCGCTATGTAATATAATGTTTTGTTTAAAAAATTTCTCCTCCTGTGTGGCCGTGTTATGTGAAATCTGAGAGTTGGCCAGTCGTCGGCTTCTGCCCCCACGTAGGAAATACGGGGGTGTCCGGGATGCAATCTAAACACTCTTGATCCAATTGTTTGGTCCTTGAAGGAGGTGTTTAGCGCGACGAACCAGGCAATCAGATTATGCGACTTTAGCACCCTCACTTAGCCATAGGAGTTTGACAATAGAAATATAGGCGCAGACCCTAGTATCCGGACTAGGATGCTGTAAACACTTGATCGGGTAAGTACCGATCCCTCATGAAATGCGGAAAAAAACCTCTAAGGATTTGAGACCTCCGAAGAGCTGACCGGCTCTCGCCACATCATGACAGTCAGTTTTTGGCTTTCTCTACTGAGGTGCTCACTTGGGTAAACTAGGGCACAATCACAGTAGTTCTCCCTTTACTACCCTAGCTGATACAGCGAAACGTAAGGTAGTAAGCACAGGAGCCGGGCAACCCAACTATTGACCAAAGACATGATTCGGAGCCAATGCATATAGTGCTAAATTCGGGGTGCCGAACTATACTGTAAACATGTTCGGACTTTTGTTGCCATGTTGCAGGGTGCTATGAAGCCTCTGGCAAATTGAAATGCACCAAAGTGCACGGGTGTTATCTGATAGAGTTACCAGAAAACAAAAGAAAAAAGGAAGAAAAAGAAGAACAAGTGGCAGGCTAGAACCATAAAATTTGGGCCACAAACCGGTTCTATTATAATTTCCTTGGTGCGTTAAAGCGCATTATACAAGTAGTGCGATAGGCAGAAGGCTATTTACTATGCCTTAACCAAGGGAGAGCAGCATGTGGGTCCTGAAAACAGGTAAAGGGATCGTTAAAGAAACCACCTAAAGATTCCCCAGTACGTCCAAGCTTCTTGTCGCCTTGGTATTTTTGCCCTCCGAAAAGATTCGATGGTCAAGCCATCAAGAAAGGCCTTAAAAAAGGAAGAAAAAGAGAAAAAACAGGAAATAGTGAAATTATGTGTGTGCGGGGCGGTCGAGCCGCATTGCGGATCATAGGCTGATTTTGCCTCCATCCGTGTCCATGGTACTTTTAGTGCGTAATTATGTACTCGCGGTACAATTGCCGCCACTTGGTCAGGACTGGGACGGAGGCCAAATTTCTAGTCGAGCTCTTGACGAGCCGAGCTGTCCTTCTGCAGAATGGTTCGGACTCTCTTGACAGTGTCCGGGGGATCGGCCGCCGAATGGAGGTTCTGCTTGAAAAGGCCGCCCTGTACCTCTGCCGCTAAGGCAGCGGTGTTCTCCTCGGTGCGGAGGGAGCATTCCGTGTTTCCATTGACTGTTATGACGCCACGTGGTCCGGGCATCTTCAGCTTGATATAGGCATAGTGTGGCACTGCATTGAATTGAGAAAATGCGGTTCGTCCGAGCAGTGCGTGGTAGTCGCTGCGAAAGGGGACGATATCGAAGATTAACTCCTCACTTCAGAAGTTGTCCGGAGATCCGAAGACAACCTCTAGTGTGATTGAGCCCGTACAGCGGGCCTCTACGCCAGGTATGACTCCTTTAAAGGTAGTCTTTGTGGGCTTGATCCGCGATGGATTAAAGCCCATTTTGCGCATTGTATCCTGATAGAGCAAGTTGAGGCTGCTGCCATTGTCCATCAGGACTCGCGTCAGGTGGAACCCATCAATTATTGGGTCCAGGGCCAGTGCAGCTGAACCTCCGTGACGGATACTGGTCGGATGATCCCGGTGATCAAAAGTGATCGGGCATGATGACCATGGATTAAATTTTGGGGCGACTAGCTCTATCGTGTAGACGTCCCTGAGAGTGCACTTGCGCTCCCTCTTGGGGATGTGGGTAGCATATATCATGTTCACCGTTTAGACCTGAGGGGGAAACTTCTTCTGTCCCCCTGTGTTCGGTGGCCGGGGCTCCTCGTCATCGTCTTCGCTTTGCGATCCCTTATCCTTGTTTTCGGCATTTAACTTGCCGACCTGTTTAAAAACCCAACAATCTCTATTGGTATGATTGGGTGGTTTGTTTGGGGTGCCATGAATCTGGCACGGACGATCAAGTATGCGGTTAAGCTAGATGGGCCCGAATTGTTCTTTTTGAACGGCTTCTTCCGCTGATCGGACTTAGAGCCACTGAATCCAGCATTGACCGCCCTATCCTCGGTGTTGTCATTGTTGTTTTGGTGCTTGTATCTGTTGCGTCGAGACTTGTCGTTGCTATTTGCTATTTTTAGCTTTAGGGGTGCTGGCGTTGCTTGCATTGTTTTTGCTACGGGCCAACCAACTATCCTCGCCCGCACAAAAGCGGGTCATGAGTGCTGTGAGGGCTGCCATGGACTTTGGTTTCTCTTGGCCGAGGTGACGGGCGAGCCATTCATCGCAGATGCTGTGTTTAAAGGCCGCTACGGCTTCGGCATCCGAACAATCGATGATTTGGTTCTTTTTAGTTAAGAACCTAGTCCAGAATTTCTTGGCGGACTCTCTGGGCTGTTGAACTATATGGCTTAAGTCATCAGCGTCCGGAGGTCGAACATATGTAGTTTGGAAGTTATCAAGGAAGGCTTCTTCCAAGTCCTCCCAGCTGTCGATGGAATTTTTGGGCAGGCTGTTCAACTAGTGACGAGCTGGTCCTTTGAGTTTGAGGGGGAGGTATTTAATGACACGGAGGTCATCACTGCGGGCCATATGAATATGGAGAATGAAGTCTTCGATCCATATCGCGTGGTCTGTGGTTCCATCATATGATTCTATATTCACGGGTTTGAACCCTTCTGGGAATTCATGTTCCATGACTTCGTCTATGAAGCAATGAGGGTGTGCGGCGCCTCTATATCGGGCCGTATCGCAACGTAGCTCTGATGGGGTACATCTGCGGCTTTCAGCCCGCGCATGACTAGGTTTGTCGCGTCCGAATAGATGGTCGTCGTCGCGTGTCGGGGCACGTCCCCACGATCCGTAGATCGATCTGGTATGTCCCGCTTTATTGCTCAGGTACCGTCGAAGGTCATATGTATGACCGTGAGCTGATTTACCTCTGCCTTTGCGATGAGGCGGGGCGGGCTGGTATTCGGCTTGAGTTGCCGCTTTATCCCGACCATGTGGTGGTTGGTCAGCCGCATTGCGCGGCGCCTCGTCATCGAACTGAGGTAGAAATTTGTGCTTCGAGTAGCTTTTGGCTGGGTGCTTGAGGCCGTATTCTTCGGCTGCTAGGACATCGGTCCATTTATTGTTGAGCAGATCTTGGTCAGCTTGAAGCTGCTGCTTCTTCTTCTTCAGGCTCCTTGCAGTGGCTATTAGCTGGCGCTTGAAGCGCTCCTGCTCAAGAGGTTCCTCAAGCACGATGAAATCCTCAGTGCCGAGGCTCGCCTCGTCCTCGGATAGCGGAAGATAACTATCATCCTCTGAGTCTTCGTGCGTGGCCTGTTTACCAGGGCTAACCTGCCCATCCTCCCGTTCATCCTATTCAGTAGCTGCGTCAACGGGGTCTTTGTTGTCTTCGGCACCTTCCGGAGTGTTATCTTCTCCTGTGCCGGTGTTGCTGTCTTTACTACGACGTGACTTAGAGTGGCGCCGCTGACATCGTCGCTTTGATTGTATCAGTGAAGGTTTATGCCCAGCTGGATCTTCCTTGTCATCGCCGCTATTCTCCTTTGGTGGATCCACCATGTATACATCATACGAGGAAGTGGCCGTCCAGCGTGCGGTGAATGACGGGTTCTGGGCCTCTTCTTCTCCGGCATCGTCGTCCATACCGTCGATGTCGTCAGAGTCTTAATCAAGCATGTCAGTTAAGTCTTTGATAGTGGCTATGAAGTGGGCGGTGGGTGGGAAGTGAAAGTCTCCATCATCAGCCTCCGGTTCGAGCCGGAGATAATTCGGTTGTGAGCCTCCCGCTAAAGATAGTCCTCTTAACGAGGTTAGCACGTTGCCTAGAGGAGAGTGCCGGAAGATGTCTGTGGCGCTGAATTCGGCGATCGATGAACGATCATGTTCGACATGCGCAGACGCACATAGTTCGAACTTAAGACCAGAAACGAGTCCGTAGCTCCGGTGACACAGATGTTACTTGAAGATAAGTCTGTGTGCGGCTCCAACGCTGTGGGGTCTGCGGCTTCCATGGCGGGGTGGAGCTTCCTATCCTCGTATGGCGCGACCTGCTCCGGATCTAAGGCCAGAGCGGTTTCAGGTGCAATCCTGGGTATGGCCCGATGACAGATCTAAGTCATGTTCATCGTGGTGGCTGGGAGCGGCTGCCGTGGTCACGAATCTGTCAAATACGTAGTTTAAGCTTCCAAATCTGACCTGGTGGCCAGGGCGTAGCTTTCGATCTGCTCCAGATGGCCAAGCGAGTTGGCCCGTAGTGCAAAGCCGCCGAACACGAAGATCTGTCTGGGGAGGAAGACTTCCCCTTGGACAACATCGTTGTAGATGATTGAAGAATCCATCAAACCTTTTGAGGATGGTACAGTGGAACTCTCAATGAAAGCACCAATGTCGGTGTCAAAACTGGCGGATCTCGGGTAGGGGGTCCCGAACTATGCGTCTAGGATTGATGGTAACAGGAGACGGGGCACAAAATGTTTACCCAGGTTTGGGCCCTCTCTATGGAGGTAATACCCTACTTCCTGCTTGATTGATCTTGATGAATATGAGTATTACAAGAGTTGATCTACCACGAGATCATAAATGGCTAAACCCTAAAAGTCTAATCTGGCTATGATTATGGTTATCCCAGACTATCTATGGACCTAGCCCTCCGGTTTATATAGACACATGAGGGATCTAGGGTGTCACAAGGTCGGTTACAGAGAAAGGAACCTTCATAGTTGGTCGCCAAGCTTGCCTTCCACGCCAAGGAGAGTCCCATGCGGACACGGGTGAGTCTTTGGTCTTCGTATCTTCACGGCCCAACAGTCCAACCCATATCCAAGAGGTCGGACGCCCGAGGAACCCTTAGTCCAGGATTCCCTCAGAGGTGCCCTAGGGTTTCCCTAGGGGAGGGGCAGCGGCCATAGGGGAAACCTTAGATGGGTTTGGGCGCCCCACCCCTAGGAAACTTGCCCCCAAGCCGGGAGGGGCGGCTGCCCTAGGGGAGGCGCCCCACCTCTCCAGGTTACGTGAGATGGGGTGGGAGGGGCACACAGCCACTTAGTGGGCTGGTGTTCCCCCTCCCCTTGGCCCATAAGGCCCCCAAACGCTTGCCGGAGCCTCCGAAACTCCTTTCGGTCACGCTGGTCGTCACCCGGTACTCCCAGAACAATTCCGGACTCCAATACCCTTCGTCCAATATATTAATCTTCACCTCCGGACCATTTCGGAGTTCCTCGTCACATCCGGGATCTCATATGGGACTCCAAACAACCTTCGGCAACCACATACTATTCCCATTACAACTCTAGCATCACCGAACCTTAAGTGTGTAGACCCTACAGGTTCGGGAACCATGCAGACATGACCGAGACATCTCTCTGGCCAATAACCAATAGCTAGATCTGGATACCCATGTTGGCTCCCACATGTTCCAAGATGATCTCATCGGATGAACCATGATGTCGAGGATTCAATCAATCCCGTATATAATTCCCTTTGTCCATCGGTATGTTACTTGCCCGAGATTTGATCGCCGGTATCCCCATACCTCATTCAATCTCGTTACTAGCAAGTCAATTTACTTGTTCCATAACACATGATCCCATGGCTGACTCCTTAGTCACATTGAGGTCATTATGATGATGCATTACCGAGTGGGCCCAGAGATACCTCCCCGTCATATGGAGTGACAAATCCCAGTCTCGATTCGTGCCAACCCAACATACACTTTCAGAGATACCTGTAGTGCACCTTTATAGCCACCCAATTACGTTGTGACGTTTGATACACACAAATCACTCCTACGGTATCCGGGAGTTGCACAATCTCATGGTCTAAGGAAATGATACTTGACATTAGAAAAGCTCTAGCAAACAAACTGCACGATCTTGTGCTATGCTTAGGATTGGGTCTTGTCCATCACATCATTCTCCTAATGATGTGATCCCGTTATCAATGACATCCAATGTCCATGGTCAGGAAACCTTAACCATCTATTAATCAATGAGCTAGTCAACTAGAGGCTTACTAGGGACATGTTGTGGTCTATGTATTCACACATGTACTACGGTTTCCGGTTAATTCAATTATAGCATGAACAATAGACAATTATCATGAACAAGAAAATATAATAATAACCATTTTATTATTGCCTCTAGGGCATATTTCCAACACTCGGTCGTCAGGAATCATTGTTCTTCTGCTCTTTTTTTGACGTGAGCTTTGTTCATCCTTTTTCCAACACGCGACAACTCACAGAACGATGAGAAGCTTGCTTAATACGCCTTCTCCCTCGCCAATGCGTGCGTGGTGGCTCGCAGCACGAGCAAAAACTTTTTCTTACAAGCGGTGGACGTGCAACAGTTCATTTGGTGTCAGATTGCCAGCAGTTCATTCGACTTCTGGAAGAGGTGAAGAGCCAAGCGCAAGGTCACCTACTAAGGCTGGTCATAGTGGGAGTAACATAGGTAGTAACATAGTGCAGTCCAAGACAAGTTTGCTTATGTGGCATGTATTTAATGAGGAGAGATGTGTTTAGAGTAACATAATATGTTACTATAGCATAGCACTTTCCAAGAGAGGATGAGTCTACAAGGTAATAAATGAAGCCAACTAGTATGACACTACTACTATGTTACTTTGCATTATGGACCATAGTGGGAAAAATATTGCGTAGCACTAGGTGCCATCGTAGTGCACGACTCACTTACGCACTGCTTATCTCCATTTTCTTGCATGACATGTGCACCTTGATGCTAGATGTCCCGCGTGTTGGCCAAAGGATGAACAAAGCTCACGTTAAAAAAAGAGTGGAAGAACATAGATTCCCGACGACCGAGAAGGAGCAAGGAACCTCATGGTGGAGCGTCTGCACTCATAATATTTTATATTATTCAGTGATAAAAAATCAACCAATCATATCCATAGTAGACCGGAAGAGTATGAAACACGACAACCCAGTGTAGTTACATCATACTCCATGGCTAACCTAATCACCATATTTATTGGCCTCCATGCGACACCTAGCTCTAGTAATCCACCAGCTCGTATCGCTTCTCACTCCTCGTGTCCCTCAAAGTGCGGCGGGCTGGCGTTTTTGCCGTCTATTGAGGTCGGTTAACTCATCACATGTTAGCGACTCTTGGGTGGGATAGTTTTTTTGGTGGGTTTGTGGCAACTTGCTCCAATTTAACCCTCATGTTTGGATACTTTAGGGCTATTTGATCCCCAACTAGCTCAAACTAACTCTAACCCATGGATCCAAACATGGCCAAAGTTAGTCTCAGAAAACACATTAAGCCATATCTACATGGACAGACGGAGTACCTGATACTAGCAAACGCTCACCAGTAGTAGTAGTTCATTGGTTGGTTTCGATTTTTGATTCAGTTGCTGTGCTGCTATCGTCCAATATTCACGTGTGGTTGTTTCTAGAATAAAAAAGGAGGTACTCCTACTTATGTTATCCGTTACTCCCACTATGGCTAGCCTAAGGTTAGTAGGTGACCTTGCGCTTGGCTCTTCGCCTCTTCCGGAAGTCGAATGAACTGCTGGCAATCTGACACCAAATGAACTGCTACACGTCCACCACTTGTAAGCAAAAGTTTCTCCTCGTGCTACGAGCCACCGCGCACGCGTTGGCGAGGGAGAAGGCGTAGTAAGCAAGCTTTTCGTTGTTCTGCGAGTTGACGGGACACATCAAAGTTGTTTAGTACGTACTCTCTCCAAAAAAGGGCTAACCATGTCATGCCTACCGTCCCGTGCTCCATTGTTGAGTACATGCACTATTCACGTGCCATCGAGGAGAAAAATATTGCGTAGTAAGTGCCATCGAAATGCACGACTCACTTATGCACTGCTTATCTGATTATCTCCGTTTTCTTGCATGACACGTGCACCTTGATGCTAGATGTCTCTCGTGTTGGCAAAAGGATGAACAAAGCTCACGTAAAAAGAGTAGAAGAATATAGATTCCTGACGATCGAGAAGGAGCAAGGAACCTCGCGGTGGAGCGTCTGCAAGGAACCTTGCGCATTTTCCCTTGTTTTTTGCCGCCTGCCCACCTATAAACAAATAACAGAACCTGAACTCTTTGCTAACTACTAGAGACGATACATCAGGATGCTAAGTTGAAGATATTTTATAGTTTATATTGATAACCATGCAAGAAGCCACACATGTACAAGACACATGCAGCCACGCATGTACACACGCCAACGTACTAACTCATGCCGATCCAACTCATGCACATAGGCGCACAACATGGAGCACACAATGCATGTACACAACACATGCATGCACACACACTCGGCCGCAGAATGCACATGAATAACACATGCATGCACACACACTTGGCTGCATGGAGGCGTGCGCCATCTGCGGCGACGTCCGGTTCGTCGTGCTACGACGAAGCTCGCACACAACGGTGCCTACACATCTCTTGCAACACATCTTTGCCGTCGTTGCTCAACGACTAGCCGGAGACGAAGACGACCACAGCCTCGGCCTTAGAGCTAGCACCAATGGAAAAGCACGCACGCTGCATGCGTACGAGCACGTACGGAGTGCCCACGACGTGGTGTGTCCCCAGTCGCCTCTACTCCTTCTGCGCACGTTGTCTATGAAGGTGGCTGCATGCCTAATGATGATGTGGGTGAGATCTTCTAGGACTCAGATGATGACGAGGAAAATTATGAGGGGGGGTGTCTCCAATAGTGTTCCTCGGCTCGCACCTCTTGCATCACGGTGGTCGAGCTTGGAGTCATTCATCTGTTACACATGGCATCTCAGATCTGGACACAAGGTGACGTACACCGTCAAGGTCCACGGTCAAGGGGGCCATGGCGGGCGCGACCTCTCACCGCGTCCACCATTTGAAGCGGCGCGCTGGCCCAGGGCGCCGCCCGCTGCAGTCCCAGTTGTACCCGCCTACTCGCCGCATTCAAAAACCTACATTTAAACCCGCATGGAATGCGAGAAATCAACTCCGGTCACACACCTCCGTTTAGGAGCAGGACGCCGGCCAAGCTGCTCCTTCCACCATTTTGTCCACTCTTTCGGCGGCATCCAATGATCAGGAAGAGTAGTTCTCCAGCACAAAAGCTGTCTGGGTGGCCTGCCGAGCCCGGCAGTTACGAGTGAGGCCGCTCGCTTCTCCACCTACCTCGCCTAGCCCGTCGGAGGCAGTTGCCGTACTAAGCTAGCGCGTGGTTCCGCAGCTAGCCTCTCCAATACAGCTCGAGGAAGAGTGCCGACTTGCTCCGCGCCGGCTTGTCAGGGAGCACGGCGGCACAAGCATCATCGCTTCCCTCGACGCCGCCGCATCGTACAACGCCTCCAGTGTCTGCGACTGCGCCATCCGCCGCCGGCGCGCGCGTAGCCGTGATATGCAGGTAGAGAAAGAAGCCGCCGCGGATGTCGACGAGGTGATGCGGCTACGCGGATGTCGACGAGGTGACAGGCAGCATATCCCCGCCGGCCGCCATCATTGAGGAGAAGTAGAACATGGGAGGCCATCGCCGATTGTATCCCATGAAGGCCACTGCCGAGGCGACACCGACGAATACAACCGGTGTCTTGCACGATTCTTCTTCTGCCGGATGCTGGAGGAGGACAAAGAGATAGGGCGACGACCATTTGGATTAGGTATTTTAATTCTACCAAGCTGGTTGTAATGGGAGTATTATAAGTAGTATCATGCATGCCAACTAGTAATACTCCATCCGTCTAGGTGTGTAAGTCATCTTACGAAAACCAAATAATCCCAAAACACTTAGGTGCGGTGCATTAACTTCTACCTCATTTCTTGTTTCTTGACATATCAACCAATAAGAGATGTGGGTGTGCATGCTTTTAATGACTTGAGACTACCAAACACGACATGAAGTGGTTAGTTCATTACATGCAATGCTATTAATTAGCAAATAAACATTAAGTTCTCTCATTTTCCCCTCCTCCTTGGTCACTAGTATAAGTTACTCCCCACTATTTAATGTTTGACCTTGCGCTTGCCTCTTCGCCTCTTTCGGAAGTCAAATGAACTGCTGGCAATCTGACACCAAATGAATTGCTGCACGTCCACCACTTGCAGCAGTTCATTTGGTGTCAGATTGCCAGAAGTACTACTGTAGTACCATCATTATTGTACGAATTCCAGAAGAGGAGAAGAGCCAAGCGCAAGGTCACCTACTAACCTAGTACTACTAAATGAACTACTGCACGGTTAATTAATATAGGCGGCTCTTGCGACATCATTAACACAGTGGTCTTGCAGCAACAAGTACTCTCTTCATAAATAAAAATAAAGGATTGGAGTGGCATGTCCACTTGAATCCCATAGCATTAACACAGTGTTCCCCTAAAAACCAGAGTGTTTGACACAGGAAAAACAAAGGAAGTGAAAAAAAAGTTGGGTGGATGCTAGATTGCCAATTAACACATGATTACATGGGAAAAAAAATCTTATAGCATTCTATCCTATGAATCAAACGACCAATGTAGGTAGCATGGTGCTGCCTCTCATCGACCTCCTCTACAGGTGTTTTCTTCTAGTAGTGGCGGAGCTTAGGCCAAGGACACAATTTATTTTCAAGTAGGGTTCGATTAACTCAACTATGTCTCCTAGCTAGCAGCGCCCACCTGCAAATGAGCGCCACCGTGAGCTGCGCGACAATGATAGAGGCTCTGGGAGGACCAACGGAAGGCGGGTGATGAGCCGATGAGGTAGCCCGGCGACCCCTTGAGCTTGAAAGACACCTGCATGATCTCCTCTCCTCATAGGGAAGGTCGGGGTCCATTGGGTACATCTCTAACGACATCCGCGGCTTCCGACGGCGTCATTGCCATTTCATTGGTGTAAATAATTAGTCAATTCCTAGTCAATAATCAAAACTGCCTTAACTCTAACATGTGAATACTAAAGCCGCTCAAGGGGGTGATATACCCGGTTTTAGAGATTTGAGGGTAAAAATCGTACCAAAATTGACTTCAGGGGTTTATTTGTCCATCAACTTACATTTGAGGGTGGAAAATATACCTCTTTCAATGGTCTGCCGGTCAGAGTATTCTTTTTAGATTTATAACATGTGGGACCCAATGTGAGCGAACCAACTTCAATTGATGACAAAATCGCCTGTCGGACGCACTTTGAGAGAGACGAGGAGCAAGAAGTGATACAGGCTGGTCGTGTCATGCAAGAAAATGGCTGGTCTCATGTTTAAAACTTGATGTACTATAGTAGAGGTATATGTAGATGTAGATGTAATGTAGACATAGATGCAGATGTAGATGTACATGTTGAGATGTAGAGATAAGTGAGACTCACCAACGGTCACCAATGTAGGACGAGTACGTGCACGAATCACCCACAAAAAAGGAGTACGTGCACGAAGAGAAAAATTGCACGCATGGACGCACGTACTTTGTGCCTCATTCCCTAACACACGCGCGCGGGTACACGGTGGAGCTCATTTTTGGATGAAGAGGTAGCTCATGTGATAAATTGATGCGTTTGGTAGTTGTTCACTGAGTGGAGGGTCGGGAACCACGCATGGACGAATCAAAGTTTGACCATGACGCGGTGGCGTGTTTGTTTTTAATTTTTTTTCAATGGAACGTATGCAGTTTTTTTCTTGAATGGCACGTGAATCGTGCACATACTCAATGACGGAGCACGGGATGGGATGGTAGCCATGGACATGGTCAACCCTTTTGGAGACTACTACACTAGTACTTTGATGTACATTTAAAAAAAAACTACTACTTTGATGTGTCATGTCAACTCGCAGAACGATGAAAAGCTTTCTTACAACGCCCTCCACATAGCCCACACTTTGTATGGCTAGTTATAGTGGGAGTAACTTAGCGCACTCCAAGAAAATTTTGCTTATGTGGCAAGTAGTTAATAAGATGTGGTAACATAATATGTTACTGTAACAAAGCATTTCCCAAGACAAGATGAGTCTACAAGCTAATAAATGAAGCTATCATAACATTACTGTACTACTCCCTCATTTCCGGTTTATAGGGCTCCCTCCTTTCCGGTTTATAGGGCTCAATTCTAAAATCTCACCAACCAAAGTAGATGTTGAGTGGTGGAATACCTTTTGTAATTTGCAAAAGCACCCAATTAATCCTCTTGTTTTCCTCAAAAAATTATGTTTACCATTTTATTCATTGCAATGCATGCATGCATTAAGTACATGCATTGGTCAATTTTCTCTTAATACTTGCATGCAATTATTTAATGCACCTTGAAATCTAAACTTGTGATGGGGAACAACCAAATTGATCCTTACAAAATGGAAAAACTAAGATTTTGAGAATAAGCCCTATAAACCGGAAATGAGGGAGTAGTAACATAGACTAGTGTCATATGCATGAAACTAGTGAGTATGGGAGCACATGATATTTCCGCGTCCGGACCGATCCCAAGTTGGCTTCTCACCTTCTTGACCCACCAACCCCCCCCCCCACCCGCGCGCGCTTCCTGCCCAACGCCAGCTGACCCCGCCGCTCCACATTGATGGCAAGTCAGGGCGACGCGACCTCTCACTGCTTTCGCCATTGAAGCGGCGCGCCGACCGAGGGCACTGCCCGCTGCACGCACGACATTTCAGACTACACAGTGGAGAGTAATTTTAGAGCAAGTACTACAATTAGATGACATAAGCAGGCTATAAGGATTTAAATATAGTATTTGTGCTTAGTTGATCAAGAGAGAAGAGGAGAGAGAAGAGAAGCGGGTTGTAAACTTGTAGCCGGTTGTAGCAGGAGCTCCAACATACTTTGTGAGACAAAGGGTGGGGCCATTACTAATGATATAGTAGTATACTAAAGGCGGGTCTATATTTTTGTTGGTCGGAAAATTTATTAAGTCATTAACTAATAATTAACGGACGCCTTAATTACTCAGTCGTTTCTGATTCTTTTGGATAGTGGGGCTATTATTGACTTGGACGTGGGGTTTGGGCCAAAGGCCTACTATTATACTTGGTCTTACTCTCACGACCGACCTAACAGGCTGTACCCTAGCTGCCACAGTATCATATGGTTTCGCACCGTTCTAGATCTTAGTGCCGCCACATAATTCTTCTCCAGCCCTCCTTCCGGCGTACACCGCGAGAAGGGACAATAGTCCTCCGAACCCCGCCTTTCATGATCCTGTACGGGAGAGGGGCGATCAGGTTTTTGGGGAGCACAATCATGTGACTGCTGCCAGCAACGAATTCCTCAATGACAACCTTCTTCCCCGACCTCGGTAACCTCCTCATCAACGACATGAGTGACAACATCAACCATAGCAGTTCTGCTCCCGCTTTACAGTATGTGATTCTATCCTCCTGGTTTAGTCTGCATCATTACTTTGATCTTTGCCATTGTCGTCATGATGTATTTACTATTGATTCGGATTAAATCTCATAGTAAATTGCTCATATATTCAACAATCCAATCCAAAACCCCGATTATAGGCAATTTACTCCAAGTGGTTTTGCTGCACTTTTGAAGCCGCCTACTTTTAAGGGGGTGCAATATAAAAGGTGGCGCACAAGAGCAGTATATTGGTTTCAGATCATGTACTGCTATGACGCCACTAAGGGTAAGCCTGAGGGCGATCTTAATCCTACACAGCAGGAAGCTTTTGAGAACATGGATACCCTCTTCAAAGCCACCCTGCTGAGTGTTCTTGACGATTCCATTGTGGATTCATATATGTCGTTTGACAGCGGCAAAGACATGTGGGCTGCGCTTGAGGCCACATTTGGGGCCTCGGGCGCTGACAATGAGTTGTACGTCATGGAGCAATTCTGTGACTACAAGATGACTGATGAGCGCTCTGTTGTTTAGCAGACTCATGAGATACAGTCACTCACTAAGGAACTTGAGTACTCTAAGTGTGTGTTGCCGGACAAATTTGTTGCCGGGACCATCATTGCCAAGCTTCCACCTTCGTGGAACAATTTTGCCACTTCTCTAAAAACAAGAGACATGAATTTTCCGTTTCAGATCTCATTAGCACTCTTGATTTTGAAGAGAAGGGGAGAGCAAAAGACACACGTGCTCGGGTCGTCGAGGGAGCTTCTAGTGCCCACATGGTACACGAGAAGAACTTCCAGCCCAACTAGCCCCAAAACAACAAGAACAAATCTCAGGGGAAAGGCAAGTTCGATGCAAAGAACAAGCCGTCACATTCTACCAACTTCAAGAAGAATTCTCATAACGGGAAGGGATACAAACCTCAATTTTGGTAGCACCGCACAAAATTTATATGGCTGCATCTACCTGCTATGAGCTAACCTCATGGTGCTCCAGGTATTCCTACATTCGTAACTAGGTAATGACCATCGCAAGATGAAATAAGCTTATTCGTACGTTGACTTGCTGATTGCAGTGCGGAACGATCCTATCATGTGTGGAGGAGCAAACAAGCAGTGCGGCCGAAGGTGGAAATCAACTAAGGACTTATGAAATTACATATAATCTTCCTGAGGTAGGTCACTACCCCCTTCGTCCAGATGATTGTGTTTTTTCATGCCGAGCTATTGATATGTGCTATTGTTTTGCAACACCGTTTAAGTATAGCTATTATTTTCCTATCTTTTCATATTCAGGACAATGAAGATGATTTCAGGGGAACTGCACAATATGGACTCATGTTGAGTCATCTCTATTGCCTCATGTGTTTGCTGCAAATGTGTCAGCATCAATTGCAAGATGAGGCAGCTAGCTAGCTATGGAGTTGCCAACATGCTCAAAGTGCTCGCAACATTGTGAAGAAACAAGCATTCCTAGGAAATTAATGCGTGCGCAGGGAGACCCTTTGCTTAGAGAAGCATCGACCGATTTTATTTATTTCCACACCTTCTCACAACTTTGTATTGGTTATAGTATGGTGAATCATTGAGATGCATAAACATGTTGAACTTTTGTTCTTTTGAATGTTAGTATGCATACCGTATCTTCTGAAGCTTAGTTTAATATGAATGCTGACTAGCCTGTGAACCTTCACAATCTAGTAAGTATATTGTAGGCGTGTTATTTGACACCTTACTTTGCCGCGCTATGCGACCAGTGTGAGTGTCTGCATCCAGTACCGCATCCTCTAATTTGGTGGATGCCAAGTTGAAAAATGTTACCGATGACGAGCCATAATTAAGCTGGAGGCGTCTCTTATTTTCTTTCGAATGGGCAATAAGCTGGAGAGCTGGAGAGTGTCTCTAATGGGCTGCCTCTAGTGTTAAGGCCCTCCAGTACGAAACACAGGCAGTCGACTAGGCTGATACAAAAGCCCATCCATCTTAAAGGCCATTTGTTTTTGTTTTTTGCGAGGAGAAGCCCATATTTCTTGAAGAGGGGGCGATCCGAGAAAAACCCTCCTTCCTCCTCGCTTCCACTTATACTGCAGCTCGCTGGACTCTCCCGCTTCCGTCCCCCCCCCCCCAATTCCCCCCGCTCCCCAT
>NC_041384.1:236268962-236284609 GCF_002162155.2 Triticum dicoccoides | reverse complement strand
AGATCTGAGGAGTGGTAGAATCTCCAGTGGACCGCATCAGGGATCTCCCGGACGTCATCTTTGAGGAGATCATCTCGCTTCTCCCCACCAAGGATTGCTGCCGCACACAAGTCCTCTCAACTCGGTGGCGCCCTCTATGGCACACCGCACCCCTCAATCTCGACTGTCCTCAGATATCTGTCCTTCCTGAATTTGATCTCCTCAGAGCCATCATCTCCTCTCACCAGCAGGGCCCCGTTCAACACCTCTGCATCCCGACACGCTATCTGCTGTCCATACCCGGCATGGTGGATGCTTGGATGACATCCCTTGAATTCGGAAAACTCCAGCAGTTTGAGTTCTACCATTTCCATGAAAGTTTCATACCATGAACACACCAGGAATTCTTGCCCAAACCACCGTTGTCCATCTCGCGGTTTTCCTCCTCTCTCCACACCGCCACCTTCGCCCGGTGCCATCTACCAGACGATTTGGTACAAATGCTTCGACTCCCACTGCTACTTTTTTTCCGCTTGTGGTGGTTTATCTGTCGGAGGCCTCACTACACAGCATCATCCACTCCAGTTGCCCTGCCCTGGAGCGCTTGTTGATTGTTTTGGGAATAGAAATCTCTATCAGTTGTCTCCAAATAAAGTCGCCTCACCTTAAAAGCATTGGAATTTGTTTTGAAGGACGACAACTCATCATCAAAGATGCCCCTTCACTTCAAAGGTTGCTCCTTGATGATTGTTATAAACCTTCGCAATAACTGTCGTCTTTGCGCCCAAACTGGAGACCTTGGGTCTAATTAGTGATCCGTTTAATGATCACAAGAAGTTGGTGTTTGGCTCCTCACTTTTTCAGGTACCGTATATTATCATCTACACATTTGTAATCATAAGCTGCTTTTTTCATTTGTGTGCATAAGTTTTATATCATCTTGGAGTACACTTTGGGTACTAATATTATGTTATATGCTCAATGAAGAGTTCATCCATGGATAGCCTATCAATGCTGCTGGATTATGTCAAGATCTTATATATCGTAATGTCTAGTTTTGATCTGAACATAATTATTAGCTTGTTGCGATGCTTTCATCTCTGGAGAATTTATATATAGAAGTGATGATTTCATGCACATTGAAAGCCCGTATATATTGTACTAGAATTAACCGTTCAGTTGTCGCTCTTTCGAGATACTCTTTTTTCAGACCTTAACTGTTTTCAATCTTCATGTCTACTTAGGCACTGCTACCATATGGAGAAAACTGTATGACCAATGGGTGGCGTAATAAGCACTAGGATTTTCTCAGTTCTCATGACATTAGTTTGAGGACAATAATGATGGATGGATATGCATCCAACTAGGCAAACAGAAGCTTTGTCACATTCTTCCTATTGAATGCGAGGTTACTATTGTCCATGAGGCTTAAGTTTTTCGTAAAGAGATTTCTCACGGACGGACATGTTGAACAAAAAAAGAAGTTTCAGGTGGGCAAATGGGATTCTGAATGTGCTTGGCTTCTATTTACAACAACTTGTAGTCATCCTCCAATAATTGTTTTTGCGCAGGATGTTGATTTTATGGATCAAACCGATCCATTTGGTTGTGACTGCGAAAAAGAGTGGTTGGGTTAGATGTTATTGCCATCTTCAATCTGGGTCTTGTCTAAATTTGATGAACAATTAATCCTTGGGCTTTTTGTACTGTTTGCAAGCTTCAGTTACATGTTGTTGCCCTCATACTACCGTCCGCCTGCCACTACATTGCCGCACCTTCCACTGCTCTGGTCCGTTCCCGTCTGAGGCCTCGCCGTCGTTCTCCACCTTGGTTCACTCACTGTGCCCACCGCTGTCTGGCGTTGTCAACATGGTCAACAACCAAGAGGAATCATGAGATGACTGTACGTGGAGAGGTTGACAGTAGGGACCCACCAGGGTCATTGCATTACGCAAGCAGGTGCCTCGTTATTACTCCTACAAGCCAAAAAATACTTCCTCCTAATTCTTTGACAACTAGGTCCCACGCCATTGTCAATGTAGTCAATAAACGAGAAAATTACATAACGAGCCAATAACACCAGGGACGCAACAGCTCGCCCAGTTGTTTTTTAGTTTTTAGTTTTAGAGGCGGAGCTCAATTGCGCGCTGTGCGGGGGCTATGGCCTGTCTAGCCCACGCTTACGCTTTTATTTAAGCACATGACGAGCCCAGTTGATATCTTTTTTCTTTCTGAAAAGCCTAGTTCTTTTTTTGGAGAATACCCAACTAAGGCCTACTTGCTTTTCTCAGCCCCGCTGGGCCACAAATCTTTCAAGATGAGGAGGGATATGTAAGTAGTAAGAAATCGACTTCCCCAGCAAATGGTCTATAAGTTGTAAGAAATGGGTTGTAAATTTTTAAGCCAAAGCCAACCGGCAATTACATTAAAATATCATTTTTTCTGGATTTCTCTACTCTTATAAAAAGCAGAGTTGGTGATGATGGTGTGCCTGCCATCCTGCAATATAGGCCGTCCGATCTATATCTAACGGATAGGAAGGAAACTATGACAATTTACCCACACTCCTCTCCACATTTGCAGATAAGGCCTTCCCTCGTTCATCCTTTTCTCCCACACGATAAGTTACTCATACAAATGCATCTTCATGTTCCGTGCAACGCATGAGCATGTTGCTAGTAAATATTTTAAATTTCATTCATTTTTGGCGGAGAATTTTTTTGAATTTTATTTTGATATAATTTTTTAAAAATCATTTTTAACGTGACTCAAAATTTCATTATTAAAAGAGTTCGGACCCCACCGAAATATGAAATATTTCGTTGAAGTTTTTAGCAGTGCCCAAAATATATGGTCTGTAATGCTAATAAAAAGAATATGGGCTCCAAAATATCCTTAAGAATTAGCAAACGGGCTATAAGTTATTGAAAATAATGGCTAATGGGATGTATGTTGTTTTCCACATATTTGGAGGCTGACTTCTAGGCCTACTAGGTTCATGATGATGCTGTCCTAAAAAAATTTGACGCGTACGCAAGGCTTTGTCAACTTAGTCAACACAAAGTAGTGATTGTTGGATGTCCATCCAACGGCCATTGTGCTTCTCTTATATCTGATCTTCCTGCTCCAGCCGCCCAAACCAGCACCGGCGGGACTGCCTGCTCCCTCCTCCCGTGGCCGGCTGTGTTGCTGCCAGGCCATCCCTCTACCCACCCGCACATCCTGTTATTATTCGGCGATGTCAGTCTCACCCCGTAGCCGACCAGTCAGTATTCGTACTCCCCTCAGCATGGGCATCCACTACCGCGTCTTCCCCGGCTCCGTGTCATTCCCTTCCTAGGCCTCGCCATCGTCCACTGCCCCTTTGCTCTCGGTGCGGCGTGGTCAACGTGGTCAATGAACGACATCCATCAGAATTTGACGGTATGTGGAGAGGCTGACAACTGGGTCCATGGCGGCACACAAGGAAATGCCTCCTTATTATGTGCAAAATAATGATTCCTCCACCTGACAGCTAGGACCCACCAGAAGGGCCTCTATATTTCACAAAAAACATCCCCTCGCTGACAGATCAGACCCGCCAGCTATATCTTCGCACGCAAGGAAGTGCCTCCTTATTACGCACAAAAAATGAATACCCCTGCTAGCTGGGACCACCATAGTGTGAGGCTGACTTGTGGGCCTACTAAGTTGACAGGGACAGAGGGATTTGTCAACTTAGTCAATATGAATGATTCTAGCTCCAGTGACCGTACGATGTCCATCCAACGGCTGTAGTGCTTCTTCAACCTCTGGTCTTCTTGCTCCAGCCGCCCAAAGCAGCGCTGGTCGTGCCGCCTGCTCCTGCCTCCCGTGGCCGGCCGTGCTGCCGCGGAGGCCTCACTACCCCCTACTACTCCCACCATTGGCCAGGCCATCCACTCACCCACACCCACTGTTATTCTACGGCGACGACAGCCTCACACCGCAGCCAAACCGGTGAACCTTCTGAAAGGATTGAGAAGAGGTGTCTAGAGGGGGTGAATAGACTCTTAGTAAGAAAAGTTGTAGTTTTTAATTTCTTTAAGTTGAAGTGGAGTTTTGGCACAAGTTTAAACATTCACAATACATATCAAGCAAGCATGATAAGAGTATATGAGCAGCGGAAAGTAAATCATGCAAGTTGCAAGAATGTAAAGGGATGGGATTTGAGTGTGCAAACGCAATCGGAGACACAGAGATTTTTGGCGTGGTTCCGATAGGTGGTGCTATCATACATCCACGTTGATGGAGACTTCAACCCACAAAGGGTAACGGTTGCGCGAGTCCACGGAGGGCTCCACCCACGAAGGGTCCATGAAGAAGCAACCTTGTCTATCCCACCATGGCTATCACCCACGAAGGACTTGCCTCACTAGGGTAGATCTTCACGAAGTAGGCGATCTCCTTGCTCGTACAAACTCCTTGGTTCAACTCCACAATCTTGACGGAGGCTCCCAAGTGACACCTAACCAACCTAGGAGACACCACTCTCCAAAAGGTAATAGACAGTGTGTTGATGATGAACTCCTTGCTCTTGTGCTTCAAATGTTAGTCTCCCCAACACTCAGCTCTCTCTCATAGGATTGTATTTGGTGGATGTCGGTGTCAAAACCGGCGGATCTCGGGTAGGGGGTCCCGAACTGTGCGTCTAGGCCGGATGGTAACAGGAGGCAGGGGACACAATGTTTTACCCAGGTTCGGGCCCTCTTGATGGAGGTAAAACCCTACGTCCTGCTTGATTAATATTGATGATATGGGTAGTACAAGAGTAGATCTACCACGAGATCAAAGAGGCTAAACCCTAGAAGCTAGCCTATGGTATGATTGTTGTTCGTCCTATGGACTAAAACCCTCTGGTTTATATAGACACCGGAGAGGGCTAGGGTTACACAGAGTCGGTTACAATGGGAGGAGATCTACATATCCGTATTGCCAAGCTTGCCTTCCACACCAAGGAAAGTCCCATCCGGACATGGGACAAAGTCTTCAATCTTGTATCTTCATAGTCCAAGAGTCCAGCCAAAGGTTATAGTCCGGCTATCCGGACACCCCCTAATCCAGGACTCTCTCAGTAGCCCCTGAACCAGGCTTCAATGCAGATGAGTCCGGCACGCAGATTGTCTACGGCATTGCAAGGCGGGTTCCTCCTCCGAATACTTCATAGAAGATTTTAAACACAAGGATAGTGTCCGGCTCTTCAAAATAAGTTCCACATACTGTCGTAGAGAGAATAATATTTACACAAATCTAATCTGCTGACACGTTTTGGCAACATGACATTATGCCATGGCCCGGTGCTTATTCGAACCGTTTTTCTTCAACCAGCTCCACACATAACGCGAGGCGGTTTCTTGACATGTCTTGTCAAAGCAGAGATCGTGTTCCCCCATTTACGGGATTCTCATTAATACGGTCGTGGGTAACCCAACCGTGTCTAGGACTCCTAGATTATAGGCAAGTCCAAACGACCACGGTGAGGACGCTTGATATTCACCATCTTATAAAGGGACAAGGTTTTCGCTTTTTCCCTCTCGTGCTCAATCGAACCCCTCCCCCGCCTCTAGTTCTAACACCCAAAGCCCAGGTCAGGTGCTCCGGATCTTCAATCATGTCTGGATCCAGCCTTCAAGGACGATGGATGCCCTCCTCCGTCACAGAAGAGGATATCAAGAAGTTGAGGGAGGCCAGATACCTGACCGCCGAGGTTTCGCATCGGCTGCCTGCTCGAGGGCAGGTCGTCCCCACTCCCGAACCCAACGAGAACGTCGTGTTCGTCTCCCACTTCCTCCGAGGCCTAGGCCTCACTCTGGATCCCTTTGTCAGGGGTTCTATTACGGGCTAGATTTCCATGATCTAGCTCCGGACTCCTTTCTCCACATCTCGACATTTATTGTCGTGTGTGAGGCCTTCCTCCGCACTACCCCTCACTTTGGCCTGTGGCTCAAGACCTTTGAAGTGAAGCCGAAGATGATCGAGGGGCAACATGCAGCGTGCGGAGGCGCGTTAATAAGCAAGATGGCAGGAGCTCTGTGGCCGAAAGGTTCCTTTCCAGAGGTGTCCGGATTATGGCAACGGGAGTGGTTTTACATCACGGCTCCCAGAAGTGCCAAGTGGGCGGCTGCCCCCGCTTTTCGCTTGGGCCCCCCACCACAACTGATGTCATGGATTAGCAGAGGACTGAGCTGGGGTCCAGCCAAGGACGTGCCTATACTGCAAAGCAGCATTCAAGATCTCTTCGAGGGAGATTTTAATTTGGTTGTGGTGGTGCAAGTTATGCTGGTTCGTCGAGTCCAGCCCTGCAAACGCCGGCCCCTCCGCATGTGGGAGTTCAACCCAGAAGGGCTGCGTACTATTCAGAATTTCCTCGGCCTGACACACGAGGAGATGTACAAATCATTCTTCGCACCCCAAATAGAGTGTCCGGATATTACCGAGGACGTGGGCCTGAGCAGCAACCGTACCGCCGACCAAGTAAGTAATCCTTTAGCCGAACACACCGTCTCTTATTTACCACAACGTCATTCTGAGAAATCGCTCTTTGACCAGGACTGGATAACAAAGGCGAAGATGATTCGGTGTTCGGCCCCCCTTCCTGAGGGTTTGGAAAATCCGGTACTGGAAAAGATGCTCGAGCTAGCACCTTGCCCAGAGCCCTCAAAGGAAGACAAAGGGGGGAATAATGAGGGCGAAAGCGGGCCTCCATCGCTACCTATTCCGACCGAGGGAACGAGCGCCTCCGTGAGGGAGCATAACCGAGGGGAGGAATCGGACATTCTCTCACCCCGGGGAAGGAAGAGGACTACCTCTGAAGATCCGGAAACCAAGGTTTCCAAGCAGGAGAAGAAATCTCCGCTAGAGGGTCATGCCTTGGAGGGTGCTCTTGCCGCACAAAGTCCGCGCGGGGATCAGCCCTCCAACGAGCTTTAAGTAATCAAAAAGTACTTTAATAGTGGAGATATACTACCTTACCTCTGAGGAAAATAACCAAAGTATTTATTGCAGTTCGGATCTTAGCCCTTCTCAGCAGAGCTCGTCTTCGGGGGATCTTCTTCCGGAGATGATGGAGAGCGAAACGCCTCCCCCGGACTCCTCCGCTCAAGAAGCGGGCGACCTTGAAGTGTCATCACGGAGGGCCTCTCCGGATCCGGCGAGGCCAGAAGATAATCCTATAGTCACCCGAAGTTCCCAGCGTCCGGATCTTGAAGAGAGCAAACAAAAGAGTCCGACACCATCTGGTATGCGGTCGGACGTACTGAGAGAGCTGTTGGAGCGAGCGGCCATCTCAGAAGAACACCGTACATTGATGGGTACGGTGATGGAAAGGATCTCATCCGCCGAAAGCGGGTTGCATGATGCCTTTATGAGTCTACTAACGGGCTTTGAGGTACGTAAAATGATATACATTTGTGATGGTACCGCACATTTTTAGGTGTGCCCTATGTAGATAGTAGCCCCTGAGACTCTGGTTGTCGCCGAAAACAACGGCAAACAGAGGATCATAGTCCCAGGTCATAACCATACCGCTTTGATGTGTAGGTAGCGGGAGCTCCGGTGGCTAGCCGGACTCATGAATTTGCCGGACTGAAGCGGCAACTGGATGCGGCAGATGCCGACATCGAGCTTGTTAACTAGAGGCTTGACGAGGCACAGGGTAAGTGTTATTTTCTGGTGAATGCCACATAGTAAGAGCAGCATGATGCCAGTATCTTTAATATGTTGTGACTGCAGATGGAGCTGCCACCGTGTAAACCTTGCGGGCGGAACTTGCCCCGAGCCAAGGAACAAGCAAGGATTAGTAATGCGGCTGCTTTGAAGGCGGCCGAAGAATTGAAAGCCAAGAAGGCCGCACATTGCGAGAGCAAAGAGAAGATGGCCAAGATAGCCATAGAATTAAAAGACACTGCCGACCGTTGCCGGTTCCTTGAAAAAGAAAACCGAGCGAAGGCAACGGACCTTGAAAAGGCCACGATGGCGGACAAAGACACCCGCTCTGCTATGAGAGCGAAGAAGGAGGAGCTGCGGGAAGCCGGGGATATTGCAGCTGGGAAGCCCTTCATGCTACGGAGGAAGTTCGGAGATCCACGGTATGCCCCTCTGGATGGGCTATGGAGTTCGGCAGAGGCATATATGGACTTGGCGGCGAGCGCTGCCGATGCAGCCAAATACTTCCAAGGTCAAACAAATCGTGAAGTGGACAAGCTGTTCTGGTCGCAATTCAATGTTCCAGAGCGTCCGCTTCCATTGACTGATCAGCTAGCCGAATGGGCCGAACTAAATAGGTTGTCCGGACTCGCCATGAGGTCTGTCGTGGATCAGCTATGGCTGGAAAAGCCAAAGCCAAACAGCTATTTCAGCTTAGTGCAGCAGTTCCTTGGTGCGGTGCCGCGCATTAATGCGATGAAGAGGTCGGCGTGCATAGAAGGCTCACGATGGCCCTTGCCCGTGTTAAAGCATACTGGGCGGAGATGGACGCTACCACTGTTGCGGCGCAGGGTTCGGCCATAGGCCGAGTGGCTGCCGAGCACTATTTCGAAGAGGTTCTCAAGGGTGCTCGTTTGATAGAGGCCCAATGCTCGAAGAATATTATGTTTGAGTGACATGTATTCCCATTGTAAACACAATGTTTTTATGAAATTTATTAAGGCTGTGTTTATACTTTTGCCTGAAAGTAATATGATGCCTCATGTGCGGCCGTTTATGTATACATGTGTATAACCTGAAAGATTGCAGTCGTCGGCTTCAGCCCCCACGCATATAATGCGAAGGTGTTCGCAGAAGATGCGTGTTCACACTTAACCCAACGTCTTGGTCCTATTAAGGAGGTGATAGCGCAGCGAACGAGGCAATCGGACTATAATGCTTTAACACTTTCACTTAGCCATAGGAGTTTGACAGTGGGGCTACTAGATAGCCCCTGGTGGGTCCGCACTCTCCCGATCTCGGGGTGCGTACATGCCTGGCCGGAAAACGGCCCTTCGTTAAGGCGGAGGAATTCTAACATTCTGATAGGTCATCGATTGGCTGACCAGTCTCACGCTATATCATGACAGTCAGTTTTCGGCTTTCTCTACTGAGGTGCTCGTCCGGATGAACCAGGGCACAATAGCAGTAGTTCTCCTGGTCCTGCCTTAGCCGATAAAGCGGAACATAAGGCACCAAAACACAGGAGCCGGGCAAACCCAACATTTGACCAAAGACAATGATTCGGAGCTGATGCATATATGGCCAAACTCGCGACGCCGAACACTCCCTAAGGTATTCAGTCTTTATGGTATAAACCGGGCCTAAATAGTGCCCTTTGTAAGAAGCCCCTTGTGTCCAGGTACGTGCATTATTCTGACGTGGCCACATGCCAAGACGTCAGCATCCTTATCAATTGTGCTGAGAATTCGAGGGATGTGTATCAACAAGAGACAGTAAAAAAGGTTTACGCAGGGTCTTAATCTAAAAAGAATCCTTGGAGTGGGTCCCTGCTGCACGTCTGTGCCTGTGTCTCCGTTGTGCCGTATCCTAGACGGGTGTAGCACGATGGTCATCTGTAAAAGAGAGGAACTTAGGTGAAAAAGTTGTCGTGCAAAAAGGTGGTTTTTTAAAGAAACCGTGTATAAAAAATGAGTAGAAAATTGCCACTTCTCTACGCGCGTTGAGCCCTTGTATTTGTAATATGGGTGTGGCCCTCAATCCGGTATGAATTACATATAGCTGCGCCGGACTCATCTAACCGTGTCCGTGGTCTTGACGACCTATCGAATGCTTTAGTTGGTGAGGCATTTTTTAGTGTGCGGCTGCTAAGGCAATCACATTCTTTTCGGCGTGCTAAGATCGCTCAATATTTCCATTCACTGTAATGATGCCACGTGGACCGGGCATCTTGAGCGTGAGGGAAGCGTAATGCGGTATTGCATTAAAGCGAGCAAAAGCTTCGCGTTCCAGTAGTGCTTGATAACCACTTTGGAACGGAGCAGTGTGGAAGGTTAAATGTTTGCTACGGAAGTTATCGGGGAAGCCGAATATAACTTTTAGTAGCAGGGAGCCCGTGCAGTGAGCCCCTGGGCCTGGCGTTACTCCTTTAAAGGTAGTGTTGCTATGGTGGATTTTTGTTGGGTCTATCCCCATTTCGCGGATTGTATCCTGGTATATCAGGTTTAAACTGCTGCCACCGTCCATCAGGACTCGTGTAAAGTGGTATCCGTTAATTATTGGGTTTAATACCAGGGCAGCCCATCCTGCACGCCGGATACTTGCTGAGTAATCACGATGGTCGAAAGTGATCGTTTGAGACGACCAGTGGTAGGACTTCGCTGTGATAGGCCCTTGGGCATGTCTCTCTGGAGTGCCGCTTTGCTTCTCTTGATCACGTGTAACACGTTGACTGTTTTGACTTCTGGTGGAAACTTCTTTTGTTCCCCAGTGTCTTGCTTGAGAGGCTCATCCTCGTCTTCGCTTGGTGTATCCTCCCCCTTGTGTACGGCGTTGAGCTTGCCGGACTGCTTGAAGACCCAACATTCTCTGTGGGTATGATTAGCGGGTTTACCAGGGGTGCTATGGATCTGACATACTTGGTCCAGAGTTTTGTTTAGGCTGGACAGTTCATCTCTAGCGCCTTTAGAGGGTGGCTTTTGCTGACTTTCCCGAGAGCTTTTGAATCCGGCGTTTACTGCCGTGCTCTTCGTGCTGTCTTCTTTATTCCGGCGTTTGTTATTGTTGTTGCACCGTGATTTCCTGTTTCCATCTCTAGCTTCGGATGTACTGGGGTCACTGGTGCTGCATCTGGCTAGCCAGCTATCCTCACCCGCGCAAAAGCGGGTCATGAGGCTTGTTAATGCTGCCATTGTTCTCGGCTTTTCTTGGCCGAGGTGTCTGGCAAGCCATTCGTCACGGACGCTATGCTTAAAAGCTACCAAGGCTTCGGCGTCCGGACAGTCGACTATTTGGTTCTTTTTAGTAAGAAACCTGTTCCAAAGCTTTCGGGCTGACTCTCGGGGCTGTTGAGTTATATGACTCAAATCGTCCGCGTCCGGAGGTCGGACATAAGTCCCTTGAAAATTTGCCCGAAAAGCGTCTTCGAGCTCTTCCCAGCTTCTAATGGAGTTTTCGGGGAGGCTTTTAAGCCAGTGCCGAGCTGGCCCTTTAAGTTTGAGGGGTAAGTATTTAATGGTGTGGAGATCGTCTCCTCGAGGCATATGGATGTGGAGGATATAGTCCTCAATCCAGACCCCAAGGTATGTTGTTCCGTCGTATGCCTCTATGTTTACGGGTTTGAGTCCCTCTGGAAATTCATGGTCCAGCACCTCATCGGTGAAACATAGGGGGTGTGCAGCGCCCCTGTATCTGGGCATGCCGTGGTGTTCGGATGTTTGGTGTGTTGCATCGTGTGCTGGAGTGCGCTTGCGCGGTCCATAGATGGATCTAGTTGCTCCGTCCTTTTGATGCGAGCACTTGCGTGGATCGTGTATTGGCTTCTGTGCGGTGTTGCTTGCCGCTCCATGTTGGTCATGAGGTCGTCTATCCGGCCGGGTGGCCGTTTTAATTTTTGGTTGCGGGGGATCTAAGGCCTCCTCATCGAATTTAGGTAGCAACTTCCGCTTCGGGTAGCTCTTGGTGAGGCGATTACCGCCATACTTCACTGCTCTGTTGAGTACTTTACTCCATTTGATTTGGAGTGTGTCTTGTGCCGCCTTGAGCCTTTTCTTCTTCCTTTTTAGACTCCTCGCGGTGGCAACAAGCCTTTGATAGGAATTTTGTTGCTCCGGGAGTCTGTCCGGTGTTATGTCCTCCGGACTATTATCCTTGACAGAGTTGGTTTGTTCGGTTTGATTCTCCGTGTTGCCGTGGTCCAGCAGTGGTTTGCCCTCCTCTAACGCTGGGTCTATATGATCATTATTTCTGTCAAGGCAAGATTTGGGGCGGCGCTTACGCCGCCGCTTTGACTACTTCTCGAGGGGACAGCCCTTCGTTGCGTCCTTCCGTTCCTCGTCATCATTTTCCTTTGGTGTGTCCACCATGTATACGTCATGTGATGAGGTGGACGTCCAGTGCCCTATGGGCAGTGGTTCCTCTTTGCCTCTCGCTTCGTCATCCATACCGTCGATGTTTTCGGAGTCGAAGTCGAGCATGTCGGTTAAGTCATCGACAGTGGCTACTAAGTGGGTGGTGGGTGGGTCGCGAATTTCTTCGTCGTCCGCATCCCAGTCCTGCCGGACATAGTTCGGACAAGATCCTCCTGATAAGGAGAGAGACCTTAACGAGTTTAGTATGTCTCCAAAGGGCGAGTGCCGAAAAATATCCACGGAGGTAAAATTCCATGATCGGCGCCCAATCAGATTCGATAGGAACGGGCGCAGGCGGTTCGGAGTCCGTGGCCGGAGAAGGATCCGGCAGTTTAACAACACGGCTCTCGTGCAGGGTAAGGTCGATGTTCGACTAGATCGCCGCTGAGGGTAAGGCCTCCGTGGCGGGGTCCATCCAACCATCCACGGAAGGCGCAACTAGCTCCGAATTGAGGGTCGGAGCGGCTGCCGGTGCGATCTCCTTAACACTGTCCGATGGGAGAGCTAAGTCATACTCATCGTGACCGCGTGGCGCACGAGGCAGAGGCTCGAATCCGTCGAAGATCAAATCTCCATGGATATCGACTGTGTAGTTTAAGCTTCCAAACCTGACCTGGTGGCCAGGGGCGTAACTTTCAATCTGCTCCAGATGGCCAAGCGAATTGGCCCGTAGTGCAAAGCCGCCGAACACAAAGATCTGTCCGGGGAGAAAAGTCTCACCCTGGAATGCATCGCTATTGATGATAGTAGGAGCCATCAAGCCTAATGGCTACGACGCAGAGGAACTCTCAATGAAAGCACCAATGTCGGTGTCAAAACCTGCGGATCTCGGGTAGGGGGTCCCGAACTGTGCGTCTAGGCCAGATGGTAACAGGAGGCAGGGGACACAATGTTTTACCCAGGTTCGGGCCCTCTTGATGGAGGTAAAACCCTACGTCCTTCTTGATTAATATTGATGATATGGGTAGTACAAGAGTAGATCTACCACGAGATCAAAGAGGCTAAACCCTAGAAGCTAGCCTATGGTATGATTGTTGTTCATCCTATGGACTAAAACCCTCCGGTTTATATAGACACCGGAGAGGGCTAGGGTTACACAGAGTCGGTTACAATGGGAGGAGATCTACATATTCGTATTGCCAAGCTTGCCTTCCACGCCAAGGAAAGTCCCATCCGGACACGGGATGAAGTCTTCAATCTTGTATCTTCATAGTCCAAGAATCCGGCCAAAGGTTATAGTCTGGCTATCCGGACACCCCCCTAAACCAGGACTCCCTCAGTGGAAAAGAGGGTTTGAGTGGAAAGCAACTTGGGGAAGGCTAGAGATCAAGATTTATGTGGTTGGAATGGAATATCTTGACCTCAACACAAGTGTAGGTGGTTCTCTCTCAGAAAATATATGTTGGAAGTGTAGGCATGTTCTAATGGCTCTCTCCACTAATGAAGAGTGGGTGGAGGGGTATATATAGCCTCCACACAAAATCTAACCGTTACACACAAATCACCAAATTCGATGGGACAGAATCAGAAAACTCGGTCAGACCGATTTAGTTCATAATGTGACTGTTAGGCATTTCAGTGGGACCGATATGATCAACTCGGTAGGACCGATGTGCTAGGGTTAGGGTAAAGCCTCATCTCGGTTGGACCGATTACACAAACTCGGTGGGACCGATTTGGGTAATAAGAAAAACAAAGAGTTGGCCAAACAAACTCGGTGAGACCGATTGCATATTTCCGTGAGACCGAAATTATTGCAGTAGGCAACAGAGAGTTTGTAAGCCCATCTCAGTGAGACCGAGATCCTATCGGTGTGACCGATTTGACTAGGGTTTCTGGCA
Source organism: Triticum dicoccoides (assembly GCF_002162155.2). Lineage (NCBI taxonomy): Eukaryota > Viridiplantae > Streptophyta > Magnoliopsida > Poales > Poaceae > Triticum > Triticum dicoccoides. The sequence continues at coordinate 236,270,718 of NC_041384.1, read as the reverse complement.
GTGGCTATGTCAAGTGAACTCGGTGGCGCCGGGTAGGAATTTTCGGTGGGGCCGAGTTTGACTTTTGGTTTGGGACATATGTGGATGTGAGAAAGTGGTTGAGGGCTTTGGAGCATATCACTAAGCACTTTGAGCAAGCAGGCCATTAAGCAACACCTCATCCCCTTTTAATAGTATTGGCTTTCCTATGGACTCAATGTGATCTTGGATCACTAAAATAGAAAACGTAGAGTCCTGAGCTTGAGCTTGAGCCAATCATTTGTCTTCATCATAAGGGGTTCCACATCCTGTAGTCCATGTCACTTGTCTGAAACATACTAGATGAGAACATTAGTCCAACAAGAGGTATGTTGACATTAATTACCAAAACCACCCAGGGAGCACTTGTGCTTTCACCCTCGTACTCCTCTCTGCGTTGGCATCCACTGCCACGTCTTCCTCGGCTCTGCATCGTCCCCTTGCTAGGCCTCGCCGTCGTCCGCCGCCTTGGTGCTCTTGGCGCGGCGTGGTCAATGTGGTCAAGGAACGACTTCCATCGGAAGAGTACTGTACGTGGAGAGGCTGACAGCTAGGTCCACGGCCGCAGCAAGGAAGTGCCTTCTTATTACACGGAAAATAATGATTCCTCCACCTGACAACAGGGACCCACCGGACGGGCCACCGTATTTCGTAAAAAAACGTTTCCCCCCTGACTGCTGGGAGCCACCAGCTACATCTTCGCACGCAAGGAAGTGCCTGACTGTCGAGACCCACCTGGTCGAAGCGTATGTAGCGTTGTCATTCTAGTCGCGAACATGTACGTACATACTGTTCGATCGGTCTGTCTGCAGGCTGCAGCGATGAACCGTGGCCGTGTAAGGAAGGGCACGTGTCGTAGTATAGGCGCACATGTGTCGTAGTAGAGATGCGCACGTAGCATGTACATGTACGTACATCCAGGGTGCAAGAAAGTAAATATGGCCACGTACGTACATATGGACGGGGTCTCGAACGCCTGCTCATGCATACATATGGCCAGGGCTCGTGTACATGGCTGGGTCGGAACAGAGAAACTGCGTCGTCGTCGTGTTCATGGGGAGGCAACGGAATGCGTCGTGTTCATCGGGAGGCAACGGAATACGCCGTGTTCATCGGAGCCCACCGGCTTGGATGGAACAACCGATCAAAATGAGGCCTGGCGTACCGCAGATCGGAGGAAACAGCCTTGTGTTCGACCGGCCATGGTCAAAACGGGATCCTGTTCATCGGGAGGGGTCTGGCGTACCGCAAAATGGAGGAAACAGACTTCTCTTGGACCTCCTACGGTCGAAACGGGGTCCTGTTGATTGGGAGGGGTGTGGCGTGCCGCAAAACAGAGGAAACGGACTTGTGTTGGAGCGCTACAGTCGAAACGGGGATCCTGTTCATCGGGAGGGGTGTGGCGTACCGCAAAACAGGACTCCACGGGATATTGTTCATCTCCACCATCGACCTCCTCCAGCCTCCACTTGCGACTGTTCATCCACGGGCTCCTGTTCATCCAGCCTCCACCACTCCTCCACGGGCTACTGTTCAACCAGCCCTCTCCACGGGGTCCTGTTCAACCACCCCTCCACGGGCTACTATTCATCCAGCCCTCCACCGGCTACTGTTCAACCAGCCCTCCACGGGGTCCTGTTCATCCAGCCCTCCACGGGGTCATGTTCATCCACCCTCAACCTGCTCGATCGGGCTCCTGTTCATCTAGTGGCAACGGCCTCTACTACCATGGGATCCT
>NC_041384.1:236107613-236268613 GCF_002162155.2 Triticum dicoccoides | reverse complement strand
AGATGCAGCATCGATCGACTTCAGTTAGCAGCAGTAGCAAAGGAATCACTCGGGTTCAGGTAACAACAAGGGATCAATCGGGGTTCAGTAACATAGCTAGTGGAATCGCTCAGGTTTAGTTATAGAGCCCAACACCTCGCTCAGGTTCAGTTAGAGCGCAACGCCTCGCACACACGCGCGTACGTGTACGAGAGAAACACGCATCGCTCGGCCCCGACCACCCACCGTAACCGGGAACTCCTTGATATTTTCCTCACCCTCGCTTCTACCATGGTTTTTTCCGTCATGCATGGCCCAAAGAATGTCATGCAGCTGCGTCTCCGGCCCGCCCAGGACGAAAAGCCCATTTTCTGTCATGAATTTTTGTCATAGAAGTAGGATCCCACCACATCTATGGTGATATTGGGTTTTGTCACAATTATCGTCATAGAAGTGTCATAAGAATGACAGGAAAAAATTCGTTCGGCCCAAAATGTCACGGAGGTGCCAGAGCTCAAAGTTTTAAAAACAGAGATAAATGAAATTTTGGGAAATGCACCCTTCCTGTTTATGTCACGACCAATAGTTATCAATATCTTCTAATGCTAAACACATTAGTGGCGGCTCCAAGCGATAAAAGTAAAGGTTTACTCCCCCTCCACCAACAAACACACTCCACGGCTAGCCGAATCCACAGGTACCGTCCATACCAAAAACAATGCTAGGGGAGTTTTGTTTAATTATTTGCAATTTTTGATTTAAGGACTAGGAATCCCTATTACTGCCCCTCTCGTGCAAGCACGAGTGAATAAACACTCATCATGAAAATAACCCGCTTAGCGTGGAAGATACTGACTACCCCCTGTCGCTCTATGAACAATCTAGGCACACAAAACAGATGTTTATTTGAAGTTTTTAGAGGTGGCACATGCAACTTTACTTAGAATGGCAGGGTAATACCGCATATAGGTAGATATGATGGACTCATCTGGAATAACTTTGGTTTAAGAGTTTTGATGCACAAGCAGTAATTTCACTTAGTACAGGCGAAGGCTAGCATACAGGTTCAGAAAAGGCCAGCTAGAGAGCGAAAAGGGTCATGAACATGCATTATGAATAATGAACATTGGATACTAGCATGAGTAGGATATGGACACCATGTACATAAATATCATAGAGGCTATGTTGGTTTTGATTTAACTACATGCATGAACATGTGCCAAGTCAAGCCACTTGAAACATTCAAAGGAGGATAACATATCATCATACTACTTCATAATCATTTTAGCGCAATGTTGACATCCAAGATAAATCATTATCCACTCCTAGCTACTTAAGCATGGCATGAGGAACTGTAACCTCTAATTGTCATTGCAAACATGTTTGATCATAATATGTTGATTCATGGATACTAGGTTAAACATATTTACAAAAACATAACAAGTTAAGCATTCCACATCAATTTTTTTATCTTTTACCTACTCGAGGACGAGCAAGAATTAAGCTTGGGGATGCTTGATATGTCTCCAGCGTATCTATAACTTTTTATTGTTTCATGCTATTATATTATCTGTTTTGGATGTTTTATATGCATTAATATGCTATTTTATATTATTTTTGGGACTAACCTATTAACCTAGAGCCCAGTGCCACTTTCTGTTTTTTCCTTGTTTTTGAATTTTACAGAAAAGGAATATCAAAAGGAGTCCAAACGGAATAAAACTTTACGGTGATTTTTCTTGGACCATAAGAAACCCATGAGACTTTGAGAGGAGGCCCGAAGACCCACGAGGCGATCACAAGCCGTGGGGGCAGAGGGGGCCCCTGGCTTTTGGGCCCCTCATGGACTGTCTTGCCCTAATGTTTGCACAATAAATCCTCAAATATCCCCCATATACCAGAGGGCACACAAAAATACTTTTCCGCCGCCGCAAGCTTCTGTTCCCATGAGATCGCATCTTGGGGCCTTTTCCGGCACTCCGTCGGAGGGGGATTTGATACGTCTTCAATGTATCTATAATTTTTGACTGACCGTGCTGTTATACCAATCTTGGATGTTTTATAATAATTTTATAGTCCTTTTATATCATTATTTGGTACTAACCTATTGACATAGTGCCAAGTGTCAGTTGCAGTTTTTTGCATGTTTTTACATCACAGAAAATCAATACCAAACGGAGTCCAAATTGTTGGAAATATGCCCTAGAGGCAATAATAAAAGTATTATTATTATATTTCCTTGTTCATGATAATTGTCTTTTATTCATGCTATAACTGTATTATCCGGAAATCGTAATACACGTGTGAATATATAGACCACAATATGTCCCTAGTGAGCCTCTAGTTGACTAGCTCGTTGTGATCAACAGATAGTCATGGTTTCCTGGCTATGGACATTGGATGTCGTTGATAACGGGATCACATCATTAGGAGAATGATGTGATGGACAAGACCCAATCCTAAGACTAGCACAAAAGATCGAGTAGTTCATTTGCTAGAGCTTTGCGAATGTCAAGTATCTCTTCCTTTGACCATGAGATCGTATAACTCCTGGATATCGTAGGAGTGCTTTGGGTGTATCAAACGTCACAACGTAACTGGGTGACTATAAAGGTACACTGCAGGTATCTCCGAAAGTATCTATTGTTTTATGCGGATCGAGACTGGGATTTGTCACTCCGTGTAAACGGAGAGGTATCTCTGGGCCCACTCGGTAGGACATCATCATATGCGCAATGTGACCAAGGAGTTGATCACGGGATGATGTGTTACGGAACGAGTAAAGTGACTTGCCGGTAACGAGATTGAACAAGGTATCGGTATATCGACGATCGAATCTCGGGCAAGTAAAATACCGCTAGACAAAGGGAATTGTATACGGGATTGATTAAGTCCTTGACATCGTGGTTCATCCGATGAGATCATCGTGGAACATGTGGGAGCCAACATGGGTATCCAGATCCCGCTGTTGGTTATTGACCGGAGAACGTCTCGGTCATGTCTGCATGTCTCCCGAACCCGTAGGGTCTACACACTTAAGGTTCGATGACGCTAGGGTTATAAAGGAAGCTTGTATGTGGTTACCGAATGTTGTTCAGAGTCCCGGATGAGATCCCGGACGTCACGAGGAGCTCCGGAATGGTCCGGAGGTAAAGATTTATATATAGGAAGTCCTGTTTCGGCCATCGGGACAAGTTTCGGGGTCATCGGTATTGTACCGGGACCACCGGAAGGGTCCCGGGGGCCCACCGGGTGGGGCCACCTGCCCCGGGGGGCCACATGGGCTGTAGGGGGTGCGCCTTGGCCTACATGGGCCAAGGGCACCAGCCCCAAGAGGCCCATGCGCAAGGAAACTTGGAGAGGGAAGAGTCCTATAGGGGGAAGGCACCTCCGAGGTGCCTTGGGGAGGATGGACTCCTCCCCATCCTTAGCCGCACCCCTTCCTTGGAGGAGGGGGCAAGGCTGCGCCCTTCCCCTCTCCCTTGGCCCTATATATAGTGGGGAAAAGGAGGAGCAATCATACCCAAGGCCTTTGGTTGCCTCCCTCTCCCTCCCGTGCCACATCTCCTCTCCCGTAGGTGCTTGGCGAAGCCCTGCAGGGTTGCCACGCTCCTCCACCACCACCACGCCGTTGTGCTGCTGTTGGATGGAGTCTTCCTCAACCTCTCCCTCTCTCCTTGCTGGATCAAGGCGTGGGAGACGTCACCGGGCTGTACGTGTGTTGAACGCGGAGGTGCCGTCCGTTCGGCACTTGATCATCGGTGATCTGAATCACGACGAGTACGACTCCATCAACCCTGTTCACTTGAACGCTTCCGCTTAGCGATCTACAAGGGTATGTAGATGCAAACTCTCCTCTCCTTTCTACTCGTTGCTGGTCTCTCCATAGATAGATCTTGGTGTTACGTAGGAAAATTTTTGAATTTCTGCTACGTTCCCCAACAGTGGCATCATGAGCTAGGTCTATTGCGTAGATTCTTTGCACGAGTAGAACACAAAGTAGTTGTGGGCGTTGATGTTGTTCAATATGCTTACCGTTACTAGTCAAATCTTGTTTCGACGGTATTGTGGGATGAAGCGGCCCGGACCGACCTTACACGTACTCTTACGTGAGACAGGTTCCACCGATTGACATGCACTCTGTGCATAAGGTGGCTAGCGGGTGCCAGTCTCTCCCACTTTAGTCGGAACGGATTCGATGAAAAGGGTCCTTATGAAGGGTAAATAGCAATTGGCATATCACGTTGTGGTCTTGCGTAGGTAAGAAACGTTCTTGCTAGAAACCCATAGCAGCCACGTAAAACATGCAACAACAATTAGAGGACGTCTAACTTGTTTTTGCAGGGTATGCTATGTGATGTGATATGGCCAAGAAGAATGTGATGAATGTTATGTGATGTATGAGATTGATCATGTTCTTGTAATAGGATTCACAACTTGCATGTCGATGAGTATGACAACCGGCAGGAGCCATAGGAGTTGTCTTTATTTTTTTGTATGACCTGCGTGTCATTGAAGAACGCCATGTAACTTACTTTACTTTATTGCTAAACGCGTTAGCCATAGAAGTAGAAGTAGTCGTTGGCGTGACAACTTCATGAAGACACGATGATGGAGATCATGATGATGGAGATCATGGTGTCATGCCGGTGACGATGATGATCATGGAGCCCCGAAGATGAAGATCAAAAGGAGCAAAATGATATTGGCCATATCATGTCACTATTTGATTGCATGTGATGTTTATCATATTTATGCATCTTGTTTACTTAGGACGACGGTAGTAAATAAGATGATCCCTTACAAAATTTCAAGAAGTGTTCTCCCCTAACTGTGCACCGTTGCTACAGTTCGTCGCTTCTAAGCACCACGTGATGATCGGGTGTGATGGATTCTTACGTTCACATACAACGGGTGTAAGACAGTTTTACACAGCGAAAACACTTAGGGTTAACTTGACGAGCCTAGCATGTACAGACATGGCCTCGGAACACGGAGACCGAAAGGTCGAGCATGAGTCGTATAGTAGATACGATCAACATGAAGATGATCACCGATGATAACTAGTCCGTCTCACGTGATGATCGGACACGGGCTAGTTGACTCGGATCATGTAATCACTTAGATGACTAGAGGGATGTCTATCTGAGTGGGAGTTCATAAGATGAACTTAATTATCCTGAACATAGTCAAAAGACCTTTTGCAAATTATGTCGTAGCTCGCGCTATAGTTCTACTGTTTAGATATGTTCCTAGAGAAAATATAGTTGAAAGTTGATAGTAGCGATTATGCGATCAGTAGAAAGCTTATGTCCTTAATGCACTGCTCAGTGTGCTGAACCCCAAACGTCGTTTGTGGATGTTTCGAACATCGAACATACACGTTTTGATAACTACGTGATAGTTCAGTTAAATGGTTTAAGTAGAGGCACTAAAGACGTTTTCGAAACGTCGCGGAACATATTAGATGTTTTGAGGGCTGAAATTAGGATTTCAGGCTCGTGCCCACGTCAAGAGGTTTGAGACCTCTGACGATTTTCTTAACCTGCAAACTAAGGGAGAAGAGCCCAATCATTGAGCTTGTGCTCAGATTGTCTGAGTACAACAATCACTTGAATCGAGTGGGAGTTGATCTTCCAGATGAGATAGTGATGTTTCCCCAAAGTCATTTCCACCAAGCTGCTAGAGCTTCGTGATGAACTATAACATATCAGGGATAGATATGATGATCCTTGAAATATTCGCGATGTTTAACTCCGTGAAAGTAGAAATCAAAAGGGAGCATCAATCGTTGATGGTTAGTAAAACCACTAGTTTCAAGAAGGGCAAGGGCAACAAGGGATACTTCATGAAATGGCAAAACAGTTGCTGCTCTAGTGAAGAAACCCGAGGTTGAACCCAAACCCGAGACTAAGTGCTTCTGTGATAAGGGGAATAGCCACTGGAGCAGAATTACCCTAGATACTTGGTAGATGAGAAGGCTGGCAAGGTCGATAGAAGTATATTGGATATACATTGTGTTAATGTGTACTTTACTAGTACTCCTAGTAGCACCAGGGTATTAGATACCGGTTCGGTTGCTAAAGTGTTAGTAACTCGAAATAAAAGCTACGGAATAAACGGAGACTAGCTAAAAGTGAGCTGACGATATGTGTTGGAAGTGTTTCCAAGTTTGATGTGATCAAACATCGCACGCTCCCTCTACCATCAAGATTAGTATTAAACCTGAATGGTTTATTGAATCTCGATCGTAGTGATACACATTTTCATGCCAAAAGATATAAGAAAGTAATGATAGTACCACTTACTTGTGGCACTGCCATGTAAGTCATATTGGTATAAAACGCATGAAGAAGCTCCATGTTGATGGATCTTTGGACTCACTCGTTTTTGAAAAGTTTGAGACATGCGAACCATGTCTATTGGTATATATGCATGAAGAAACTCCATGCAAATGGACCGTTTGAACTCACTTGATTTTGAATCACTTGAGATATGCAAATCATACCACATGGGCAAGATGACTGAAAAGCCTCGTTTTCAGTAAGATGGAACAAGATAGCAATTTGTTGGAAGTAACACATTTTGATGTGTCCAATCCAATGAGTGCTGAGGCATGCAGTGAATATCGTTATGATCTTACTTCACAGATGATTCGAGTAGATGTTGAGAATATTTGCTTGATGAAACACAAGTCTGAATTATTGAATGGTTCAAATAATTTCAGAGTGAAGTAGAAGATCATTGTGACAAGAGGATAAAATGTCTATGATATGATCATAGAGATGAATATCTGAGTTACGAGTTTTGGCACACAATTAAGACATTGTGGAAATTGTTTCGCAATTAATACCGCCTGGAACACCATAGTGTGATGGTGTGTTCGAACATCATAGTTGCACCCTATTGGATATAGTGCGTACCATGATGCCTCTTATCGAATTACCACTATTGTTCATGGGTTAGGCATTAGAGACAACCACATTCACTTTAAATAGGGCACCACGTAATTCCGTTGAGATGACACCATTTGAATTATGGTTTAGAGAAACCTAAGTTGTCGTTTCTTAAAGGTTTGGGGCTGCGACGCTTATGTGAAAAGGTTTCAGGATTAAGCTCGAACCCAAAGCGGATAAAATGCATCTTCATAGGACACCCAAAACAGTTGGGTATACCTCCTAATTCAGATCCGAAAGCAATATGGATTGCTTCTTGAATCGGGTCCTTTCTCGAGGAAAGGTTTCTCTCGAAAGAGTTGAGTGGGAGGATGGTGGAGACTTGATGAGGTTATTGAACCGTCTCTTCAACTAGTGTGTGGCAGGGCACAGGAAGTTGTTCCTGTGGCACCTACACCAATTGAAGTGGAAGCTTATGATATTGATCAAGAAACTTCGGATCAAGTCACTACCAAACCTCGTAGGACGACAAGGACACGTACTACTTCGGAGTGGTAAGGTGATCCTGTCTTGAAGGTCATGTTGCTAGACAACAATGAACCTACGAGCTATGGAGAAGCGATGGTGGGCCCGAATTCCGACAAATGGTTAGAAGCCATGAAATCCGAGATAGTATCCATATATCAGAACAAAGCATGGACTTTGATGGACTTGCCCGATGATCGGAAATCCATTGAGATAAATGGATCTTTTAAGAAGAAGACGGACGTGGATGGTAATGTCACCATCTATGAAGCTCGACTTGTGGCGAAGTGTTTTCCGACAAGTTCAAGGAGTTGACTACGATGAGATTTTCTCACTCGTAGCGATGCTTAAAGTCCGTCGGAATCATGTTAGCATTAGCTGCATTTATGAAATCTGGCAAATGGATGTCAAGACAAGTTTACTTACTAGTTTTCGTAAGGAAAGGTTGTATGCAATACAATCAGAAAAGTTTTGTCGATCCTAAGGATGCTAAAAGGTATGCTAGCTCCAGCGATCCTTTTAAGGACTGGAGTAAGCATCTCGGAGTTGGAATGTACGCTTTGATGAGATGATCAAAGATTTTGGATTTATACAAAGTTTATAAGAAACCTGTATTTCCAAAGAAGTGAGTGGGAGCACTATAGAATTTCTGATAAGTATATGTTGTTGACATATTGTTATGGATCAGAAATGACGTAGAATTTCTAGAAAGCATACAGGGTTATTTGGAAAGTGTTTTTCAATAGAAAACCTGGATTAAGCTACTTGAACATTGAGCATCATGATCTATAAGGATAGATCAAAATGCTTAATAATACTTTCAAATGAGCACATACCTTGACATGATCTTGAAGGTGTTCAAGATGGACCAGTCAAAGAAGGAGTTCTTGCCTGAGTTGTAAGGTATGAAGTTAAGACTTCAAGCTCAACCACGGCAGAATAGAGAGAAAGGACGAAGGTCGTCCCCTATGCTTAAGACGTAGGCTCTTCAGTATGCTATGCTGTGTACCGCACCTGAAGTGTGCCTTGCCATGAGTCAGTCAAGGGGTACAAGAGTGATCCATGAATAGATCACAGGACAGCGGTCAAAGTTATCCTTAGTAACTAGAGGACTAAGGAATTTTCTCGATTATGGAGGTGGTAAAAGAGTTCGTCGTAAAGGGTTACGTCGATGCAAGCTTAACACCTATCCGGATAGCTCTGAGTGGAGATACCGGATATGTATAGTGGAGCAACGATTTAGAATAGCTCCAGGTAGAACAGTTATTTGGAATAGCTCCAAATAGAACGTGGTAGCTGCATCTAGGAGATGACATAGAGATTTGTAAAGCACACACGGATCTGAAAGGTTCAGACCCGTTGACTAAAACCTCTCTCACAAGAAACATGATCAAACATAAAACTCATTGAGTGTTAATCACATAGTGATGTGAACTAGACTACTGACTCTAGTAAACTCTTGGGTATTAGTCACATGGCGATGTGACCTGTGAGTGTTAATCACATGGCGATGTGAACTAGATTATTGACTCTAGTGCAAGTGGGAGACTGTTGGAAATATGCCCTAGAGGCAATAATAAAAGTATTATTATTATATTTCCTTGTTCATGATAATTGTCTTTTATTCATGCTATAACTGTATTATCCGGAAATCGTAATACACGTGTGAATATATAGACCACAATATGTCCCTAGTGAGCCTCTAGTTGACTAGCTCGTTGTGATCAACAGATAGTCATGGTTTCCTGGCTATGGACATTGGATGTCGTTGATAACGGGATCACATCATTAGGAGAATGATGTGATGGACAAGACCCAATCCTAAGACTAGCACAAAAGATCGAGTAGTTCATTTGCTAGAGCTTTGCGAATGTCAAGTATCTCTTCCTTTGACCATGAGATCGTATAACTCCTGGATACCGTAGGAGTGCTTTGGGTGTATCAAACGTCACAACGTAACTGGGTGACTATAAAGGTACACTGCAGGTATCTCCGAAAGTATCTATTGTTTTATGCGGATCGAGACTGGGATTTGTCACTCCGTGTAAACGGAGAGGTATCTCTGGGCCCACTCGGTAGGACATCATCATATGCGCAATGTGACCAAGGAGTTGATCACGGGATGATGTGTTACGGAACGAGTAAAGTGACTTGCCGGTAACGAGATTGAACAAGGTATCGGTATACCGACGATCGAATCTTAGGCAAGTAAAATACCGCTAGACAAAGGGAATTGTATACGGGATTGATTAAGTCCTTGACATCGTGGTTCATCCGATGAGATCATCGTGGAACATGTGGGAGCCAACATGGGTATCCAGATCCCGCTGTTGGTTATTGACCGGAGAACGTCTCGGTCATGTCTGCATGTCTCCCGAACCCGTAGGGTCTACACACTTAAGGTTCGATGACGCTAGGGTTATAAAGGAAGCTTGTATGTGGTTACCGAATGTTGTTCGGAGTCCCGGATGAGATCCCGGACGTCACGAGGAGCTCTGGAATGGTCCGGAGGTAAAGATTTATATATAGGAAGTCCTGTTTCGGCCATCGGGACAAGTTTCGGGGTCATCGGTATTGTACCGGGACCACCGGAAGGGTCCCGGGGGCCCACCGGGTGGGGCCACCTGCCCCGGGGGGCCACATGGGCTGTAGGGGGTGCGCCTTGGCCTACATGGGCCAAGGGCACCAGCCCCAAGAGGCCCATGCGCAAGGAAACTTGGAGAGGGAAGAGTCCTATAGGGGGAAGGCACCTCCGAGGTGCCTTGGGGAGGATGGACTCCTCCCCATCCTTAGCCGCACCCCTTCCTTGGAGGAGGGGGCAAGGCTGCGCCCTTCCCCTCTCCCTTGGCCCTATATATAGTGGGGAAAAGGAGGAGCAATCATACCCAAGGCCTTTGGTTGCCTCCCTCTCCCTCCCGTGCCACATCTCCTCTCCCGTAGGTGCTTGGCGAAGCCCTGCAGGGTTGCCACGCTCCTCCACCACCACCACGCCGTTGTGCTGCTGTTGGATGGAGTCTTCCTCAACCTCTCCCTCTCTCCTTGCTGGATCAAGGCGTGGGAGACGTCACCGGGCTGTACGTGTGTTGAACGCGGAGGTGCCGTCCGTTCGGCACTTGATCATCGGTGATCTGAATCACGACGAGTACGACTCCATCAACCCCGTTCACTTGAACGCTTCCGCTTAGCGATCTACAAGGGTATGTAGATGCAAACTCTCCTCTCCTTTCTACTCGTTGCTGGTCTCTCCATAGATAGATCTTGGTGTTACGTAGGAAAATTTTTGAATTTCTGCTACGTTCCCCAACACAAATGCCATGAAACTTTACGGAGATTTTTTATGGACCAGAAGACACCTAATGGGCCCTGGCTGCGCCTTGGGGGTGCTCCGGGGAGAGCACAACCCACCTGGGCGTGCCAGGAGACCCATGCGCGCCCTGGTGGGTTGTGCCCACCCCCGGTGCCCCCTGGACCGCCTCTTTGCTCTAAATATACCCCAATATTCCCAAAACCCTAGGGGAGTCGACGAAACATTGATCCATCTGCCGCAGAGTCCAAAACCACCAGATCCAATCTAGACACCATCTCGGATGGGGTTTACCACCTCCATTGGTGCCTCTCCGATGATGTGTGAGTAGTTCTTTGTAGAACTTCGGGTCCGTAGTTAGTAGCTAGATGGCTTCCTCTCTCTCGCTGAATTCTCAATACAATGGTCTCTTGGAGATCCATATGATGTAACTCTTTTTGTGGTGTGTTTGTTGGGATCTGATGAACTTTGAGGTTACGATCAGTTATATCTTTTTATATCCATGAAAGTATTTGAGTTTCTTTGATCTGTTTTATGCATGATCTCTTATAGCCTCATATTTCTTATTCGATATTTGGGTTTTGTTTGGCCAACTTGATCTATTTATCTTGCAATGGGAAGATGTCCTTTGTAGCGGGTTCAATCTTATAGTGCTTGATCCCAGTGATAGAAGGGGAACCGACACGTACGTATCGTTGCTACTAAGGATAAAATGATGGGGTCTATCTCTACATAGATAGATCTTGTCTACATCATGTCATCATTCTTATTGCATTACTCCATTTCTCCATGAACTTAATACACTAGATGCATGCTGGATAGCGGTCGATGTGTGGAGTAATAGTAGTAGATGCAGGCAGGAGTCGGTCTACTAATCTTGGGCATGATGCATATATAATGATCATTGCCTAGATATCATCATGATTATTTGAAGTTCTACCAATTTCCCAACAATAATTTGTCCACCCACCGTTTTCTATTTTTCGAGAGAGAAGCCACTAGTGAAACCTACGACCCCGAGTCTCTTTCTCATATATTTTCCTTTGTGATCTACTTTTCCTTTGCATTTATTTTCAGATCTATTAAACCAAAAATACAAAAGTACTTTGCTGCACTTTATTTTATTTGTGATCTATTTATTCAATCTATTACAACTTTCTCCCGTCCATGCACCAATTTCTGGTGCCATTACCCGAAAGGGATTGATGACCCCTTTAACACGTCGGGTTGCGAGTGGTTGTGGGCTATTTACGTTGTGTTGCTTGGTTCTCCTACTGGTTTGATAACCTTGGTTTCATCACTAAGGGAAATACCTACCTTCGCTGTGCTGCATCATCCCTTCCTCTTTGGGTAAATACCGACGTAGTCCTAGCCGACATCAAAAGTACTTTCTGGCGCCGTTGCCGGGGAGGATCTTCAACATATACCAGGTTCCTAATCACAAATCTCATCTCCTCAAAATTTACATTATTTGCCATTTGCCTCTCGTTTTCCTCTCCCCCACTTCACAAAAATTTGTCGTTTTATTTGCCCCTCTTTTTCATTCGCCGTTTTCTCGTCAGATCTATCCTTTGCTTGCAACCATGAGTGATTTCGGTATGGCACCAATAGATGATAGCCTAACTCCTAAGATTGGACGTACGGGCAGTCTGGATGCTAAAACTTTTATCTTAGGGCAAGGGAACGTTATGGGGAAGGAACATATCCAAGAAATTTTCAATTGTGTGGGAAATCTAAGTCTCGATGATGCTCCTATACTTAGGACTACTAGATCTTATGCGGATGCTATTTTAGCGCTAGTTCTGAAACTTGAAAGCAAATTTATCTGTACTCATCCTACTTTGCAGAGATTGGTTTTTGAGCGCCCTCTCAGTTGGTACTGGAGAAGATGTCCGAGGGCGCTTCGACAACTGTCCAGTCGGTGCCGTCGCTTTGTCATGGATGCTTGCCGAGTCGTGAGAGTGCTTGGATCATTTTTCCCTACGGGGAGGTGAGTCGACCTCTTCTTCATCACTCGGGTCGTCACTCTCCTCGTCCTCTTCTTCATCAGAGTGCCACTCGCTGCTCTCGCCTCCGCTCGCCTCCCCCTCCGGATCCTGCTCCTGCTCCCCGTTGGGCATCGAGTACATCTCAATAAGGGCCTGAAAGGTAACAAGCGAAGAAAAATCAATCGGTTGTCAAGAAGCAATTACATGATGAATCAAGAGAACAATTGGCAATTTAGAGTCGGACCTTGTCTGGCTGACGCGAGTTGTCGAGTGGAGGGACTCTCCTGGACCCCCCGGGGTTATCCTTGTTGCAGTGATGCCTTTCAGCCACTTCTCCACCGTGTCCTCGTCGACCTCTTTTGGGTGGATCCGAGTGGAATCCTCAATACCCGAGTACATCCACATCGGATGGTCACATGCTTGAAGCAGCTGGATGCATCATTTAAGGAAGACCTCCAACAGATCCATACCGGTCATGCCATCATGGACGAGTTGGACCACCCGCTCGACCAACACCTTCACCTGCGCTTTCTCCTTAGGGATCACTTTCAAGGCGGAGGGCTTCTCGATCTGAGCCATGGAGAAGGTAGGAAGTCCGATCGACTGACCTGGAGTCGGCTGGTCTTTGCAATAAAACCAGGTCGACTGCCATCCTCGGACTGACTCAGGAAGGATCATGGCTGGGAAAGTTCTTTTACCTCTCATTTGGATCCCATGACCCTCGCACATCTAGATCACATGCGTCCTCTCATCACTCGGGTTGGCCTTCTTGACCGATTAGGAACAACACGTGAAAATGTGCTTGAAAAGGCCCCAGTGTGGCCTACAACCTAAGAAGTTCTCGCACATGGACACATAGGCAGCGAGGTATACGATGGTGTTGGGAGAAAAGTGGTGGAGTTGTGCTCCAAAGAAGTTCAAGAAGCCTCGGAAAAAAGGATGGGGAGGCAAAGAAAATCCGCGGTCCACATGGGTGGTGAGGAGAACGCACTCACCCTCCCACGGACGCGGTTCGGTCTCACCCTCCGAGAGCCGCGCCAATTCGTGGGGAGTCAGTCCCCCCTTGACCAGATCGTCGATGTCATCCAGACTAATCGTCGACCGAATCCAGTCACCCTGGATCCAGCCGCACGGCAGGCCGAACCTCGACGAAGATCCGCCCCGGCTGGACTTCTTCCCCTTCGCCTTTGTCGTCGCCTTCTTCGCGCGCTCCAGAGCCACCGTCTTCTCCTTCCCCATGGCAGCGGGTGAAACTCGAACAGAGCAGCAGCACCAGGAGTAGAGGTGGATGTGGCGGAAAAAGCAGAGGAGAAAGAAGAAGAATGGGAACGCACTGTGCAGAAAACCCCAATCCGGCACCTTATATGACGCCGCTTCCGAGAGGCTGACCTGTGGGTCCGGACGATCCTATCAAATCCCGCAACAGTCGTGTGCGAGATACATGGTGAAAAAGGTGGCGCGGTGATTGAGGCGGCCTTGCCTAATCCCGTCCAATTACTGCGGCTTCCTCCGCCCCGCGTGCTTCAACAAAATTCCAATCCCACAATATTCGTGAGCAGTAGGGCAACCTGTTAGACGGAAGATTTTCCCCATATCAGTACTCAAAGCATCGCGGTACAAGTTCACTCGGCAGAACCAAGAATGGATCAAGGCGACTAAAAAAGAAGTTGAAGTCATCATGATTGCTCATTTGGTCCCAATAAGACGCTTCCGAAGCGCGAAAATTGAATAATAGGAGTTCTCAACTCCTTCTCCACTCAAACCCTGAACCATTCGGGGGCTAATGATGAAGCTATGTACCTAGGGTAGGGTCATAGGCCTGACCTAGACACCCTCTCCTAGGACGCCATCTTCAAACCAGAAGCATTGATGGGATAGCATCATCCACTCGACTACAAGTCATTCCACTCGGAAGGTTCAAGGTCACTCGACCGCAACAATTATCACTCGAATACAAAAGACCTAAAGTCACTCTGCACGACAACGGTCAGATGTTCACTTCATAGACTTAATAGACATTTATATCACTTAGTTACCAGCATTACCAGTAACGCCCCCCTCTTAGTGTACCTTAAACCCCTTGTAACATGAGCTTGCTGGGGTCCTGGCGCACTCTATACAAGCCACCCCCTCCACTAGCACAAGGGTTCGCACCCCCTGTAAACACACACATACATAATCCAGTCGACCGCCTCTGGGCACCAAGACATAGGGCTGTTACTTGCTCCGCGAAGGACCTAAACTCGTAAACTCATGTGTACAACTTCTCCATAGCTAGGATCTTGCCTCCTCATACTTACCCCCCATTCTACTGTCAGTCTTAGATCCACGACAATCGGTATTATGAGTTTATGTGTTTTGATGTACTGAAGGTAGTTCGGAGTCCCGGATGTGATCACGGACATGATGAGGAGTCTCGAAATGGTTGAGACATAAAGATTCATATATTGGACGACTATATTCGGACACCAGAAATGTTCCGGAGAAGTTTTGGATAAAACCGGAGTGACGGAGGGTTACCGGAACCCTCGGGGGAACTAATGGGCATCATGGGCCTTACTGGAGAGAGAGGGGCGGCTAGGGCAGGCCGCGTGCCCCCTCCCCCTTGGGTCCGCATTGGACTAGGGAAGGTGTGACGCCTCGAGACCGATGTGCCAGGTGTCTTCCAGTTATTCGTCGTCGTTGCCATGACATTCGCTTGCATGTTGCATCTTGCCATGTCATCATGTGCATTGCATCATGTCATCATGCCATCATGCCATTAATCTTTGCACCTCAACTCAAATAAATAAACCGTATGGATCTTCGGTCCATTTAAACCGAGGGAATTCACATGGTGATTCTCTTTATAACATATCCTCACAATATGAGGGAGCTATTTTAAATATTCCGTTCTTTTGGAGTTAACCATAACACAAGTGCAAAAATAATCCTCATGCCTATTCCACTTCGAGTTTGACCTTCAAATCTTGTCCACAATTATGTCTCTCTTTTATCGAGGCTCCTCTAAAAAAACCGAACATTTGTTGGACCTTCCAAACCTCCACTTCCTATTCACCCATTTGAATTTAATCCAAATGTGTTTGAATCTAAACCTTGCATCCATGCCCACTCCTATTTTCTTGGATTAAACTCATTTTTCTGAGTTTGAGAATATTAACCATGCGCCTAATTCTTTCTCCTACCATCTTCTTTTCTATGTTTTCTTTCTTTCTTGTTTTTCTTCTCTGTAATAGAAAGGAGGGAAGAGGGAGATCTTTTTTTCTTTCGTTGAATCCAGCCGGCCCGGTCCCTAGGCCCAACTTCTGTGGCCCAGCCAGCCTCTCCCCTGCTCTAACCTAGGCCCAGCCGAACCCTAGGCCCCGATCCCATCTAACCCCTCCTCCTCGTTCCCTCGCGCCGCCAGAGTCAGCGAGACCTGCTACTGCTCCCTCGATCCCATCGCCCCCGCTGCCTCCATCCTCGCGTCGCCTCTCTCCCCTTCCTCCCGTTCCCGTCTTCGGCGGGAGCAGGAGCTCCCTGCTGTCGCCCTGGCCAGCGGAGTCCAAGCGGCCGAGCAGCACCACGCCCTCGTCCCATTCCCCGGTGCCACCTCCTCGTTGCCGGACCAGCACGAGGCCGCCACCGCCATGAACGCCCACCAGACCTCCACCAACAGCCTCCCCTTCGCCTCGTTGCTCCTCTGCCTCAACTCCGGCCAGATCGACAAACAACAAGTCCATGGAGCCTCCTCCCTGTCCTCCTTCACCTCGTCTCGTCGTTCGAGGATCGGCGCCGCCGCTGGCGACCACGAGGCAGGAGACCGCCATGGATGCCCGCGGTCCCGCCTTCCTATGTTTTCGCCTCGCTGTTCTCAGTCAACCTCCTCGCTGTGCAGAGGAGCTCCTCTGCTCTGTCTGTCCTCTGCCAACTACCAGCAGCCATCGTCGCTTCCCTGCTTCATGCCTAGACCGACGACGGCCACTTCTTCAAGCCACCGCTTGGCCATGTGCCAACAACCAGTAGCTCGAGCTGCCTCCACGCGTCTCCGGAGAGCTCCCGAGGCAGGGACCAACAAGTCCCTCGATGCTCCTTCATTTCTTCAAGATCGCCAAGTCTAGTGATGCGCCAAGTTCCGTCGCTATGGATCCAACAAGACCCGTGTACGATTAGGTGGATTCACCAAGCACCTCTCCGAACGAACGGGAATGACTACTGTCGCCAAGATCGAGAGTACCTCTACGAAAACGCCAAGAACCCCTTCATGTCGGCAAGACCCGCTAGTCGGACCCCGAACGATCGACGACTCGTGAACCGTGCACAACTACCGTTGCCCGAAGAACCGTGGATCACAAGACTCGTGTACGACTATCGCGAGTACCTCTACCGTCGTCGTGTACCACTACTTCCACTACCGTCGCCATGGACCCGACAAGTTCGCGAGTACAACTACTTCCTCTACGACCCGCGAGAACCGCTACTTTCACTACCATCGCGAGAACGAGTACTTCCTCTATGAACTGATCCGCTGCGAAATGCGCACTTCGAAGGTATAACCACCGAGAACGACCGCCCGTGGATGAACGCTTGTGTTTTATGGGATGCATGGTTGGTTGTTGTATTCGCCCGTAAACGTTAGTTGTTCCTCCTCATTGCCATGTTGTCCACCCGTGGGATACCGGTATCCGGGGTCACCCCATCATCCTTGCATGACACGCTCCCGTCACATTTTCTTTTGCACCGGCATCTCAATCGAGTTACCGGAACCGGAATGTTGCCGTGGCATCATTTTCGGATTTGTTACCGTGGCACCCCTTTCGTTTTCGCCACGATGACAAATGCCTCATATCTTATCATGTCAACATTTTCTTAAATACTCCTTAAAACTTGCGAATGTCATCCGCATCATGATAACAACATCAAGAATGTTTAAATTGTTGTTTGCATTAATTTGCTAAATGCATATGGGGATTTACCGGATTTGTTGTTTGTTATATCTGGCCCCATTTAAATTGTTTAGACGGTATAGTTTTGTTATGCTTCACCTCTTGCCATGCTTAACAGCATTTAATATTGTTGGGTACATAAACGGGAGAGAACTAAATAATTGATGTGGTGTTTCGTCAATATGCAACTCGTTGCATATTGAGCTCCACTTAACTTGTAGTTTTGTTTGTGCACTTTGCCATGCCATGTTTCATTAAATCGGACATGCATCATCCTTGGTTGCGCATCATGCCATGCTTACGTGAGGGTTGTTTACTTTGTTGTTTGCTTCTTTCCGGGTGGTTTCCCTCGTTAGCTTCGGTTTCGTTCCGGAGTTGTGAGGATCCGTTCGACTACGTCCATTTGTCTTCTTCATGGTCTCGTTCTTCTTCCTTGCAGGATTTCAGGCAAGATGACCATACCCTTAAAATCACTTCTATCTTTGCTTGCTAGTTGCTCGCTCTTTTGCTATGCTGCGATACCTACCACTTGATATATCATGCCTCCCATATTGCCATGCCAAGCCTCTAACCCACCTTGTCCTAGCAAACCGTTGTTTGGCTATGTTACCGCTTTGCTCAGCCCCTCTTATAGCGTTGTTAGTTGCAGGTGAAGATGAAGCTTGTTCCTTGTTGGAACATGATTATTGTTGGGATATCACTATTATATATTGTTTACTTTAATGCATCTATACACTTGGTAAAGGGTGGAAGGCTTGGCCTTATGCCTGGTGTTTTGTTCCACTCTTGCCACCCTAGTTTCCGTCATACCGGTGTTATGTTCCTTGATTTTGCGTTCCTTATGTGGTTGGGTTATAATGGGAACCCCTTGACAGTTCGCCTTAAATAAAACTCCTCCAGCAAGGCCCAACCTTGGTTTTACATTTGCACTAACAACCTATCACCTTCCCTTGGGTTCTGCAGACACAAGGGTCATCTTTATTTTTACCCCCCCCCCCCGGGCCAGTGCTTCTCTAAGTGTTGGTCCAACCTGACCAATGTCCGGTGCCCCCTGGGCAACCAGGGTCTATGCCAACCCGATGTCTTGCTCATCCGGTGTGCCCTGAGAACGAGATATGTGTAGCTCCTATCGGGATTTGTCGGCGCATTCGTGTGGCTTTGCTGGTCTTGTTTTACCATTGTCGAAATGCCTTGTAACCGGGATTCCGAGTCTGATCGGGTCTTCCTAGGAGAAGGAATATCCTTCGTTGACCGTGAGAGCTTGTGATGGGCTAAGTTAGGACACCCCTGCAGGGTTTTTGAACTTTCGAAAGTCGTGCCCGCGGTTATGGGCAGATGGGAATTTGTTAATATCCGGTTGTAGAGAACTTGACACTTAACATAATTAAAGTGCATCAACCGCGTGTGTAGCCGTGATGGTCTCTTTCTAGCGGAGTCCGAGAAGTGAACATGGTTCCCGTGTTATGCTTGAACGTAAGTAGTTTCAGGATCACTTCTTGATCACTTCTAGTTCACGGCCGTGCTTTGCTTCTCTTCTCGCTCTCTTTTGGGTAAGTTGGCCACCATATATGCTTAGTGCTTGCTGCAGCTCTACCTCACTACCCTTTCCTACCCATAAGCTTAAATAGTCTTGATCGCGAGGGTGTGAGACTGCTGAGTCCCCGTGACTCACAGATTACTTCCAAAACTAGTTGCAGGTGCCGTTGATACCAGTGCAGATCACGCAACCAAGCTCAAGGAGGAGCTCGATGAAGATCGTGTTCGTTGTGTTGTTTCGTTTCCAGTTGATCAGTAGTGGAGCCGAGTCAGGGCGATCGGGGATCTATGCATTAGGGGTTGTCTTTCTTTATTTGGTTCCGTAGTCGGACCTTGATTGTATCTGGATGATGTAATGCTATTTTTATGTATTGTGTGAAGTGGCGATTGTAAGCCAACTCTTTATCCCTTTCTTATTCAGTACATGGGATGTGTAAATATTACCCCTCTTGCGACATGCCTCCTATGCGGTTATGCCTCTAAGTCGTGCTCCGACACGTGGGAGATATAGTCGCATCATGGGTGTTACAAGTTGGTAATTAGAGCCTTCCCCAACTTAGGAGCCCCCTGCTTGATCGAATCGCTGGCGTTGTTGAGTCTAGAAAAAATGTTTTGTGTCTTATAGGATTATATATATTAGAGAGTAGGATTCTTTTACTCCTCAGTCCCTTCGTCGCTCTGGTGAGGCCTCCTGACGTAGAGTTTTGACTCTTCTCTTCTCAAATTTCACTAAAAAAACTTTTTAGGATCACGCGGGAATCTTGGAATCATTTCGATGGTTTTGTGATGAGAACATTGTTCTTGGTGCCTCCTGACATTTAGGGGTTGTGGCAGTGTCCCGGGGAGTTGAGCTCCGAGGTGTTGTCGTCACAATTTTATCGTTGCAGTTCTGGAATACCTGAGTTTCGCCGACATCAAAAATCTCTTTTATGCAGTTGTTGGTGAGATAACCTCGACGCCACCCAGTACTGGGGCGGGAGTTCGGGAGTATTGCCATAACTCATATAACGGATGATTTTTGAAGGTTGAGGTAAATGATTTCCGAAGGTTTCTTGGTTATGTGTTGAAGGATGGATACAGCTGGATGTAGGTATTGTTAGTTTGGGTGAGATATTATGCTTCCCCTGTATCCCCAACACCTGTTTGCATAACCAGGAAGTTTCGGGAGTTTATAAGTGGGAATTCAAGTAGCTCCTAGGATATCTTTCCGACAGATGCATGATATGAGATTGGGGTTCTACGTCTAGTGGTTCGCCTATCCACGGTTGGTTTTACAGTGGTCTCGTTGTGTCTTAAAGAGTCCTTGGCTATGCTGACTCGGGGACGCTTCGTATGTCATCTGCACTGCCTTGTACATGATGGTGTTGTACGATCGAGCCCGTGTGGGCCCCACCATGAAAACTTCAGACGAAATCTCTATCATATGTTTGTTCCGGCTTATTCTGCAAGCCAATCTTTTGTTTTGTTTTGAATTCTGGTATTCGAGTTGCTTCGATGTCAAATGTGAATCCATACCTTCCCTAAGCGATGTTCTCATACTTATATGTGGATGCTAATCCTTCATGATAATCGAGATTGTCATGTCAATCCCTTTCAACCGGCGTGTCTTCTCTTCTAGTGGATCCGATCATTTCAAAATTCGCAAGATCAAACCTCAGTTTTCCCAACGGTGTTTGTTTCATCCGTCCCAAGTTGCCTTTGTTTTTCCCGCCCTCCCACCCTTTTTCTTCAAGGACTCGGATTTCTTAATCAAGTATCCATTTTATTCATGTGAAGTCTCCCCATTCTTTTCTCATCAATTTCCTTATCCGGTGATTATCAGGAAGATACTAACGGAGCTTCAAGTTAATCATTCTTCGTTCTTTTCTTCTCCGGTGGATTCAATTCAAGCTTTGTAAAGCATATCCTCTCCTTGTTTAAAATGCTTTCTCATGCCGGTGCACCTCTTAATCTTTCACTTCTCGCTATTCATTTATTCTGGAGTGCTGAAGATATCTCAAAAGGCTCGTCTTTTCATTTAAGATCCGTTCAACCTATTTTGAGGTTGTTATCTCATTCAAGTCATTTAATTCAACCGGCGCAATCTATCTCTTAAATCGTTCAATGGTGTTTTCTCTTGAGTGGGCCCTAACCCACAGGTCTTTCCCAGGATCTTACCTGACTCTTCTTATTTTCTCGGAGTTTTATTCAAATTCTTTTCCAAGTTTGACGTAAAATGAATTATTATCAGTCATATGTATTTCTCCAAGATCGGTCAAATTCTTTTCATCGTGGACCAACCTCTTCATTTTTGATTCTTCCGGAGGGTCTAAATAATTCATGGTGGTGTTTCTCGTCGTAATTCTCAGATTTTGAAGACCGAAGAAGAGTCTCTCTTAAATCTTGCTCCATTCTCTTCAAGATTCATGGTTCTAGCCTTATGCCATCCTCTCATAATTGTTTTCGATTGTGAGAATTCTTTTCGCCCATCCCGAGCATTTCATGACTTGTTTCCATTTCTTTCCTCCCAAGGCCATCTTTTCAAATATTACTCATTCTCAACTTTCAACTCTCATTCTCAAAATCATACTGGTGCATCATTCGAGTATTCTCCCAGCTCGTGATCTATTCGTTCTCATGTATCTAAATCCCCTCAAGTATTTTCATTCGTTCTCCGATTCTTCCCGGTGAACTTGTGATTTTGCTATTTTCGTGTTCAATTCTTACAGTAGTTCTTCCAAGATTCTTCTTCCTTCGTTTACCATGTCAATGCATTCGTGCTTTCCAAATTCTACCGGTGGATCGTTGAAGACCTTCTCAAGTTGCGATATATCTATCTTCATCCTTGCTACGAGAATAAGTAGTGTGCCAAATCCGTTGCTTGTCATCAATTTAATTGGTGAAGGATAAGCATAATGTAATTCTTATTCTTGTTTCATCAAGTGAAGTCAATTCCTTATTCCGGAGGTTCATCAAAATTCTTGATCTCAATTATTCATCTTTCCTTCCGGAGTGCCAAGTTTTCTCAGTTATATCATTTCAAAGCTTCTTCTTATCACTGCAAGGCTTCTCCCGAAGTCCTTTTCAACTTTCCCTTTCGTTTGATCATTCTTTTACCAAAGTTCTTCATGGATGCTCTACATGATGGTTCATCAAGGATTTAATTCCTTCTCGAAGTGTTCATTGATGTTCTTTTCAGAGGAGCTCAAGCATTCTTCATCTTGCAATCCGGAGTGCAATTCTTTCTAACTTATCTTTTGAGATGGTGTTATGTCTTTCTTGACAATTTTCCCTTCATGTTTCATGATTCAAAAGTTGTCAAGAATGAGGTAATTAAACCCATCACTTTCTTCCTTGGAATTATCTTGGGTTATTTTCACCTAAGGCTTTTTCCTAAGGATTGTTGCTAATTACGGTGCTTATAAATGAACCAAGTTCTTCATTTATCCTTTGGGTGAAACAAGTTTCTCGTCTCCTTGTTCATATCAGTCCAATCTTTTTCCCGTGAGTGGCAGGATGTCACCTCATAATTTTTGAGATGTCTTCTATAAGCCCACATCAAGCTTATCCTTTCGTTGTTGATAATCCAACAACTCCATTCTAGCATTCGTTGTTTGCGTGCTCTCTCAAGATCTTGTTTCCCTCCGTTCATTCCGTTCCATTCTTTCATTTCATATCTTTCGGAGGCATTGTGATGTTGTTCTTTTCTCTCATCATCTCGAATGGTGAGGATCGTGTTCTTTTCATGCTTATCCATTAAACCGGAGTGTTGTTCCCTCTGCTCAAGTTCTTTTCATCTTATCAAGTTTCGTATTACTTTTCAACCGGAGTGCTGCCCGAATTTGTTCTCCCTTGTTCCTCTTTTCTAACGGAGTGTTTTCAACTTTGTTCATCTCCGTTATATTCTTTTCTCGAAGTTGTTCAATCTCTCAAGGTTCATGGCTTCACTCGTTTGTCGAAGAAGCAACTTAGTTTTATGTCTTCTCTTGCTCTTCCGCTTCCCTCCGGTGCCATCCTAGATCTCGG
The DNA here is from genome assembly GCF_002162155.2 of Triticum dicoccoides. Taxonomy (NCBI): domain Eukaryota; kingdom Viridiplantae; phylum Streptophyta; class Magnoliopsida; order Poales; family Poaceae; genus Triticum; species Triticum dicoccoides. The sequence goes on along the minus strand of NC_041384.1, from coordinate 236,245,455 downwards.
GACGAGATCCTCTTGTAGTGGTGGAGTGTTGTGACGCCCCGAGACTGATGTGCCAGGTGTCTTCCAGTTATTCGCCGTCATTGCCATGTCATTCGCTTGCGTGTTGCATCTTGCCATGTCATCATGTGCATTGCATCATGTCATCATGCCATCATGTCATTAATCTTTGCACCTCAACTCAAATAAATAAACCGTATGGATCTTCGGTCCATTTAAACCGAGGGAATTCACATGGTGATTCTCTTTATAACATATCCTCCTGATATTAGGGGCTATTGTAAATATTCCATTCTTTTGGAGTTAACCATAACACACGTGCAAAAATAATCCTCATGCCTATTCACTTCGAGTTTGACCTTCAAATATTGTCCACAATTCTGTATCTCTTTTATCGAGGCTCCTCTAAAAAAACCGAACAGTTTTTGGACCTTCCAAACCTCCACTTTCTATTCACCCATTTGAATTAAATTCAAATAAGTTTGAATCTAAACCTTTCATCCATGACCACTCCTATTTTCTTGGATTAAACTCATTTTTCTGAGTTTGAGAATATTAACCCCGTGCCTAATTCTTTCTCCTACCATCTTCTTTTCTCTCTTTTCTTTCTTTCTTGTTTTTCTTCTCTGTAATGGAAAGGAGGGAAGAGGGAGATCTTTTTTTCTTTTGTTGAATCCAGCCAGCCCGGTCCCTAGGCCCAACTCCTACGGCCCAACCAGCCTCTCCCCTCCTCTAACCTAGGCCCAGCCGAACCCTAGGCCCCCGATCCCATTTAACCCCTCCTCCTCGTTCCCTCGCGCCGCCAGAGTCAGCGAGACCTTCTGCTGCTCCCTCAATCCCATCGCCCCCGCTGCCTCCATCCTCGCGTCGCCTCTCTCCCCTTCCTCCCGTCGCCGTCTTTGGCGGGAGTAGGAGCTCCCTGCTGTCATTCCGGCCGGCGGAGTCCAAGCCGATGAGTAGCACCGCGCCCTCGTCCCATTCCCCTTTGCTTCCTCCTCGTTGCCGGAACAGCCGCCGGACCAGCAGGAGCCCGCCACCGCCATGAACGCCCACCAGACCTCCACCAGCGGCCTCTCCTTTGCCTCACTGCTCCTCTGCCTCAACTCCGGCCAGATCGACAAACAACAAGTCCATGGAGCCTCCTCCCCGTGCTCGAGGACCGGCGCCGCTGCCGGCGACCACGAGGCAGGAGACCACCATGGATGCCCGCGGCCCGCCTTCCTGTGTTTTCACCTCGCTGTTCTCTGTCAGCCTCCTCCCTATGCAAAGGAGCTCCTCTGCTCTGTCTGTCCTCTGCCAACTACCAGCAGCCATCGCCGCTTCCCTGCTTCATGCCAAGACCGACGCCGACCACTTCTTCAAGCCGCCGCTTGGCCATGTGCCAACAACCAGCAGCTCGAGCTGTCTCCACGCGTCTCCGGAGAGCTCCCGAGGCAGGGACCAACAAGTCCCTCGATGCTCCTTCATTTCTTCAAGATCGCCAAGTCTAGTGATGCGCCAAGTTCCGTCGCTATGGATCCAACATGACCTGTGTACGATTAGGTGGATTCACCAAGCACCTCTCCAAATGAACAGGAATGACTACCGTTGCCAAGATCGAGAGTACCTCTACGAAAATGCCAAGTACTCCTTCATGTCGGCAAGACCCGCTAGTCGGACCCCGAACGATCGACGACTCGTGAACGGTGCACAACTACTGTTGCCCAAAGAATCATGGATCACAAGACTCGTGTACGACTATCGCGAGTACCTCTACCGTCGTCGTGTACCACTACTTTCACTACCGTTGCTGTGGACCCGACAAGTTCGCGAGTACAACTACTTCCTCTACGACCCACGAGAACCGCTACTTTCACTACCATCGCGAGAACGACTACTTCCTCTAGGAACCGATCCGCTACAAAACGCACGCTTCGAAGGTATAACCGCCGAGAATGACTGCCCGTGGACGAATGCTTGTGTTATATGGGATGCATGGTTGGTTGTTGTATTCGCCCGTGAACGTTAGTTGTTCCTCCTTGTTGCCAGGCTATCCACCCGTGAGAACCCGGTATTCGGGGTCACCCCACCATCCTTGCATAACACGCTCCCATCACATTTTCTTTTGCACCGGCATCTCAATCGAGTTACCAGAACCGGAATGTTGCCGTGGCATCATTTTCAGATTCGTTGCCGTGGCACCCCTTTTGTTTCCTCCACGATGACAAATGCCTCATATCTTATCATGTCAACATTTTCTTAAATACTGCTTAAAACTTGCGAATGTCATCCGCATCATGATAACAACATCAAGAATGATTAAATTGTTGTTTGCATTAATTTGCTAAATGCATATGGGGGTTTACCGCATTTGTTGTTTGTTATATCTGGCCCCATTTAAATTGTTTAGATGGTATAGTTTTGTTATGCTTCACCTCTTGCCATGCTTAACAACATTTGATATTGTTGGGTACATAAATGGGAGAGAACTAAATAATTGATGTGGTGTTTCGTCAATATGCAACTCGTTGCATATTGAGCTCCACTTAACTTGTAGTTTTGTTTGTGCACTTTGCCATGCCATGCTTCATTAAATCGGACATGCATCATCCTTGGTTGCGCATCATGCCATGCTTATGTGAGGGTTGTTTACTTTGTTGTTTGCTTCTTTCCGGGTTGTTTCCCTCGTTAGCTTCGGTTTCGTTCCGAAGTTGTGAGGATCTGTTCGACTACGTCCGTTTGTCTTCTTCATGGACTCGTTCTTCTTCCTTGCGGGATTTCAGGCATGATGACCATACCCTCGAAATCACTTCAATCTTTGCTTGCTAGTTGCTCGCTCTTTTGATATGCTGCGATACCTACCACTTGCTATATCATGCCTCCCATATTACCATGCCAAGCCTCTAACCCACCTTGTCCTAGCAAACCGTTGTTTGGTTATGTTACCGCTTTGCTCAGCCCCTCTTATAGCGTTGTTAGTTGCAGGTGAAGATGAAGCTTGTTCCATGTTGGAACATAATTATTGTTGGGATGTCACTATTATATATTGTTTACTTTAATGCATCTATAGACTTGGTAAAGGGTGGAAGGCTCGGCCTTATGCCCGGTGTTTTGTTCCACTCTTGCCACCCTAGTTTCCGTCATACTGGTGTTATGTTCCTTGATTTTGCGTTCCTTACGCGGTTGGGTTATAATGGGAACCCCTTGACAGTTCGCCTTAAATAAAACTGCTCCAGCAAGGCCCAACCTTGGTTTTACATTTGCACTAACAACCTATCACCTTCCCATGGGTTCTGCACACTCAAGAGTTATCTTTATTTTAACCCCCCTGGGCCAGTGCTTCTCTAAGTGTCGGTCCAACCTGAGCAATGTCCGGCACCCCCTAGGCAACCAGGGTCTATGCCAACCCGATGTCTTGCTCATCCGGTGTGCCCTGAGAACAAGATATGTGCAGCTCCTATCGGGATTTGTCGGCACATTCGGGTGGCTTTGCTGGTCTTGTTTTACCATTGTCGAAATGCCTTGTAACCGGGATTCCGAATCTGGTCGGGTCTTCCTGCGAGAAGGAATATCCTTCGTTGACCGTGAGAGCTTGTGATGGGCTAAGTTGGGACACCCCTGCAGGGTTTTTGAACTTTCGAAAGTCGTGCCCGCGGTTATGGGCACATGGGAATTTGTAAATATCCGGTTGTAGAGAACTTGACACTTAACATAATTAAAGTGCATCAACCGCGTGTGTAGCCGTGATGGTCTCTTTTCGGCGGAGTCCGGGAAGTGAACACGGTTCTTGTGTTATGCTTGAACGTAAGTAGTTTCAGGATCACTTCTTGATCACTTATAGTTCACGACCGTTCTTTGCTTCTCTTCTTGTTCTCTTTTGCGTAAGTTAGCCACCATATATGCTTAGTGCTTGCTGCAGCTCTACCTCACTATCCTTTCCTACCCATAAGCTTAAATAGTCTTGATCGCGAGGGTGTGAGATTGCTGAGTCCCCGTGACTCACATATTTCTTCCAAAACTAGTTGCAGGTGCCGTTGATACCAGTGCAGATGACGCAACCGAGCTCAAGGAGGAGCTCAATGAAGATCGTGTTCGTTGTGTTGTTTCGTTTCCAGTTGATCAGTAGTGGTGCCCAGTCGGGGCGATCGGGAATCTACGCATTAGGGGTTGTCTTTCTTTATTTGGTTCCGTAGTCGGCCGTTGATTGTATCTGGATGATGTAATGCTATTTTTATGTATTGTGTGAAGTGGCGATTGTAAGCCAACTCTTTATCCCTTTCTTATTAATACATGGATGTGTAAAGATTACCCCTCTTGCGACATGCCTACTATGCGGTTATGCCTCTAAGTCGTGCTCCGACACGTGGGAGATATAGTCGCATCGTGGGTGTTACAGAAGGGGAGGCGACACCCCCCTTTCCTTCTCCCTCTCTCCCTCTCCTTCCTTCCTCATATATTCCTTGTTGGAAACCTACTAGGAATAGGATCCCTATTCCTAGTAGGAATCCTACTTGGGGTGCGCCCCTATAGGGCCAGCCGGCCTCCCCCTTGCTCCTTTATATACGAGGGCAGGGGCCACCCTAGAACACACAAGTTAATTGTTTAGCCGTGCGCGGTGCCCCCCTCCACAGATTTCCACCTCGATCATATCATTGTAGTTCTTAGGCGAAGCCCTGCATCAGTAACTTCATCATCACCATCATCACACCGTCGTTCTAACAAAACTCTCCCTCGACCTCAGCTGGATCTAGAGATCATGGGATGCCACCGAGCTGAACGTGTGTACATCGCGAAGATGGCGTACCTTCGGTGCTACGATCAGTCGAATCATGAAGATGTATGACTACATCAACCGCGTTGTCATAATGCTTCCGCTTTCGGTCTACGAGGGTCCGTGGACAACACTCTCCCCTCTCGTTGCTATGCATCACCTACATGGATCTTGCGTGTGCGTAGGAAATTTTTTGAAATACTGCGTTCCCCAACACTTATTGGCTCCAATATTCCTCATATATTCCATAAAAAATGTAAACATCCCAAAATGCTAAATTTTGGACTGTTATATTAAATAAATAGTTTTTGTTGATTGCTTGATTGTGGTGTGGTTGATTGTGTGAAATTGAGTGAAATTTGAAACTTTTGAAAGTTAAATGAGAGGGAACAAAAGGACTTTCCCAAACTTTCACCTTGCATTTCTGATCTGCATGAGTTCAAATTATTTTCAAATACAAAACCACAGAGTGAAGATGACATGACTTCTTCCATTTAAATAATAAATGAAAAGGGTTTTTGAAAATATTTGAATTTCATTTGGAAATATTTCAAATTCAGAAACTTTATGCAACTCAATGATTTTAATGAGGGAAGATAAAATGACTTCTTCAAAACATATGAAATATGAGTTGGAAGTTTAAAAGAATCAAATTGAAAGTCCTTTTGTAGTTATTTTGAAACCCACTTTCAATTTGGAGTTATTTGGTTTTATACAAATTATTTTTCTCCAAAAATAAAATATATGGAAATTAGGGTAAAATGATTCCCTAGATTAGAAAATTGGAAAGAAATAAATTAGAAATCATTTTTGGTATTTCTAATGATTTTTATTGGGTCTTAAATGAACCACTAGCACTCTTGGTTTTATTTAAATTTTTGTGGATTTTATTTGACATTATAAAAAAGTTCAGGTTGTAGGAAATCTTTTTCTGAAATTTTTGATATATAATGTGCCTATATTATATTTTTGTTTATTTCTTTTTGTTTTATTCCTTTGTCTATAATTTTATTTAAAAAAAATCACGCCGACCGACTCGGCTGCGGCCCAGCCAGCCAGCCGGCCCAACCGCGCCGCCCCCGACCCCGGGATGTCTCCGCCTCGAGCACGCCGCCGCGCCTGTGGCTGCCTCGGACACCCGCCGCCGCCTTGCCCCTCGCCCACGCCTCCCGAGGCCGAGGCCCCTTTATAAGGAGCCGGACCCCCTCTCCCTCCTCGCATCCCCCAGCCCTGCCGTCGCTCCATGGTGCACAACACCGCCCACTGCCGCCACATCCACCGCCGCCTGGCAAGGAAGCCGCCGCCTCGCCGCCTTGCCTGGCCGCCGCGTGGAGCCGTCGCGCCGAACCCCACTGCCGAGGCCGAAGCCACCCCGCAGCCGTCGCCAAGCCCGCGGCCGCGCCGAAGTCCACCGCCGCCGCCGTCGGACGCCACCGCCGGACCCGGTCCGCCCCGACCCGGTACAAACCGCCCGGTTCACCGGTTTTATTTAGGGTTTAGTTTTTTTGGTTTTCTGTTTAAAAAAACCCGGTTTTCTTATTAACCTAGTTAATTAGTGAACGCTCGTTGTTTATCTCTTCGCAGTGAATAGATTCATTCATTAGCGTTCGGTAGCGAATGTTTGTTCGGTAGAATTTTTCTTTTCATTTTTAATTTCTGCCAGGGACCTATCTGTAGTTTTATATTTACATATTAGCCCCTGGTTTTCAAACGGTCACAACTTTTTGCTCGCTGGTCCAAATCCAGCGAAACCAACACCCACTTCTTTGTTATGATCCCCTCTATCCAGATAATCAACTTGAACATGTTTTTGAAAATTTAAAATTTGTTTTCAAACAGATTTGAATTCAAACTTCTTTTGTTCATAACTTGAGTTTTATAACTCCGATTTAATTGATTCTTTTTGCAAATTGAAGCCCTTGACCTAAACTTTCTAATAATGCCAAATTCACTCAATTTGGGTATTGTTAGAAATTGTTTTCTGTTGAAAGAGTTAATTGCTTGTTTTTGAAGTTTTTTGAGATCTTTTCTTTGATTCTTTTGCATGATTGCTTATGTGTGGTTACTATTGCTTGCTTATGATAGATTGATTAGAGTATGACAAGTAGAACTATCAGGAGTTATGAGTGCGAATTATCTTCATCGATAGTACAAGACAAGTTAACACTTTGATCATATCCCTTATTACCCAAGTTTTTTATGCATTAGTTTCAACCCTCATGTGCGCTTTGGGAAGTAGTTGATGAGGTAGGAACCTATTGCCTTTTATTCAAACCCTGGGAGTTACTACGTTATGCTTATACTGCTATGCTATGCTCGTAGACGTGGATTAGTTTGTGACATTCATGAAAGATGTGAGAGTTATTTATATCTAAGGGTTAACTTAATGTGGATACTTTAATACACATCTGGGTGGATTGGTTGGGGCACCCTGGAGATACCAGTTGACGGTGTCCTGGACTAGGGGGTACTCAACACGTCATCTCCTGATCTGATAGATTGGGCCGAGGACCCCCGTGGCCGTATACTCATGGGCCAGTTCGGACAACTGCCGCATACAAGGAAGATTCTACAAGACTTGGCGAGCAAGACAAGGACTTCTCCCCACCGGAGTATTCGGCTAGGACTCTTGTTAACCTAGGCCTCTGGTGCATTATATAAACCGAGGCCAGGCTAGTCGATACAACTCCATATACAACAATCATACCATAGGCTAGCTTCTAGGGTTTAGCCTCCTTGATCTCGTGGTAGATCTACTCTTGTACTACCCATATCATCAATATTAATCAAGCAGGACGTAGGGTTTTACCTCCATCAAGAGGGCCCGAACCTGGGTAAAACATCGTGTCCCCTGCCTCTTGTTACCATCCACCTTAGACACATAGTTCGGGACCCCCTACCCGAGATCTGCCAGTTTTGACACCGACATTGGTGCTTTCATTGAGAGTTCCGCTGTGTGATCGACAAAAGGATCGATGGCTCGCTTACAGATCAACTGCGACTTCGGCATCTTCGCCACCAGCTCGACTGGTCACCTTGGTTCGACCAAGAATTACGCCCCGTGTTCGGATCATCATGTTCGGACGAGGGCCTTCATCAAACATCAACTCCAATCTCTATCAAGATCACGGAGGAATCATCTATGGAGCTCGGGGGCTCAACGTCAACATTGCCCTCAAGCGACCGTGCTGTTTTTCTGGATAGCAAACTCGTATCTGCCGCGACCACCTCCTGGAGTACCGCTTTGACGATCACTTTGGTGGAATTGTGCGGAATTGTGTCTACAACAACCCTGGAAAATTTCGTCGAGTTCCGATGGAGGAATATTTGGCAATCCACAGTATACCGGAGCCCTGTTAAATCTGGACGGGAATTTGGATGAGTTTAGGGCGTGGTGTCCAGCTTCTAGCTCGGACGTCCTTTGAAAGATCCAACCGTAGATCGGCTGTGGAATTCCTGTATCTACCACCTCTCAAAATTTCAGCTCGATCCGACCGTCCAAACTCCGGGAACCTTCCGATTAGTGCATCACTTTTCGGATCTGTTTTCTACGCGAAAACGAGTCCGACCCGAGTTCATCTTTTTTATGAACAGGATTTCGGACATCCCTTTTGAAGGAAGTTTTGTATGGGGTATTGTGTTTTGTTGCCGAAAACGTCCCGCTAAATTTAAGATCTTTTGAACATGATCTTCAACATCATGCTGGTGTCAAACCAGTCCGGCAATATTACTCCACGGCTGCCGACCTGCGCTAGACACGACGTCACTTTGTTGAGCCGAGCTCAACCTCTTCGGATCATCATCTCGGCAAGCCGAACAAGAGTCCGGCATCGCGAAGGATAAATCATCACCAACATCGCCGCCCCGCGGATTACACGGAGCGGGCATACCAGCATCGCCGCATGGTCGCTTCATCAAGCCATCATCGACCACGTCACGACCTGCATTGACAGGGCCGCACTATTGCTTCTTCAAGCTGGTGTCCATCACGCCGACCTACTTTGACTCATCGGCTGACATCGAGGCTTCGACATCTCGGCTGGACCGGGGGCTTCGCCATCTCTTCATCAACCTACTCTGGACACTTCGGTGTCACTAGCTGACCAGCTCTGTCACGTTAGCTGGGCCGAGGGCTTTGCCTTGGCGAGTCAACCTTTACCAGCATTGCCATGCCATCATTTTATCGCCCATCAGGCAATGGGTGTGCGGAGCGAGTCCCAATTTTTGGAATCACCTTCCTTCGGATGGCTACAACAAATAAACCAAGTGCTATTAACCTCAATATTTTTTTGCTTGTTTGGGTTCATTTTTTCCCATGGAATTATTACTCTGGTTTGTCCATGATATGTACACAGGTCTATCAAATGGTGACCGCATTAACGACGGTCGCGTGGTGGTTCGATCAGTTTCCGTACATAGTCCGGCGAACGCCGCATCCGGAGCTCGGACCGACCTATGAATTCAGGCTTTGCCACGCCTTTACTACATCACACCGACGCCCTGCATCGACATTGACTTCGGCGCCAGGCCATATTTATTCTATTCCTCACTTTGCATAAATTATTTATTATGCAACATTTTTTTAATTATCATTATTACTATTATCTCTGGTTTGCACTATTTTATGTGGCACAGGAAAATGATCCAGCCGGACTATATCCTTTGGCGTCACCTCGACTGGACGGGGGGCTTCGTCAACACTTCATTACCCCATGCCGGGGACTTCGGCATCACTCTGCCGGCCTGCATTGACCGTGCTATGTCACCACTTCGGAGTGCCGAGCTCTTTGCTCCGCCACCTCGGGACAAGCTTGGGGGATGGCACCTTGTCCCGGATCAAGCTCGGACCGCGTCATCAATACCGAACACATTAACCAGCTAAGTTGCCTTCATGCTCAAAGTTTTAAATTTTTAACTTATGTTTGGCTCGACCAAGCATTATACTTTTTTGGAAAAAAGTTGCTTGTAAATTTTTTTCCTTGTCCAAACTTTGTTTGTAACGCACAAATTCAAATACCCCGTTTACTTGGGGGCTTCCTTCATGAAGCTTTTTCCTCTTGCATATGATTATACTTGTACGGCTTCGTTCCTTGTTCGTGTATTACGCCATAATATGCACCATATTGACTTAAGCGATTTGCAAGCTGGGTTGCCTCGCTCCTGTGTTTACCCTCATAAAGGCTTTATAAAGTAGGACGAACACTCCTCGGCTACTGGTCGGGGAGGTGGAAGCCGATGGTCGGTCAACAAAGTTTTGTACAATGCGGATCCAAGCATTAATGACGTAAAGTACTTGGATACATAGAGTCATTACACATAATTTGTGATTTTACTATGGATATTGATCCTTAATTCGGCCACCCGTGCCCGCATTAAGGCTCGGGGGCTACTGGGCTTCGGGCTTATTATTTACAAATATTAAAGGGGCTCATTGATCCCCTCATCTGGTGTTACCACCCGACCAGTGTCTTGGGGGCTACTGCATTGCTTGTCCAATGCAGAAAATTTTATGTGCAATATAGTTTCCGAGGAGATTTTTATCCTCAGGTTGGTCGGCCGCACCCAACCTGAGTCTCGAGGACTGAGCACGCCGCTTTTAGTGTCCCGAAGTATTCTGCCGAGCTAGGACTTGATCCTCAGGCCGATTTTGCAAATCGACCTGAGTCTCAGCGGCTACTGGGATCAGCGGTCTTATGTCATCCTTCATGTGCATCTCGGGTTTTAGACCGATACCCACCTTGAGGGCTACTGGCTATATATCTCGGCAGAGAATAAATTGCACCAATCAAAAATATTGACAAAAATTGGCCCACATTCGGGGTGGTGCACTACCTCGGAAGCAGTCCGGCATAAAGCTCGGGCGCTAGTGGCTGGCTCCATAGAGGGCATTTTCGGCATTAAGCTTGGCTAAACTCCTTCAAACTTCTTTGAACCAAGGTGATTTATGACACCTCGAATATAGTCCGGCGTTGGAGCTCGAATACAGTCCGGCGTTGGAGCTCGGATATACATTCTGGTGTTGGGGCTCGGATACATATTCCGGCGTTGGAGCTCGGATACAGTCCGGCGTTGGATCTCCGATACATAGTCCGGTGTTGGAGCTCCAATACATTCCAGCGTTAGAGCTGGGAAGCGGTCCGGCGTTGGTGCTCGGCTGCTAAAGATACCTCAAATGTAGTCCGGTGTTGGAGCTTGGACGCAAGAGGATGCTGCCGCCCGGGAACAACCTCAAACCCGAGGAGTGGCATAAAAATAGCAAGGCATTGATAAAGGCCGTAAACTTAAAGGGGCTCCTCGGATACCCGACGTGTAAACTCGTCGAATGCATTTCGGCGATCCTCAAGATCGAAGATAAAGAAGATTTGTTAAACCAGTTTTCAAGACCGACGACCGAAGATGAAGAACAGTTCGGAAGAATCGAGGAGCGTCCCTAACTTGAAGACCGGTTCAGGGGGCTACTGACGGTGTCCTGGACTAGGGGGTACTCAACACGTCATCTCCCGATCTGATAGATTGGGCCGAGGACCCCCATGGCCGTATACTCATGGGCCAGTTCGGACAACTGCCGCATACAAGGAAGATTCCACAAGACTTGGCGATCAAGACAAGGACTTCTCCCCACCGGCGTATTCGGCTAGGACTCTTGTTAACCTAGGCCTCTGGTGCATTATATAAACCGAGGCCAGGCTAGTCGATACAACTCCATATACAACAATCATACCATAGGCTAGCTTCTAGGGTTTAGCCTCCTTGATCTCGTGGTAGATCTACTCTTGTACTACCCATATCATCAATATTAATCAAGTAGGACGTAGGGTTTTACCTCCATCAAGAGGGCCCGAACCTGGGTAAAACATCGTGTCCCCTGCCTCCTATTACCATCCACCTTAGACGCACAGTTCGGGACCCCCTACCCGAGATCCGCCGGTTTTGACACCGACACCAGTGGCTTGCCCGGACACCTGGGGAATCCAGTGTTGTCCTAGGAGATCCCGCAGTATCCGTGTGATCATAATATTGGAATGCCACCTAGGCTCAAAGGGATCATAATTTTATTCATGCTAGAAACTTCCGTGTGCAGCCACATGCCATTATGGGCTCTGGCATAGTTGAGTAAGTTGTGGGAATCCTTTCCATGATGGGCTAGCAGATGTAGGGGATTGTAGTTGTACCGGCCTATCTATCGGTTAAGGGGACCTCTTCGGAAAGACTGTGTCTCGGTCATCTGTTTCTCAAACACCAAGCAGTGCGAGAAATACAGTAGAGGAGATCGAGTCTTGTGGTGAAAGTGCGCAAACCTCTACATAGTGTACAAACTAATCATGATTAGTCGTGTCCCCGATTATGGACATCTTGAGTATCTGGTACTAGAGTTATTGGTTTAATCTCATCACTTTGATTGGGTTATAATTATTATTTTGGGATTGAGTTGGGGTTACCTTCTCAATGTTTCCAACAAACTTTGTAGTTAAATAAAATATATTCCTTTGTTGTAGGAAAAAAATAGCTTTATGCAAATGTTAAACTTAGAGCCTCCACCAGCCAAATATGCATGTAGTGATAGCTATTATTTCTCATTGCTCTATGGAGTGAAATTTGCTAGTACATTCAATGTAGTGACCTACATGGCTGCAATGTCTCATGTTGCAGGAATCTTACGACGAGTTCAAAGGTTGTTACCGGAAGGTTGTTCGAAGTCCCGGATGTGATCACGGGCATGCCGAGGACTCTCAAAATGGCCGAGACAAAAATATTGATATATTGGAAGGTTATATTCGGACACCAGAAGGGTTCCGAAGTGTATCGGGTATTTTTTGGAGTATAGGGTGGTTACCGGAACCCCCCCCCCCCGGGGACTCTATGGGCCTTATTGGGCCCTAGTGGAGAAAGAGGGCAGCAAGAAAGGTGTGGGGTGCGCCCCCCTAGGCCCAAACCGAATTGGTTTAGGGTTTGGGGGGCCGGCCCCCCCTTTCCTTCTCCCCTCCTCCTCTTGCCTCCTTCTCCTAGTAGGAATAGGAAGGGGGGGCAAGCCTACTTGGAGTAGGATTGCCCCTCCTTGGCATGCACCTCCTCTTAGGGCCGGCCACCTCTTCCCTCCCCTCCTTTATATACGTGGCCAGGGGGCACCCCATAGACACACAAGTTGATCTCTTAGCCGTGTGCAGTGCCCCCTCTACAGATTTCCACCTCGGTCATATCGTTGTAGTGCTTTGGTGAAGCCCTGCATCGGTAACTTCATCATCACCGTCATCACGCCATCATGATGGCGAAGCTCTCCCTCGATACTCAGCTAGATCTAGAGTTCGTGGGACGTCACCGAGCTGAACTTGTGCAGATCGCGGAGGTGCCGTACCTTTGGTGCTAGGATCAGTCTGATCATGAAGACATACGACTACATCAACCGTGTTGTCATAACGCTTCCGCTTACGGTCAACGACGGTACATTGACAACAATCTCCCCTCTCGTTGCTATGCATCACCTAGATAGATCTTGCGTGTGCATAGGAATTTTTTTTGAAATTACCACGTTCCCCAACAGTGGCATCCGAGCCAAGTCTACGCGTACATGTTATATGCACGAGTAGAACACAAAGGAGTTGTGGGTGTGGGTATATACATATTGCTTGCCGTCACTAGTTGATTCTTGATTCAGCGATATTGTTGGATGAAGCGGCTCAGACCGACATTACGCGTATGCTTACGCGAGACTAGTTGTACCGATGTGCTTCGCACACAGGTGGCTGGTGGGTGTCAGTTTCTCCAACTTTAGTTGAATCGGATTCAATGAACAGGGTTCTTTCTAAAGATCAAAAAGCAATCACTATACCGTGTTGTGGTTTTTTATGCGTAGGTAAGAACGGTTCTTGCTCAGCCCGTAGCAGCCACGTAAAACTTGCAACAACAAAGTAGATCACGTCTAACTTGTTTTTGCAGGGCATGTTGTGATGTGATATGTTCAAGACATGATGCTAAATTTTATTGTAGGAGATGATCATGTTTTGTAACAGAGTTATCGGCAACTGGCAGGAGCCATATGGTTGTCGCTTTATTGTATGAAATGAAATCTCCATGTAATTGCTTTACTTTATCACTAAGCGGTAGCGATAGTCGTAGAAGCAATAGTTGGCGAGATGACAACGATGCTTCGATGAAGATCAAGGTGTCAATTCGGTGACGATGGTGATCATGACGGTGCTTTGGAGATGGAGATCAAAGGCATAAGATGATGATGGCCATATCATATCACTTATGTTGATTGTGTGTGATGTTTATCCTTTATGCATCTTATTTTTCTTAGTTCGGCGGTAGCATTATAAGATGATCTCTCACTAAATTTCAAGGTATAAGTGTTCTCCCTGAGTATGCACCGTTGCTACAGTTCATCGTGCCGAGACACCACGTGATGATCGGGTGTGATAAGCTCTACGTTCACATACAATGGGTGCAAGACAGTTTTGCACGCGCGGAATACTCGGGTTAAACTTGACGAGCCTAGCATATGAAGATATGGCCTTGGAACACTGAGACCGAAAGGTCAAGCGTGAATCATATAGAAGATATGATCAACATAGTGATGTTCACCGTTGAAAACTACTCCATCTCACGTGATGATCGGACATGGTTTAGTTGATATGGATCACGTGATCACTTAGATGATTAGAGGGATGTCTATCTAAGTGGGAGTTCTTAAGTAATATGATTAATTGAACTTAAATTTATCATGAACTTAGTCCTGATAGTTTTTGCATATCTATGTTGTAGATCAATTGCACGCATATAGCTTCCCCGTTTTATTTATGATATGTTCCTAGAGAAAACTATGTTGAAAGATGTTAGTAGAAATGATGCGGACTAGCTCCGTGATCTAAGAATTATCCTCATTGCTGCGCAGAAGAATTATGTCCTTGATGCACCATCAGGTGATGGACCTATTGCAGGAGTACATGTAGACGTTATGAATGTTTGGCAAGCTCGGTTAGATGACTACTTGATAGTTTAGTGCGCCAAGCTTTACAGCTTAGAACCGGGATTTCAAAAACCGTTTTGAACGCCACGGAGCATATAAGAAGTTCCAAGAGCTGAAACTGGTATTTCAGACTCATGCCCGAGTCAAGAGGTATGAGACCTCTGACAAGTACTTCGCCTACAAGATGGAGGAGAATAGCTCAACTAGTGAGCATGTGCTCAGAATGTCTGAGTACTACAATCGCTTGAATCAAGTGGGAATTAATCTTCCAGATAAGATAGTGATCGACAGAGTTCTCTAGTCACTATCACCAAGTTACTGGAACTTCATGATGAACTATAATACGCAAGGGATGACAAAAACGATTCCCAAACTCTTCATGATGCTAAACTCGATGAAGGTAGAATTCAAGAAAGAGCATCAAGTGTTGATGGTTAACAAGACCACTAGTTTCAAGAAAAAGGGGCAAAGGAAAAGAAAAGGCACTTCATAGAATGACAAGAAGTTGCCACTCCCATGAAGAAGCCCAAAGCTAGACCCAAGCCTGAAACTGAGTGCTTCTATTGCAAAGGGAATGGTCACTAGAAGCGGAACTACCCCAAATAGTTGGCAGATAAGAAGGATGGCAAAGTGAACAGAGGTATATTTGATATACATGTTATTGATGTGTACTTTACTAGTGTTTATAGAAACCCCTCAGTATTTGATGTTGGTTCAGTTGCTAAGAGTAGTAACTCGAAACGGGAGTTACAAAATAAACAGAGACTAGTTAAGGGTGAGGTAATGATGTGAGTTGGAAGTGATTCCAAGGTTGATAAGATCACCATCGCACACTCCCTTTACCTTTGGGATTAGTGCTGAACCTAAAATAAATAGTATTTGGTGTTTGCGTTGAGCATAAATATGATTGGATCATGTTTATTTCAATACGGTTATTCATTTAGGTCAAAGAATAATTGTTGTTCTATTTACATGAATAAAAGCTTCTATGGTCATACACTCAATATAAATGGTTTATTGAATATCGATCGTAGTGATACACATATTCATAATATTGAAGCCAAAAGATGCAAAGTTAAGAATGATAGTGCAACTTATATGTGGCACTGCCATTTTAGGTCATATTGGTGTAAAGCGCATGAAGAAACTCCATATTGATGGAATTTTGGAATCACTTGATGCTTGCGAACCATGCCTCATGGGCAAGATGACTAAGACTCCATTCTTCGGAACAATGGAGCGAGCAACAAACTTGTTGGAAATAATACATACTAATGTGTGCGGTCCAATGAGTATTGAGGGTCGCGGCGGCTATCGTTATTTTCTGAGCTTCACATATGATTTGAGCAGATATGGGTATATCTACTTGATGAAACGTAAGTCTGAAACATTTGAAAAGTTCAAAGAATTTCAGAGTGAAGTGTAAAATCGTCGTAATAAGAAAATAAAGTTTCTATGATCTAATTCTGGAAACAAATATTTGAGTTACGAGTTTGGTCTTCATTTGAAACAACGTGGAATAGTTTCGCAACTCACGCCACCTAGAACACCACATCGTAATGGTGTGTCCGAACGTTATAACCGTACTTTATTAGATGCAAACCTCTATGGACTGGTGCAAACATCTCAGAGCTGGAATATATGCTTTGATGAGTAGATCAAAGCATATAGTTTTATACATACTTACGGTGAAGCCTGTATTTACATGAAGGTGAGTGGAAGCAGTATAGCATTTCTGATAAGTATATGTGAATGACATATTGTTGATTGGAAATAATGTGGAATTTTCTGGAAAGCATAAAGGAGTGTTTGAAAGGAGTTTTTCAAAGAAAGACCTTGGTGAAGCTGCTTACATATTGAGCATCAAGATCTATAGAGATAGAACAAGACGCTTGATAAAAAAAATTCAATGAGTACATACCTTGACAAGTTTTGGAAGTGGTTCAAAATGGAATAGACAAAGAAGGAGTTCTTGCGTGTGTTGCAAGGTGTGAAGTTGAGTAAAGACTCAAAACCCGACCACGGCAGAAAATAGAAAGAGAATGAAAAGTCATTCCCTATGCCTCAGTCATAGGTTCTATAAAGTATGCTATGTTGTGTACCAAACCTATTGTGCACCTCACCATGAGTTTGGCAAGAGGGTACAATTGTGATCCAGGAGTGGATCACTAGACAGCAGTCAAAATTATCCTTAGAGGACTAAGGAATTATTTCTCAGTTATGGAGGTGATAAAAGAGTTTGTCATAAAGAGTTACGTCGATGCAAGCTCTTGACACCGATCTAGATGAGTCTAAGTCTCAGATACATATTGAAAGTGGGAGCAATTAGCTAGAGCAGCTCCGTGCAGAGTATTGTAGACATAGAAATTTGCAAAATACATACGGATCTGAATGTTGCAGACCCGTAGACTAAACTTCTCTCACAAGCAAAACATGATCACTCTTTGGGTGTTAATCACATAGCGATGTGAACTAGATTATTGACTCTAGTAAACCCTTTGGGTATTAGTCACATGGAGATGTGAACTAATCACATAAAGATGTGAACTATTGGTGTTAAATCACATGACGATGTGAACTAGATTATTGACTCTAGTGCAAGTGGGAGACTAAAGGAAATGTGCCCTAGAGGCAATAATAAAGTTATTATTTATTTTCTTATATCATGATAAATGTTTACTATTCATGCTAGAATTGTATTGATTGGAAACTTAGTACATGAGTGAATACATAGACAAACAAAGTGTTGTAACATCCCAAATTTTCAATTTGGAATGTTATACATTAGATCATCATTGCATATCATATTTTATTTTGCATTTTGGTTGATCCTAGAAATTCTATGCAACTCAATGACCCACGGAGAGAGTTGAGGATTTCGTTATTTTCATATTTGAGTTTTCTCAAATTTTGAGAATAGGATCATTTGATTTTATTTATTTTATCATCAATTATTTCTGTTACAAAAATATGAGAGAGGGAATAAAATGACTTTCCCAAAATAAAGAAATATTGAGGATTTAATAATAAAATCAAATAACATTTTATTTCGGAGTTTTTCGGTGTTTTATTTGAATTTAGGAAAGATGTGCGTTTTTCACAATTGCATTTAGGTCCCAAATAAATTTTCACCTTGTGCGGCTTAATTTTAGAAGCCCGTGAAAATTTATTTCGGAATTTTTGGAGTCCGTTTAGTATTTCTTTTTATTTTTCTTCCGAGTGAAATAATTAAAAAAAAGAACCGACCTAACCGGGCCGTGTCCGTCCGGGACTCTGGCCCGACAGGCTTTAAAAGCCGGCCCAGCCCCCCCCGGGGAAAACCCTAGCCGCCCAGCCCCGCCCCACGCGTCGCCACCCACTCCCGCCCCGCGCCGCCGCCGCCGAGGTTCGCCGCCACCTCGACTTCCATGCCATCGGTTTTTTTTAAAAAATTAGATCGGTTTTCGTCGGTTTTTTTAGTTTCGGTTTTTTTAAATAGATCGGTTTTTCCGGTTTATTTAAATAGTGAGCGTTCGTCCGTCCGTTCGTTCTAGCGAGCGTTCGTCATTTTTCTTTTTCTCGGATTAAATCCGTGAGTTTTCTGATCGCGATTCCTGATCCGATTTTCGTTTTAGTTTAACTTTTCGCTCATTTATCGGAATCAGGCGATGCGCCTAGAGTTTCATCTCGAAACCCTCTATCCGTTTAACCAACTTAAACAAGATTTTGCTACTGTAAAATTTCCCCTAGATCCAGATTACTAGAACGAAGTTGTTTTCTTTCGCTGTTTGACTTTCGTTGCTTCGTTCGATTTGATTCTTTTTGCCAACCGGAGTTCTTAAGTTGAACCTTCTGGTTAGATCTCTTATTTGGGTTTTACCTGTGCATTAGATGAGTACTTATTGTATGCTTGTTTGTTTGTCTGCGATAGAATACCCGGAGTGCGCCTCTTGTTACTTCGAATCTCTAGGTTTCGTGGATCATCAGCAAGGCAAGTAACACTTTGATCATACCTTTTCTACTACCCAGTTTTATTGCATTAGATCAATCCTCACACAATGCATGATTAGGATCTAATTAAATTGTGGGATGGGAAGTAGTTGAGGTAGTACCTATTACCTGTTTATTAGCAAACCTTTGGGAGTTACTTCTACGTTTGCTTATTATGCCATGCTATGCTAGTAGACGTGGATTGGGTGAGTGATATCCATGACAGATGTGAGTTTTGTTAATTGATGGTTTATCTAAGGTGGCAACTTAAACACACATTTGGGTGGATTGAGGCACCTGGTAGACTAGCAGATGTAGGGGATGTAGGTGGTACGGTCTACCCGATCGTAAGGTGATAGCGCTTCTGAAAGACTATGTCTCGGTCATCCGTCTTCTCAAACACCATGTAGTGCGAGAAACCAAACGGAGGCGATCGAGTCTTGTGGGGAAAAGTGCGCAAACCTCTGCAGAGTGTAATAAACTAATCACGATTAGCCGTGTCCCCGATTATGGACATCTTGAGTATCTAGTACTTGGATTATCATGTGAATCTCAGCATGTTACTCTAAATTAATTTTGTTGGGTTATGTTTAATGATGATGCTTAATTGGGATTGAGAATGCTGTCAACCATTCTCAATGCTTAACAACTACCATGATAGTAATTAAATTTTATTCCTTTGTAGTAGGGAAAAATTGTCTTTACGCAAAACTGTAACCATAGAGCTTTCCACCAGCCAAATATGCATATAGTATAGCTGTTTCATTCCATTATTCTCTATGTGTTGCATTGCCAGCATATTCCATGGGCTGAGCCGTTTCGGGCTGCAATGTTAATGTTGCAGACTTTTTAGATGATGATTAAGGAGTTTTAGGTCATGGTTCTATACTCAGTGATGCCGTTGGAGTTGATGGACTCACTTATCTTCCAAGCCTTCCGCTGTTATCGTTATTAGATGGCCTTAAGCCATATTTATTGTAATAAGTTCTCTTTTGAGACACTCGATGTAATAAGTGTGTGATTGCTACTATGTTATAAATCCTCCGACTACTGTGTGGTGTCAGCATTACTGATCCAGGGATGACACCGGAGCACAGAGATCAGACTGTTTGAGGTCTGGTCGCTGAAGAGATGGTATCAGAGCACACGCTGACTGTAGGACACGACCACTAAGCTAAAATACCTAGATCACTTTTCACTCTCTTCTCTTCTGACCTCTCATCTTTTCTACTCTTTAGGATGGCGGATGCAAGGAACAAGTTCACGCAACCAGATGAAGATACACTCTTTGGACGACACTTGAAGGAAGTCACTAGATACCTGAACATAGGAGTACCAAGCTTCACCAGAACCTACAACACCACTTTACCTGAAGAAGAGCGCTGGATGATTCAAGTTCAAGTTCCAGGAAGAACGTTCATGCCAGTCACTGAGCCCATAGAGTTTTCTTTTGATGCACCAACTTGGAATCTAGGAAAGAGCATGGCAGCTCACATCGCCATGGGACGCATTGGAGAAGTCTACCGCAAGGATCTCAAGGATACTATCTACCAGATTTGTGGGCGCCGAGATGAGCACTGGGAGATGATCAGCACCAGAAAGGATAGATCAATTGCAGCTTTTATCCAGGAGTTAAACCAGCACATTCGACAACAGGAGAACCAGATGTGCGCCGACATAATAGATCTGAAGAAGGCTAAGACTAGAATCAAGGAACTGGAGGAGGAACTCAAGGCTACACGTGAAGATTATGAAGAAGAAATTGAAGTATTGGTGGAGAAGAATGACGACCTGATCAAGAAGATTGGAATATTTATGGGAGGCCCTACGCCAGTAGATGAAGACGAAGAACCCCAGGAGATTACCCCGGAAGACTACATCATCATCGGCGGCACCGACTCGGAACCAGATAGTAGCGAGGATGACTATGTTGATGAAGCTGGAGCAGATATCATGGAGTCTGCAACTGAAGAATATTTCTAGTAGACCACCTCATCAGTAGTAGTTGTCCACCATGTAAATATAGTAGTCCGAGCACTTTTGCGATAGTTAGATCAATTGTATGCCCTTGTTTGATTGATTGAAGTGAATTGTTTGCTTTTCCCTCATGTGCATATGGGTAGTGTTTTCTCTTTAGACCCCCTCTATTCTTATATCTCATCTTTTCTAAACCCTCAGATGCCTCCGAGACGTGACCCCGGATTTGCCTTTCCATCGGAGCTCACCCAGTTGATCCAGCAGCAGAACACATTGATGCAGTTGCTAGTCCAGAATCAGAATCAGGGGAACCACAACAACAACCCACCACCACCACCACTACCTGTTGACCACTTAGCCCATTTTCTTAGGCTGAATCCACCGGTGTTTTCCTGTAGCACCGAGCTGATAGTAGCAGATGATTGGCTCCGCAAGACAGCTAGGGAGTTGACCATAGCAGGATGCACAAATGCGGAGAAGGTGAAGTTTGCCACACATCAGCTAGAAGGACCCGCAACATCATGGTGGGAGAATTTCACAGCCACTTTCCCAGTCGACACTGTCACATGGGACCAGTTTCAGCAGGCTTTTTGTACTGCACACGTTTCAGCAGGAGCTATGGCCATGAAGAAGCGTGAGTTTCGCAACTTATGCCAAGGAGGACGGACAGTTGGCCAGTACGTGGAGGAATTTACTAAGTTAGCACGTTATGCACCAAATGACGTTGCTACGGATGCAGCTAAGCAGGAGAAGTTTTTGGAAGGACTGAATGATGAGTTGAGCATGCAGTTGATGGTAGCCACCTTCAACAACTACCAGGAGTTGGTAGATCATGCTCTTATGATTGAAGGGAAGCAGCAGCAAATTGAGAATTGCAAGAGGAAGTATGGACTAGGAAAGTACAATTCAGGAGATCAGCAGAAGCCACATTTTACCCCTAGACTAGGAGGACATTTTCAGCATACCCATGGAGGAGGTAGCTCGCACAATCACAATGGCACCAAGAATGGAAATGGCAATGGAGGAAGCAACGACTAGAATCGCACCAACCCCTCAACCCCAGCCAAGAAGGACCTGAGCCAAGTCACTTGTTTTAAGTGTCAGAAGACCGGACATTATGCCAATGAATGTCCTGAAGGCCAAAATGGCAATGGAAGTTCTGGGAAGAAGCCGAACCCTTTCAACAGGGGACAGGTGAACCACGTTAGCATGGAGGAGGTTGAAGCTCAGCCCGATGCAGTAATAGGTAAGTTTTTGGTTAAGTCATTTACGGCACTCGTTCTTTTTGATACTGGTGCATCGCATTCATACATCTCAAGGGGATTTGTGGATAAGTATAACCTATCAACCCAAGCCCTTAGGTCACCCATGTTAGTAACCTCACCTGGAGCAGAGTACGTGGCTAGTCTATGGTGTGATCGGTTACCATTAAGGATTGGTAACTATGTTTTTCCCTCAGACCTAATAGTATTGGAATCTCAAGGATTGGATGTGATATTAGGCATGGATTGGTTATCAAAGTATGAAGGGAATATAGAATGTGCTAGTAAGTCAATTTTTTTACCACCCCAGAAGGGAGAAGGATCAAGTATGTATCCCGACATGTGCCAAAGAGGACTCAAGTAAATTGCCTAACAGGAGTTGTACAGGAGGAAGTACCAGTGGTAAGGGATTTCCCTGATGTATTTCCA
Organism: Triticum dicoccoides; assembly: GCF_002162155.2. Classification (NCBI taxonomy): domain Eukaryota; kingdom Viridiplantae; phylum Streptophyta; class Magnoliopsida; order Poales; family Poaceae; genus Triticum; species Triticum dicoccoides. Next base: position 236,223,104 of record NC_041384.1, on the reverse strand, counting down.
GAGGAGTTGCCAGGCATGCCACCGGATAGAGATATTGAGTTTTTGATTGAGCTATTGCCAGGCACAGGACCAATATCAAAGAGACCATATAGGATGCCAGCGGAGGATTTGGTGGAAATTAAGAAGCAGATTAAGGAGTTACTGGATAAAGGTTATATTCGCCCAAGTTCTTCGCCTTGGGGATCGCCGGTACTACTAGTGAAGAAGAAGGATGGATCGTTAAGGATGGTTGTTGACTATCGAGGATTGAATGAAGTAACGATCAAGAATAAGTACCCACTACCAATGATCAACGATCTGTTTGATCGATTGCAAGGAGCTAAGGTATTTTCCAAGATCGATCTGCGATCAGGATACCACCAGTTGAAGATTCGAGAACAGGATATTCCGAAGACAGCTTTTACCACCAGGTATGGGCTGTATGAGTATACCGTTATGTCATTTGGTCTGACTAACGCACCTGCCTATTTTATGAACATGATGAACAAAGTGTTTATGGAGTTCTTGGATAAGTTCGTCGTAGTGTTCATTGATGATATCCTGGTTTATTCGAAGAAAGAAGAGGAACATAAGGAGCATTTGCGTTTGGTACTTGGAAAGCTCAGAGAACATCAATTATATGCCAAGTTCAGCAAATGTGAGTTTTGGTTGAAGGAAGTATGATTCCTCGGACACGTTATATCTGGAGAAGGTATAGCAGTTGATCCCACTAAAGTTGATACCGTGACCAAGTGGGAAGCCCAAACAACAGTTGGAGAGATCCGGAGTTTTCTTGGACTCGCAGGATACTACTGAAGATTTATTGAGAATTTCTCAAAGATTGCGAAGCCTATGACGGAGTTGTTGAAGAAAGATACCAAGTTCATATGGACAGAGGAATGTGAGGCTAGTTTCCAGGAGTTGAAGAAACATTTGGTTACCTCACCAGTATTGATTTTGCCAGACCAGACCAAAGATTATGAGGTGTATTGCGACGCTTCACGTCGAGGACTTGGAGCAGTGCTTATGCAGGAAGGGAGAGTTGTTTCATATGCCTCAAGACAACTGAAGCCTCATGAGTTGAATTATGCTACGCATGATTTGGAGTTAGCAGCCGTAGTGCATGCTTTGAAAACATGGAGACATTTCCTCATTGGAAATCATTGTGAGGTGTACACGGATCATAAAAGTTTGAAGTACATTTTCTCACAGAAGGAGTTGATTCTCAGACAAAGGAGATGGTTGGAGCTCACCAAGGATTATGATATGAGATTGCATTATCACCCCGGAAAAGCTAATGTAGCAGCTGACACATTAAGCCATAAGAGCCATGTCAATACATTAATGACGGGAGAAATACCCAAGGAGTTAGCAGAAAATCTTCATGAACTATGTTTGGAAATAGTTCCGAGAGGCTATGTAGCAGCATTGGAGATTCAGTCAACACTGATGGATAGAATTAGATAAGCTCAAAAAACTGACAAAAAGATTGCCGCTATAAAGGAGAAATTGAGCAAAGGAAAAGCTAAGGGATTTCGCGAGGATGAACACGATACCTTATGGTTTGAAGACCGCGTTTACGTGCCCAATGACTCGGAGATCAGGAAGTTGATACTGCAAGAGGCACACAATTCACCATATTCGATTCACCCAGGAAATACCAAGATGTATTTGGATTTGAAAAATATTTTCTGGTGGACCGGAATGAAGAAGGATATTGCGGAGTATGTAGTAGTTTGTGATGTATGCCAGAGAGTAAAGGCAGAGCATCAGAAGCCAGCGTGATTGTTACAACCATTGCCGATACCCAAATGGAAGTGGGATAAGCTAGGCATGGATTTTATCACGGGATTGCCCAGGACTCGTTCAGGCTATGACTCCATTTGGGTTGTAGTTGATCGATTGATAAAAGTAGCTCATTTCATCCCAGTAAAGACCACTTACACCAGTGCTAAGTTAGCAAAGATATACATGACCAAGATCGTATGTCTGCATGGAGGTCCAAGGAGTATCGTATCAGATAGAGGAACCCAGTTTACCTCAAAGTTCTGGAAGCAGTTGCACGAAACTTTGGGAACCAGGCTAGAATTCAGCAACTTTTCATCCACAGACAAATGGACAGACCGGGAGAGTCAATCAGATTTTGGAGGATATGCTGAGAGCTTGTGCGCTAGATTACGGATCTAGTTGGGACGATAATTTGCCATATGTAGAGTTCTCTTACAACAACAGTTATCAAACCAGTTTAAAGATGGCCCCTTTCGAATCCTTGTACGGAAGGAGGTGCAGGACACCTTTGTCACGGGACGAAGTTGGAGACCGCAAGTTGTTTGGACCTGACTTGATTAAAGAGTCAGAACAGAAGGTGAAGTTGATTCGCGATAGGCTCAAGGTAGCCCAGTCCAGACAGAAGAGTTATGCAGATTCTAAACGCAAGGAGACAGTTTACAAAGTCGGAGATAGAGCTTATCTTCGAGTAACTCCACTTCGGGGAACAAATCATTTTGGAGTTAAAGGAAAGTTAGCACCACGATTTGTAGGACCATATCGAGTTTTGGAACGTATGGGAGAAGTGGCCTACAAGTTGGAATTGCCCGAAGGATTGTCAGGAGTTCATAATGTGTTCCACGTTTCTCAGTTAAAGAAGTCTCACGCGGAGATGGCTGACATACCGTTGAGAGACACAATGCCCTTAGAAACTATTCAGTTGGATAACGATTTGACCTACGAGGAGAAACCAGTTAAGATCCTCGAGTTTGCGAGCCGAGTAACCCGCAGCAAGGTTATCAAGTTTTGCAAAGTTCAGTGGAGCCACCACACAGAGGATGAAGCCACCTGGGAGCGAGAGGAAGATTTTCTCAAAGACCACCCTCACCTATTTTCTAGCCAACCCGAATCTCGAGGGCGAGATTCATCTTAAGGGGGGTAGGTTTCTAACATCCCAAATTTTCAATTTGGAATGTTATACATTAGATCATCATTGAATATCATATTTTCTTTTGCATTTTGGTTGATCCTAGAAATTCTACGCAACTCAATGACCCACGGAGAGAGGTGGGGATTTCGTTATTTTCATATTTGAGTTTTCTCAAATTTTGAGAATAGGATCATTTCATTTGATTTATTTTATCATCAATTATTTCTATTACAAAAATATGAGAGAGGGAATAAAATGACTTTCCCAAAATAAAGAAATATTGAGGATTTAATAATAAAATCAAATAAGATTTTATTTTGGAGTTTTTCGGTGTTTTATTTGAATTTAGGAAAAATGTGCGTTTTTCAAAGTTGCACTTAGGTCCCAAATAAATGTTCACCTTGTGCGGCTTGATTTTAGAAGCCCGCGAAAATATATTTCGGAATTTTTGGAGTCCGTTTAGTATTTCTTTTTATTTTTCTTCCGAGCGAAATAATTTAAAAAAACGAACCGACCTAACCGGGCCGTGTCCGTCCGGGACTCTGGCCAGGCAGGCTTTAAAAGCCGGCCCAGCCCCCCCGGGAGAAACCCTAGCCGCCCAGCCCCGCCCCACGCGCCGCCACCCGCTCCCGCCCCGCGCCGCGCCGCCGCCGCCTCGACTTCCGTGCCATTGTTTTTTTTAAAAAAAATTAGATCGGTTTTTGTCAGTTTTTTTAGTTTCGTTTTTTTAAATAGATCGGTTTTTCTGGTTTATTTAAATAGCTAGCGTTCGTCCGTTCGTTCTAACGAGCGTTCGTCGTTTTTCTTTTTCTCGAATTAAATCCGCGATTTTTCTGATCGCGATTCCTGATCCGATTTTAGTTTTAGTTTAACTTTTCGCTCGTTTATCGGAATCAGGCGATTCAAGCGCCTAGAGTTTCGTCTTGAAACCCTCTATCCGTTTAACCAACTTAAACAAGATTTTGCTACTGTAAAATTTTCCCTAGATCTAGATTACTAGAACGAAGTTGTTTTCTTTCGCCGTTTGACTTTCGTTGCTTCGTTCGATTTGATTCTTTTTGCCAACCGGAGTTCTTAAGTTGAACCTTCTGGTTAGACCTCTTATTTGGGTTTTACCTGTGCATTAGATGAGTACTTATTGTATGCTTGTTTGTTTGTCTGCGATAGAATACCCGGAGTGCGCCGCTTGTTACTTCGAATCTCTAGGTTTCGCGGATCATCAGCAAGGCAAGTAACACTTTGATCATACCTTTTCTACTACCCAATTTTATTTCATTAGATCAATCCTCACACAATGCATGATTAGGATCTAATTAAATCGTGGGATGGGAAGTAGTTGAGGTAGTACCTATTACCTGTTTATTATCAAACCTTTGGGAGTTACTTCTACGTTTGCTTATTATGCCATGCTATGCTAGTAGACGTGGATTGCGTGAGTGATCTATGACAGATGTGAGTTTTGTTAATTAATGGTTTATCTAAGGTGGCAACTTAAACACACATCTGGGTGGATTGAGGCACCTGGGTATTCCAGGACTTGCCTGTTTTCTTTTGGACAGCCACCCAGGCTCAAAGGGATCATGAGACTATTCATACTAGAAACTTCCATGTGCATCCACAAGCTATTATGGGCTCTAGCATAGTTGACTAAGTCGTGCGAACTCTTACAGTGGTAGACTAGCAGATGTAGGGGATGTAGGTGGTACGGTCTACCCGATCGTAAGGTGCTAGCGCTTCTGAAAGACTATGTCTCGGTCATCCGTCTTCTCAAACACCATGTAGTGCGAGAAACCAAACGGAGGCGATCGAGTCTTGTGGGGAAAAGTGCGCAAACCTCTAGGGTGTAATAAACTAATCATGATTAGCCGTGTCCCCAGTTATGGACATCTTGAGTATCTAGTACTTGGATTATCATGTGAATCTCAACATGTTACTCTAAATTAATTTTGTTGGGTTATGTTTAATGATGATGCTTAATTGGGATTGAGAATGCTGTCAACCATTCTCAATGTTTAGCAACTACCATGATAGTAATTAAATTTTATTCCTTTGTAGTAGGGAAAAATTGGCTTTACGCAAAACTGTAACCATAGAGCTTTCCACCAGCCAAATATGCATATAGTATAGCTGTTTCATTCCATTATTCTCTATGTGTTACATTGCCAGCATATTCCATGTGCTGACCCATTTTGGGCTGCAACATTAATGTTGCAGACTTTTTAGACGACGATTAAGGAGTTTTAGGTCATGGTTCTATACTCAGTGATTCCGTTGGAGTTGATGGACTCACTTATCTTCCAGGCCTTCCGCTGTTATCGTTATTAGATGGCCTTAAGACATATTTATTGTAATAAGTTCTCTTTTGAGACACTCGATGTAATAAGTGTGTGATTGCTACTCTATTATAAATCCTCCGAGTACTGTGTGGTGTCAGCATTACTGATCCAGGGATGACACCGGAGCACAGAGATCAGACTCTTTGACGTCTGGTCGCTACAAGTGTCCCTAGTATGTCTCTACTTGACTAGCTCGTTAATCAAAGATGGTTAAGTTTCCTAGCCATGGACATGTGTTGTCATTTGATGAACGGGATCACATCATTAGAGAATGATGTGATGGACTAGACCCATCCGTTAGATTAGCACTATGATCATTTAGTTTATTGCTATTGTTTTCTTCATGACTTATACATGTTCCTATAACTATGAGATTATGCAACTCCCGAATACCGGAGGAACACTTAGTGTGCTATCAAACGTCACAATGTAACTGGGTGATTATAAATATGCTCTACATGTGTCTCCGATGGTGTTTGTTGAGCTGGCATAGATCGAGATTAGGATTTGTCACTCCGTGTATCAGAGAGGTATCTCTGGGCTCTCTCGGTAATGCACATCACTATAAGCCTTGCAAGAAGTGTGACTAATGAGTTAGTTGCAGGATCATGCATTACAGAACGAGTAAAGAGACTTGCCGGTAACGAGATTGAACTAGATATGGTGATACCGACGATCGAATCTCGGGCAAGTAACATACCGATGACAAAGGGAACAACGTATGTTGTTATGCGGTTTGACCGATAAAGATCTTCATAGAATATGTAGGAACCAATATGAGCATCTAGGTTCTGCTATTGGTTATTGATCGGAGATGAGTCTCGGTCATGTCTACATAGTTCTCGAACTCGTAGGGTCCGCACGCTTAACGTTCGGTGATGATCGGTATTATGAGTTTATGTGTTTTGATGTACTGAAGGTTGTTCAGAGTCCCAGATGTCATCACAGGCATGACGAGGAGTCTTGAAATGGTTGAGACATAAATATTGATATATTGGAAGGTTTTATTCGGACACCGGAAGGGTTCCGAAGTGTATCGGGTATTTTTCAGAGTACCGGGAGGTTACAGGAACCCCCCCAGGGGGAGTCTATGGGCCTTATTGGGCCCTAGTGGAGAAAGAGAGCAGCAAGCAATGTGTGGGGCGCATCCCCCTAGGCCCAAACCGAATTGGTTTACGGTTTGGGGGGGAGGGGGGCGGCCCCCTCTTTCCTTCTCCCCTCCTCCTCTTTCCTCCATCTCCTAGTAGGAATAGGAAAGGGGGTGCCAAACCTACTTGGAGTAGGATTGCCCCTCCTTGTCGCGCGCCTCCTGTGAGGGCCGGCCACCTCTTCCCTCCCCTCCTTTATATACGTGGCCAGGGGGCATCCCATAGACACACAAGTTGATCTCTTAGCCCTATGCGGTGCCCCCCTCTACAGATTTCCACCTCGGTCATATTGTTGTAGTGCTTAGGCGAAGCCCTGCATCGTTAACTTCATCATCCCATCATCACGCCGTCGTGCTGATGAAGCTCTCCCTCGACACTAAGCTGGATCTAGAGTGCATGGGACGTCACCGAGCTGAACGTGTGCAGATCGCGGAGGTGTCGTACCTTCGGTTCTAGGATCGGTCGGATCGTGAAGACGTATGACTACATCAACCCCGTTGTCATAACGCTTCCTCTTACGGTCTACGAGGGTACATGGACAACACTCTCCCCTCTCGTTACTATGCTTCACCTAGATAGATCTTGCGTGTGCATAGGAATTTTCTTGAAATTGTCGCGTTCCCCAACAGAAGGCTACCCTTATGGAACTTGTAAGACCATTGAAGCTGTCAATACCCGAGATCAAGGTGTGTCGGAGAAAGACCAAAACATGGAGCATTAAAACTAAAAGTTTTTGTCAAGAAACCCCTAAGGCAGGAGCTATCAACTATGGAGTGATAGCTCATGGCAGTGACATGGGCATAAACACGGCTATCCATGATGTTATCACCCGCTTATGCTATTATCACTGTGCTGGGTTGAGCATGAATTTCTTCGGAAGGATTGGATGACAAAAGGGCTAATAGAGCACCTATCAGCAAAGAATGAAGTTTTAACCTTAGCTGGTGTATCGCCAGGATCTGGAGTATTACATCAATTTTTTTAAGATGGACCTTCAAGACGCCATATTTGACAAGGAAGCATTTCTTGAAGAACTCAGGACCCAGAAGCTGAAAGTAGCCAAGCTGGAGGAGCAAAACCTCGAGATACCGGAGATTCATCAGGAACTGAAGGACAGTAGGACCATGATTCATGCCAAGGATGTTGAAACCCAAAAGTTTGAAACGCAACTCCAGAATATTAAAGGACGTCCTGAGAGACTTCGCATCAACAGAAATGACCTGGTAGAAGAACTTGAGAAGATCAGCAAGCACGATTAGAAGAAGAACCAAACCCCTGTTATATACCTACATTAGATGCGACGTTTGTGAGCTGTCATTTGTTTGATGTTTTCCGATAGCCACAAAATAAAACCTGTCTCTTAAAAACTATTATTTGTATTGTGTGTATCCCTCTCTATCTCTCTTATCTTACCCCAAAACCCATGGACCCAATAGAGGATGAATGGAGATGAACTCACATTTTCTGGACCGATAAGTCAATTGGAGACAGACCGATGGATACAGAACATGGAAGATCACATGAAGAATAACACTATAGCCGGAAAGGATATGGCCCAACATGCTCTTTAGTGCTTTGAAAGAGGTGCTGCTACTATGTGGAGGATGTACCAAAACATCAATGGAAGGCAAGGAGTAACCACTTGGAAAGAATTTAAGTTGACTCTGCTAAAGTCTCAGCTTGTGTCCCAGAAGTTGAAGCCTTATGGAAATGATATGAAGAAACCTTGTGCATGCAAGCTCAGTGGAGAAATAGGACACAACCATAAAGAACACGGGGATGAATGCCCTCATTGTGAAGAAAGTCACCCAGCTAAAGAATGCCCAACTAGGCAGATTACTTGTTTCTTGTGTCAAGGGACTACCCACTACCCTGCTCAGTGTCACATTTACCCCGTGGTTCAAAGAACCATCCAGCAGAAGAAAGAAGCAATGAAAGGAGCCCTCATGGAAATTTTAGAAGAACTTGTGATGAAGGAAGAGGTGGAGGACACAACCGAAGAAGACCCAATTAAACCCTGCACCAAGTCATGCTATTCATGTGGAGAAGAAGGACACATCTCCCAGAATTGTCTGAATGGGGACCTAGTAGAATTCCGGACAAAGGAAGTAGCACTACAAAAAAAGACACATCCATGACATTTTTGGGCTGAACGAATTTTTTTTGTCATACATATGACATTTCTATGACGATAATTGTGACAAAACCCGGTATCATCATAGATGTGGTGGGCTCCTACTTCTATGACAAAAACTCATGACAGAAAATGAGCTTTTCGTCCTGGGCGGGCCGGAGACGCAGCTGCATGACATTCTTTGGGCCGTCCATGACGGAAAAAACCATGGTAGAAGCGAGGGGGCAGAAAATTTCGGGGAGTTCCCGGTTATGGTGGGAGGTCGGGGGCCGAGCGATGCGCGTTTCTCTCGTACACGTACGCGCGTGTGTGCGAGGCATTGGCTCTAACTGAACCCGAGCGAGGTGTTGGGCTCTAACTGAACTCGAGCGATTGCACTGCAGGCTACGTGTTACTGAACCCGAGCGATCAATCGATGGCTGTTAACTGAACCCGATCAAGCGATTCCTTCACTACTGCTGCTAATTGAAGCCAATCGATGATTCCTCTGGGATGAACAGTGAGCGCTGCGGGAGGTTTGGATGAACAGTGAGCGGTGGCGTTGCCTCTAGATGAACAGGACCTCGTGGTTTGGTGGAGGGCTGGATGAACAGTAGACGATGGAGGGGTGCCCGTGGAGGGGTGGTTGAACAGGACCCCGTGGTGTGGAGGGCTAGATGAACAGTAGACGGTGGAGGGGTGCCCGTGGAGGGGTGGTTGAACAGTAGCCGGTGGAGTAGCGTGCGACGGAGGCTGGATGAACAGGAGCCCGTGGAGGCTGGAGGAGGTCGATGGTGGAGATGAACAGTATCCCGTGGAGTCCCGTTTTGCGGTACGCCACACCCCTCCCGATGAACAGGACCCCTGTTTCGACCGTGGCGCTCCAACACAAGTCCATTTCGTCTGTTTTGCGGTAGCCACACCCCTCCCGATCAACAAGACCCCCGTTTCGACCATAGGAGGTCCTTTTCGTCCGTTTTGCGGTACGCCAGACCCCTCCCGATGAGCAGGATCCCGTTTCGAACGTGGCCGGTCAAACACAAGGCCGTTTCCTCCGTTGTGCTGTACGCCAGGCCTCGTTTCCATCGCATGTTCCGTCCAAGCCCTCCCGATGAACACGACCATGCATTCCGTTCCGACCCAGCCGGTTGGCTCCCACGCGTTCCGTTGCCTCCCGATGAACACGACGCATTCCATTGCCTCCCCATGAACACGACGACGATGCTGTTTCTCCGTTCCGACACAGCCATGTACACGGGCCCTGGCCATACGTATGCGCGAGTAGGCGTTCGAGACCCTGCCCGTATGTACACATATGTGGCCGTATTTTCTTTCTTGCACCCTGGGCACTGTACATACGTGTACATGCTACGTGCGGGCCTCTACTACGACACGTACGCGCCTCTACTACAACACGTGCACGCCTCTACATCCACCAGTATATATGTACGTACACGTTCGTGACCAGAATGACAATGCTACGTACATTCGACCAGGCGGGTCCCGGCTGTCAGGCACTTCCTTGCCTGTGAAGATGTAGCTGGTGGGTCCCAGCAGTCATAGGGGCGAATCGTTTTTTTTGCTCGGACGCACTTCCTTGTGTGCGAAGATGTAGATGGTGGGTCCCAGCAGTCGGGAGCAAACGTTTTTTCGCGAAATACAGTGGCCCGTCCGGTGTGTCCCAACTGTCAGGTGGAGGAATCATTATTTTCCGCATAATAAGGAGGCACTTCCTTGCTGCGGCTGTGGACCCAGCTGTTAGCCTCTCCACGTACAGTCCACGTCCGATGGAAGTCGTTCCTTGACCACGTTGACCATGCCGCACCGAGAGCACCAGGGCGGTGGACGACGACGAGGACTAGGAAGGGGACGACGGGGAGCCGGGTAAAACGAGATAGTGGAAGCCCGCGCGGAGAGGAGTACGAGGGTTCACTGGTTCGGCTGTGGTGTGAGGCTGCCGTCACCGTGGGGCCTCGCCAGTGGTGGTAATAGTAGGGGGCGGTGAGGCCTTCACTGCAGCACAGCCGGCCACGGGAGGCAGGGGCATGCGGCATGACCGGCACTGCTTTGGGCGGCTGGAGCAAGAAGACTAGAGGTTGAAGAAGCACTACGGCCGTTGGATGGACATCGTACGGTCACTGGAGCTAGAATCGTTCATATTGACTAAAGTTGAGAAAGCCCCCGTCCCAGTCAACTTAGTAGGCCCACAAGTCAGCCTCCCACCATGGTGGGTCCCAGCTAGCAGGGGGAGTATTCATTTTTTGTGCGTAATAAGGAGGCACTTCCGATGGGTACGAGCTGACAGCGGGGGGAACATTTTTTCCCGAAATACGCTGGCTCGTCCGGTGGGTCCCAGCAGTCAGGGGGGAAATGTTTTTTTTGTGAAATAAGGTGGCCCGTCCGGTGGGTCCCCACTGTTAGGTGGAGGAATAATTATTTAGCGCGTAATAAGGAGGCACTTCCTTGCGGCCGCCTGGACCCAACTGTCAGCCTCTCCACGTACAGTACTCTTCTGATGGAAGTCGGTCGTTGACCACGTTGACCATGCCGCGCCGAGAGCACCAGGGCGGTGGTCTGGACAACGGTGAGGCCTAGGAAGGGGACAACGCGGAGCCGGGGAAGACGCAGCTATGGAAGCCCGCGCGGAGGGGAGTACGAGGGTTCACTGGTTCGGCTGCGGTGTGAGGCTGTCGTTGCCGCAGAGTAACAGGGGGTGTGGGTGAGTAGAGGGATGGCCTGGCCAGCGGTGGCAGTAGTACGGGGCGGTGAGGCTTCCGTGGCATCATAGCCGACCACGGGAGGCAGGAGCACGCGACACGACCGGCGCTGGTTTGGGCGGCTGGAGCAAGAAGACCAGAGGTTGAAGAAGCACTACGGCCGTTGGATGGACATCGTACGATCACTGCAGCTAGAATCGTTTATATTGACTAAGTTGACAAAGCCCTTGGTACGCGTCAACTTAGTAGGCCCACGGCTCGGATTTGGCAGAGAACATATAGCCCATTTGCGATTTGTAAGAATGCATGGCCCATTTATTAATTCTAATGGAATTTACTACAGCTCTTTTACAGTTTGTTAAGAGTACATGCCAACTTCTAGCTAGGACAACGATTAATAATTTCAAACAACCGCTCAAAACAGAATTCAAAAAAAAAATTCCCACATTTTGATGGGATCCAAAATATTTTTATCCGAAATTTCTAGTCAGGTTAAATATAATTTCAAAATAAAGTAGTATTACGTTAAAATCCAAAGAAATATTGCGCGCACAACAAGTAATGAAATTCAAAATTTCAAATTCCAAAAATAATATATTTTTCAAACTAATTACGTGTTTGGTGCATAGTAACTGTCCAGTTATTATAATTACATCCCATTTATTATTTCTTAAAGTCCATTTTCTTGTCAAGCCTAATGCATACCTCCTAGGAAAGTTTGCAGCCCAGTGGGGCGGAGAATAACAAGTTGACCTGGATATTGTGTACAACTGTCGGCCCAGTTGCATTGCTGATGTTGAAAAAAAGGCATGTGTAGTATAGTACAACCTAACATGGTTACTCAGCCCACATTCAGCGACACTGGAAAGGCCCAAACAAGGCTTCTGTGCAACTTTTTGAAGTCACCGAGCTCAATTAATAACTTAAGAAAAAAGTTAGATTACAGTGGAACCTAATTAAAAGCTGTCACGAGCAAATAAATAATTCCACGGGTCCCACTTGTGCGTGTGCACATGTGTGTGAGAGAGAAATAGAGAGAGAGAGAGACCCGTCGGTCGATGCTCGTAAATACATCTTTCGGCCATATGCATTGCTGATGCTCAGTAAAAACTTATATAGTTGACACAATCATATAGAACATCATAGCACACTGAACTCGCATACAAAAATTTCACGCAGGCGGCACAATCAGGATGGAAGCAGTGGATCGCTATGGGAAGGGCTATGTTGAAACCAACGAAGTCGTACATAACGGTTCATCGTCTTTATCAATGACGGGGAAATATCTTGAATGTTGTGCAAAGAAAACAGACAGACAACACAATAAGTTCTGCTAGCACATTAAGTTGACGTACAACCCTTTCTAAAAAAAGTTCAGGTACAAAATTAGAACTGGTCATAGTCAAATGTACTGGCATATCAGTGCTTCACACCCATAGCTTGGATTTAACTAGTATCTGACAAGATTCAGTTGTTACCTCAAATTAGAGCACATCTAGGCAGCCAGCCTTGCCTCTTCTCCCAAAGAAGCAGTGGCCTCTACTGCGCGATGGAGTAGGCCCTGTGCCATCCATCGTTCCGAGCAACATGGGGAAAGTCTGACGTTGACTCCTGTAATGGACGTCGTCGATGGACCCTGGCACCAGCGGTGGTGGCAGGACTTTGATTGATGGATTGACCACTTCTTCGACATGCACGAACACTCGATACAGGTACATCCCTAACGTGGTCCGTGGCGGCCTTGGTGGTGACGAATAGTACAACCCCGATTCCTACACCGGTATCTCAACACCAATCACCTTCAGTATGGTGGACGACATCTTCATCCATGCCATAACCATCAGAGCCCGGCTGTCTGGAGGAACAAACATATTTACAAGCTCACCTCCGAGGTCGTTGATAAGCTCGTTCATGGACTCGCTGTTCCAAGCACGTTGAGGCATGCCATGGAAGGTAAGCTTTGTTAAAAACTCAAGCTCAGAGGGCATCGAGCCCCATCCTGGGTGCCACCGATCAAAGCTCACCTGCGCGCCATCGCAGAACAAACGCCGGGAAGATTCGAACACACGACTTCAGTCGAAAGTTGTCCAGAACCTGAAAAAGAAATCAGCCGGTGGCGGACAAACTTCGACGAGCAAGTCACTTATTTGGATGCCATGCGGAATGCCAAGAGCTTTGACAAGGCCGTCTGGCGAGACAGGAGGCCGGTCACCGTTGATGGTTACCATCAGCACTTTGCTAGCAAACTGGTCGTCAAGCATCGCCATGCCACTATTGAGCGACAACACGCAGCGACCAAAGGCAGGACGGACCTCAGGATCTCCGGCTCGGAGATCCGCGTTGACCGGCGACATGATAGTGCGCTTGAGTACAGGGAGTACAGGAGGGGGATTTGGGGGAACTGGAGTAGGAATCGAGATTCCAGAGGTGGGGGAGGGACGGGAGACTGGGGATGAAAAGGTAGCATGAATTTCGAGCACGCACCAATATGCTCTCGGTGCGCAAGCGCACGAAAACACCGGTGGCGCCCACGTGTCGGCCTAAGAGTCCTTATTCTTTCTTTTTTGGAGAGCCCGGCCTTTTTTTCAGGATCTTTTGAGAGCCCGGCCTGAGAGTCATAATTGTCCTGTTTGGCATTGCATTACTACTCGGCCCATATTCAACGACACCTCACTGGCCCAAACAAGTGTACATCATCGAAAAGACACTGTGCTCAAATTATATAACTTGAAAAAAGGGGATATACTCTGAACACCGGAGAATGGTGATGCCCTCATTTAGCCCACCAGTAGTTTGAGACAATAAAAAGTTCGAAGCAATGATATATACAACATTCAAACACTGACTAGTGACTACTACTGACATAAACAGCAAGACATGATAGTTCATAAGAAGTCTTGCTACATCACAAAAATGCACCCATCTACAGCGCTCAGACTCTCGTGATCCAGACGAGAATGACATTCTAAACAGAAGCAACTATTACATGGTAAGAGTGACATAGACGAGGATGACCAAATGACAAGGAATATGCATAACAAAAGAAAGAACTACCCATCCAGAACCATCAGCAAAGACAACAAAGTCATTCGAAGAGATGATCCAACACCATCATAATTTGCAGCCCCTCTTCAGCGACCAGTGATCTGGAGACACCAGTACTCCACTCTTTTGATGCAACAGCCCAATTACCTATCAACCTGAAGTCTTGAACCACATCACAGCCTGTCGTAATTGAGACATCCAAGGATCAAAGTTAATCCGGATGCCTTTGTCATTCTCACCTTCTTTTGGCTGCAGGCTGTATCGTTGACAATCAGGGGAGTTTGCTCCCAAACTCCTAGGGCTCGCCGTGTAGACATAGTTTTCCATAGCAAACAGAGCCTCTCTGTCATCAAGGTCCTTGCCAACGGTGATCTCCTGGTTAATCGGATAATTGAGTCCGAGAAACAGAGAATGTGAACCAAGGCTGTTTACACGCCTCCAACTAAAAAATCCTAAAGGCCCCAACAAGCTGGTCTCATACTCATAGACGTAACAACCACTGTCCGGATACTCACGTATTACACGGTGCTTGTATACAGTGGGGTTTTTGCAATATAACTTTTCCAGCTCATGTATCCGAATGATCATCAGTCTTTTGCCGTCGTCTGATTGAGCGAGGAACCAGTTGTGCTTCCCTGTTTTTGGCAAAGGTGGTGTGATTACAAAGGGCAGTAACTGTAGGGACACTGCATCATATCAAAAAGGACATGCATTGTTAATGTAAGATCGGCATTGTTCAGAGTATGAGTAGGATAATGCAAGAAACAACATTGATATGTCCCTGTTGGAACTGGGAGGAAAATACAGGGAAATGTATACTGGGTTCAAAAATATAGAAGTGCCATGCATGGTTATACTCATGTTATCTCGCAATCGATTCTTCACAGGAAACTACCATGCCATGCATGTTATGTAATCATGTTCTGTCCTCACAAACAAATTCTTCAAGGTAACTAACAGACCATGCATTGTTATATACTCGTGTTCCGTGGGCAAATTTTTTGTGAGGATATTATACTAGCCATTGATTGCTGAAGGGCGAATATAGGTATGTACACATGGTAAGCATTGCAGGATTTCACTACTTCCAAATATAGAGTTCTCCATATGCACATTTACTTCCCTAATGTATGGTTAGATGAAACCAACAGTGTGGTGCATGTTTCTACATCATGAAAATGATGAAACTAACATGGCCATTGATACACACTCATATTTAGTAGTAGTAGTATATAGATTACTATAAAATAAGGATAATATCCATATATTCCTAACCGTTTGATTATTGAGGGTACAAATTGGCTGTAATGACATGGTCATAATCGCATGAATTAACTCATTCCAAATATAGCTGATTTACGGCGTCTCTAATACATTGCCATAGTTCTACTCAAATTTTGCTCAAATAGGGATATGCTAATCATCACAAAAATTTCAAACAGTGTCATGGCGTCATCATTAACATGAGACAGAAACAACTTACACGCGTCGTCCCAGCAATACATGGTGCCATCTGCTTTGTCGATCGCGTAGATGATGCCATTGTGTTCAATAGCATCACAGAAGTGTGTATCAGCTTTGACGATGATCTACTGCGAGCCGAGTTGTCTCCAACTAAAGAAGGCACCAGCGTAAAGATAGGCGAGTCCGCGGTCGAACAAGGCAATTAGCTTCAAGTCTGCGTAATTCGGATGTCGTGTGGGCACTTGGCAGACTACAATCTTCTGCAAAACAAGGTCCGTCCAACTAACATAGTAATCTAGATGACTTGGACCACGATGGTAATACTCTATATAATCCAACGGGGGAAGGATAATCTCATGGGAGGTCTGGAAGTTCACGAGCACCAACTTTTTACCATCTTCTCTGAAGGCAGCCATCCAGTGGGAGTTCATGCCGGCCCAGTACATACTTGCCAAGAAGTTTCGGGCGATGGTGATCGGATCAATGTCGAGGGAAATGATGTACGGCGACCCACTACATACCTGCAAAGAAGTTTCGGCTAATGGAGATCGGATTGAAGTCGAGGGGCATCATGCACGCCTCCATATCATGGTGAGCTAATCTCGCAAGATCAGATAGCAGCAAGCAGGGTGTCTTGAAAAGCTTAGGCCTCGCTTCGATGATGGTCGTGTGCATGTCCCTCGAGTATGCAGCCAGCCGCAGGGCGCTCAACATATCCATACACGAACAACAGAGGTCGAGGATGTCACTGGGGATATTGCTCCAATCGCGACTCATATGGATGCTGCGCGGTTCACGTTCGGCCATGGTGGAGTTTGGAAGGGGGCTTGATTTACGGGGGAGAAGGATGTCGGTGCTGGAGTGGCTAGCGAGGGAATAGTGGTACTGGGGGAGGCGAGTGAGGTGGAGGTACACGGGGGCACAGTGAGATGGAGACGGAGACAGAGACAGAGAAGGTGATGGAGATGGAGTGGTGCTATGGGAGCGGAGAGGGAGAGGAGGCGAGGTGCCAATGTGTTGTATAGCAGCGGTGACAGACTGCATAGTGCACAGGGTGAGGCTGACTTTGGTAACCCGAACACGCCGCCTGGACTAGTGTCAAGCGCAGGGTGTTGTCACTTCACTGTGAGGACCGGATGAATAGTATTTTGACCATCAAGTGTACCACAGTTGTACTACTACTTCTAGTAGGAACATGAGTACTCCAGTATTGTATAGCGGAAATAGGTCTCCCATGCTAGCATTCCTGTTCACTTCATCGTTTAGGTATCATCCATATTGCGAGCAGAACCAAATTCTTGTGCATGCCCAAGCAACGCCCTGCCGCGATGCATGCAGTGGTCGTTCTGGTGCATCAAGGATGGCACGCAGATCGTTCCACACTTGAGAACAGGAAAAATGGAAAGGTAGAATGCGGCAGCAGAGGAAGAGAACGCTGGCTAATGAGGCTGGGAGGGGATCGAGCAGGAAGTTAATGCTCCACGCCTAAAGGTTTTGGGAAAACCTGATTTTCATAAGGTGACTTATACTCACCTAAATGGAGGGTGTATTCCTTAACCAGAGAATGTTGTGTCTCCCACTCACGCGCTCAAAAAAAACTAAGACACATTTTTTTATCTGTTTGCATGCATAAGTCCCACCTATCAGGAAGGATGGGCACGTACACAAACAGGTATGACTCATCGGTCTACCTGCATAGCCTTTTTGTTTAGTCTACCTAGCCGTCTAATCAACTGCCTGCAAGCCACTTCTCCCATTTACTTCTCCATCGGGAACCGATTCTCCTCGGCTTCTTCACCTCCCTTTCGTCTTCATTTGCATCCAAACCCCGTACATATGCAAGCCAATCTCCACTCGCACCGAGCCTAACAACAGTGGGCAGGGGGAGAAATAGGAAATGGACACGGAAGTAGTCTTTAGAATGCATTTAGTATGTGATCAAACTCATCTTACCTGCTCGTCGGAGGAAATCGAGTGCCCCTTAATGTCGGCATCTCAAGGGGCGTCAACTTGCAACTACGGCCACGCCGCGCTGGAGAGACCCCCAAGGAAACATCCTCGTGCGTTCCACGGAACATCAAGATGCATTTGTATGAGTAGTTTATCTTGTGAGAGAAAAGGATGAACGAGGGAAGGCCTCTAGAGATAGAGATGGACACTACTACTACCAATGTGCTGGCCCGTGCGTTGCAATGGATCCAAAGTAGTAGAATAATACTTGTTCACGTGCTTGAAATATAAACACTCTAGTTTTGATATACATGTGTCAGCAGACATGACAACTTGTCCATGGAAGTTGAACCACGGCGACCATCACGTTTCTTGTTTCTACCACTGCCACACCCACACGCGATTCCCACAACACCGCTCAAACCCACGATACGACGTCCCCCGACTTGGACATGGATCCTCTGACGTGGCTATCACTGCCTTGCCCTGCCTTTCCTTCGCTGACAGGTGGGACCCACGCTTATGGGTCCCACATGTTAGTGACAGAATGTTAGGATTGTTCGCGTCAGGGGATACTCATCCCCCCGACGTGCCCCTCACCCCTTTCGGCCCCACCGCTCCACTGCCTTTGTGTGCATGACATGCGGGCCAGCTGAACTGCGGCGACCATCAACTTTCTACCATAGACACACCCGATTGGATGCGGTTTGCCTGCTCCGCTGCTGTGCTTCAGTCCGTACTCCCGCACCATCGAATTTTCATCCATCGGATGTGACACACTTCGTCCCGGGCATCAATCCTCAGCTGGAGTACTTATGTACTCCCTCCTGTCCTTTTTACTATGCACATTGGATTTGCCGAAAGTCAAACTTTGCTAAGTTTGACCAAATTTATATTAGAAATTATTAGCATCTATAATATCTAATAAATATAATATGAAAATATATTCCAAGATGAATCTAATGATATTGGTGTTGTTATGTGAATGTCTATAATTTTCTATATAAACTTGGTCAAAGTTGGATGGGATTGACTTCGGACAAACCTAATATGCAAAGTAAAAAGGACCGGAGGGAGTACTACAGGTAGTACCTGCCAGTGTGGCCATCTACGCCTCGTGACGCCCCGACGCCCAGCTGTGGCACCCTTGCTATCGGATTTCGGGTTCCGGCAGACCCTTAAGGTTCGAACTCTGTGGTGCGCACGGAGATCTTTCCCCTACCGACTCGCGCTTCTATGACTCCCAAGAAATCTAGGCTAGAAAGAAGAACACACAAAGGACACGAGGTTTATACTGGTTCGGGCCACCGATGTGGTGTAATACCCTACTCTAGTGTGTGGTGTCGTGGATTGCCTCAGGGGCTGATGATGAACAGTACAGGGGGAAGAACAACCTTGCGAGAGGTGTTCTTGAGCTGGTGCGGTGTGTTCTACTCGGTCTGGATCTCTCTTTCTCTCTTTCTCTTCTCTCCTTTCCCTTGTTTTTCTCCTTTCCCTCTTCTTTTTATCCCCCTCTTCTTTTTCTCGCTCCCCTCTTCCTATGGTGGTTAGTCCTATTTATAGAGGCCCTGGTCCTCTTCCCAAATAATGAGCGGGAAGTGCGCAAACAATTGGCCATTTTGAAGGGGAACATCTAGTACAAGTTATCCTGACCAAAGGTGGTCTTCGGCTGCCATAAGCACTGGTGATGACGCCGTCTTGGGCTCCACGGTGACCTCCATCCTGCCGCTCTGCAGGTCTTGGTCTTGTTGCACCGGAATGGTAACCTTTGCCTGATGCCTTGGCCTGTGCTTGCTCCCTTTGCACCGAAGGGGAAACAAGGACACTACGCAGGCCGGCGCCCGCTTGGCGTCCGCCTAATCTCGATCGTCATGGCTTGCGTCACGGGCTCCTCATGAGGCACCCCTGCCTTGATCTCTCCGCCTCCTCGCGAACTTGCCTGATGAGGCTGCTCCTGAGGAAGCCACCTGTCGTCCGCGTCGCAAGGCTTGGCCCCTTGCGAGGGTCTTGAGCTTGAGCTGATGAAGCTGGGCCGCACTGGGCCCCCACTCGAGCCACGCTGCAGGACGCAGGCAGGCAAGTCTGGGGACCCCCGTTCCCAGAACGCCGACAGTAGCCCCTGGGCCCAAGGCGCACCCGGCTTGGCTTAGCAGAGAAGCGAAGGGGCAAACGCGAAGCGCCGCGGGCCCCAATAGCCTCTGGCCTTGGGTGCCGCGTGGCGATTGATTGGACGTGGGCGTCTGCACTTCCCCACGACGCCTCGGCAACCGTCCATCTGACAAAGAGGTGCCCGGGCCAGGCTTACTTGCTTTTTTCTCATTCGCCTTGCCCTAGATCCCCTTTCTCGCTCTTCTCCTTCCTGCTCCCGAAATCCTCCAGATCTGTCTCAATCCTTCCCATCCGGCATGCCATGGCGCCTCGCAAGTCCCCAACCGAGGCCTGGTACTCGCCGACTCTGGATCCCCTGAACTTGTTCGAGAAGAACCTTGCCCTCACGCGCCTGATGACGGTCGGGTAGGGCAGCAAGGGGGCGACTGTGATCAAGGCCGGCTCCGACCAGCCTGAGGGCAAGGGGAGCACCTTCTATTCGTTCTTTGTGAGTGCCATCATCGCCGGTCTAGTGCCTCCTTTCTCCGAGTTCTTCTTTGCTATTCTCCGCCAATACAACTTGCAAGCTCTGCATCTCCACCCCAACTTTGTTCTTCTCCTGGCGATTTTCGCTTACTATTGCGAGGCTCACGTTGGGGTGAAGCCCTCGGTGGCCTTGTTGCGCCACTATTTTCCCCTCCAGGTTTCTCGTGCCCATGTCTCCGCATGCGCGAGCTTTATCGCATACTCCAACTCCAATGCTATCTCGAAGCCTGGGAAGAGAATCGAAGGCTTCCGGAGCAAGTGGGTCATGGTGGACGCCGGGCGCCTCCACCCCCGACTAGTGTTGCCTACGGGGCAGCCCAAGGCCATTGACGCGTGGTCCCGCGCGGAGCTCATCGACCCCCGTGCGAAGGCGGTGTTGAAGAGGATGAACGCGGACTTGAGGCCAGGCAACTTGGGGGCGGCGAAGCTGACCGGGGCTACACTCCCGAGGGAGTTCTTGGAGCACCAGGTGGCTCCACTCCAGGAGCACTCGCTCCCATTGTGGAGGCTTGGAGAAGCGGACGCTGCCCTGCGCCTAAGCTCCGAGGCTCTGACCGACGAGGATCTGGTCGCGGCCCTCCACTCCTTGGTTGGGGGAGACGTGGTGAGCGCAGTGGGCACCCTCGTCGCCCTATTCCTTCATGACGACTGGGAGCAGGTGGTGAACTCCATGCCCACCTTCAATGGTGAGGGGCTGGTGCCTGCGGAAGCTCCCGAGGATCTGGCGGCACTGGTGATGCTGGACGTGTCCTCCGGCAGCTCCAGCGGAAGTGAGAGCGAAGAAGAGGCGGAGGGGGAAGAGTCTGACTCTGAGAAGACTGGCAAGGAGTCAGGGGAGTCCTTACCTCGGCGCAGGTCCCGGGCCCTCCGCTCCATGCCGGATGACGACGAGGCTGGCGCCAGGCGAGGACTCTCCCTTGGTCACAAGGAAGGGCAGGTCGGGGCCGGTTCTCCCAGGGTATGCTCTGGTCCCCGGGCGGTCTGAGGCCAGCTACAGCCCTCCTGACGTGCCTTCTACTTCTGGGCCTCCCAAGGCTGACCCCAGCTGCAGGCTCTCGGGCTTCAAGTTTGGCCGGAAGCTGCTTGAGTCCGTGAACGACGACCAGTAAGTGCTCGATTCGTGCTTCGCTTGGTTTCTGCCGTCGAGGCTTGACGTCTGCATTCTTTTGCCAGGCCGGCACCTGCAGCGAAGAGGTTGAGAGGGGCTTCTGCGGCCCTACTTGGGGCGTGTCCATCTGCCAGGGTGGCGCCTTCATTTGCTGGGGAAGGAGACGGCGAGGCTCGCGCCTCCCCTGCCCGATCGTCTTCGCAAGGCCAACTGGGACGCTTCGGTGAGGAGTCAGCCCCCGTGGCCCCGCTGACCCTGGAGGCGACCGCGCTCGATGCTGCAGCGGGGATAGCCAAGGCCCAAGGGGTCCCTTCCTGCCAAGCTGTGATCACACTGCCGTCCTCTCCGCCCGCTTCACTGGTTCCCGTCTCTTCTGATCCCTCTGCCGCCGTCCTGGACCAGGTCGCCAATGAACTGAGCCAGCTGCGGGAGGATCTTCTGAGCGCGGACCCTCGCCTAGTGGCCAGGCACCTGGAGCTAGCTTCTGGCTGGGCCCGTTCTGCCATCTCGGCCTAAGCAGCACTGAGCCAGGCCATGTCGGCCTCCGATGGGGAGAAGCAGGCCGCCAGCCAAGCCAAGGCCGCTCGCGACGCTGCCCTGGGCGATGTCGCAGCTGCCCAGGGCCGCTGCAAGGCGCTGGAGGCCATGCTGCAAGGCCTGCGCGACGAGCTTGCCAAGGAGGTCCATGGCCGCCAGGAGAAGGAGAAGGAGATGAAGGCTCGGGAGGCTACCATCAAGGACCGGGGCGCCAAGCTTGATGACCGCTGCGGTGGGTTGGAGACACTGGAGCGGTCGCTGAAGGCGGAGAGGACCAAGCTAGATGCCAGGGTGAAGGTGCTGGCCAAGGATCGGGTGGCCTTCGCTCAGCTGGAGAAGAAAGCTCGCGCTGCGCTGAAGACACTTTACGAGGGCGGCTTGGAGGAGCCGTTGGCTGGTGCGGAGGACAACCCCACCGAGATGCTTCCCTTCCTGGTCTGTGCGCTTGAAGATGTCGCAGACGGCCTCGGCCCCACGGCCGAGGCCGAGGTGCGTGCCCTGTCTTCTGTAGCGCTGACGCATGTCCTTCGCTACGTCTACCTGCGCGACCCCAATCTCGATTTCGACCGCCTGCTGGAACCCGTGAGCGGCGACCTTGCCGCTGCTGCCGCTGAGGCCGTGAAAGGCCGAGCCGAGGCTTTGCTGGGGAGGTTCCGCGCCTTCAGTTCCTTACCCGGGCGCGGTGCCGCCAGCTCCGCGGCCTCAGGAGGCGGAGTCGCCCAGCGTGACTCCACCACAGGCGGCGGCGCCACTTGAGAGTGATCCCTTCACGGCTTCTGTCCTGTTTTTACTCCTGCAACATGCACCATGCCTCGCGCAGGCGTTTAAACTTGTGTTTGGCATCGTGAAACAATCTATGGCTTGTAATATTTGCTTTAAATTCCCTGGAATTTGCATTTTACCCTCATATTTGCTTGCGCTCTATGTCGGCAGGGCCCGGCCCCGCGCATACCTCAACCGTCGTTAGCCCCGACCGGAAGCCAGGACAGGACTAAGGAGTGAGGGGCTACATGGCAAGTTAGGCTCCTGAGTCGTGATGCTCAGGAGTCCCCCTTGACGCGCGAGCAACAAGTAGGGAAGGGGGAGCAAAGGAGTGGATTGGTCGTTCTGCGTCGGCAGGGCCCGACCCCGTGCATACCTCAATCGCTGTTAGCCCCGACCGGAAACCAGGACGGGACTATGGAGTGAGGGGCTATGTGGCAAGTTAGGCTCCTGAGTCGCGATGCTCAGGAGTCCCCCTTGACGTTCAAATGGGTTTTCATACCTTGGCTCCGCTCGGGGAGGGGTGCGCGACGACCAGGTCCGAGGGACCTGGGTGGGTGGCGTGCACTCGAGCATGGCCTGGGTGTAGCCCCCGTGTCTAGCCTCCTCATGCGGCACTCCCGAGGGGAGGCGTTGATATGGTGCCAGACACTGAGCTCCGGGCTCGCTGAGGTTGGTACGGCCGTGGGACGCTCTCAATTGTTTATCACCAGTGCGGAGCATAGCGCTTCCGTATTTGTACGGGCATAGCCGCTCCTCGGCAGTGTCGTCAGCCAGCACGGAGCATGGTGCTTCCATTGGTACGTGGGAGGGGGCTCCCCTCCGGGAGGAGCCCCCGGGGCATGTACAGCCCCGCCCTGACACGTGGCCGGCATGGTAGGGCTAGGAGAGGTGTATCCGGGCACTCGTGAGCCAGCGCAGGACTCACGAGGCCCTACCTCGAGGCGGGTTGCACCTGGCTCTGGGCCTTTATCAATGGTGTGTTCCTGCAGGGTTGTTAGAATGCAAATGCTCTACGTCCTCAGGTCCCGGCCCTCGAGCGAGCTCGGCCGCGGCTGGTATCACAGGTCACGATGTCGTGGGTCAAGGCCAGGGGGTGAGGGCTGGAGAGCCAGTAGGAGCCCATGAGTCGCGATGCTCAGGTACCCCCCTTTTAACGTGCAAGCGCTTTGCATGAGAGCGGAGAAGTCCGCGATATGCAATAGATGACGATCATGGGAACCAGATTAAGCACGGAGGAGCAAATTCATTTCAAGTAAATGTGGGAAAAGCAAACGCCGCTGGGCCAGGCCCGAGCAGCTCGGGGATGATGCAGCCCTAGGGGCGCCCCCAACAAGGTAGGTAAAGAGCGTAAGAAAAACGGATACATGCCGCAGGGACGGACCCACGCGACCTGGGAACGACGCGGCCCTGTGGGCTCTCCCAGCTAAAAATGGAACTTGAAAGATGTATTCTGATGCCGTTGAAGATGAAGTGATGCCGAAGAAGTGGGCGACGCGCGGTGAAGACGTCGACCATCACGAGCCCCCAGGCCCAGGAGCCTCGGGAGGCTCCGGGGGCACGGGTAGGTCTTCGAGGGCCATCTCCACCTCCGCTAGGACCGCACAATGCCTGACCTCCTGAGCCTCCAGAATGCTCCTCAGCAGGCGCTGATGAGCGGCGACCGCGTTCGGCAGGCCGAAAGGCATGAGAACGTAGCTGTGAGGTGGACCCTCGCAACGCCCCACGCACGAAGGCCAGAGGCGCTCCTGAGACACGGCTCGGTTGAGCCCTGGCACGTCGATGCAGACGCGCAGCCCACCATCCTCGCTTGGATATGGGGCCACGGCGGGCAAGCAGCGGCTGCCGCGCATGACTCTCGACTCCTATAGCTCCTGGGTGTTTCATGCGATGAACTCCTGAGGGTTTGGTCTCCCTTGCCTCGTACCTTCCTGAGGGAAACGTGCCTGGAAGCACCCCTCCAAGTGGTGCCCGAGCGCCTCCCTCGTGACCTTGGCAAAGTCGGTGGCTCTCCAAGAAAGAGCCCCCGAGCCCTGCCTAAGGAGGGCGCCGGGCACGCTTTCCTATGCGACAGAGGGTGGCACTCCCTGAACGGGCGCGAATCCTGACGCAACGCCTCCGGAGGCGCCAGCCTCCCTATGGCTTGGGCCAGGCGAAGCCTTCTTCTTCTTAAGGGTGGCCTCGGGAAGTCTTCTGCTCCTGTGATCTGGGTCTTCGATTGCTGCGGCTTGGAATGCACGCTCAAGTGAACACACTGCGTCCCTTTCCTCATAGGGTACGGTGATGACTCCACCACTTCCTGGCATCTTGAGGACATTGTAGCCATGGTGAGTCACTGCCATGAACTTGGCCAGGGCTGGGTACCCGAGGATGGCGTTGTATGGCAGGTGAATATGGGCGACGTCGAAGTCGATGAGCTCGATGCGGTAGTTGTTGCGCTGCCCAAAGGTGACTGGCAGGTGAACTTACCCTATCGGAACAGTGGAACCATCAGTGACTCTTGAGAAAGGCTTGGTCGGCTAGAGCTGATCATATGGCACTTGGGGATTATCTAACATCTCGACGGACAGGACGTTGAGTCCTGCTCCGCCATCAACGAGGGTCCTGGTGACCTGCACATTGCTGATGACTGGGGAGCAAAGCATCGGGAGGACTCCGGCCGTTGCCGCGCACTTGAGCTGATCCGCTGAGCTGAACGTGATGGCGCACGCAGACCACCTGAGAGGGCGCGTGGCCTCAAGGTTGGGGAGGACTGCACTCACCTCTCGAGCAAACTGCTTGAAGATGCGTTGTGATGCTGGGGCCTGGGTGCCACCCAAGATGCAAGCGATTGCGCGCGGCTCCTAGGAGCCTCCAGCCCCCTCGTCTTGATGTTGGTATTTGTTCCTTCTTAGTGGTGGCGGTAGAGGAGGGACGCATGCATTGCCGTGCGGGCGATCCTCACGAGGCTGATCCCTCCAGCCTTCGTTGCGAGGCTGGTCCTGCCAGCGACCCTCGCGAGGTCGGTCACGCCACCCTTGGCGAGGGCCACGGTCTTCCCATCGTCCTCCACCTCTTCCTCCTCCTCGGCCATAGCCCCTGTCGTTGCGCTCGGGGCATCGGCTGATACGCCTATCTCACACGGCCCTGAGCTCTTGGCATTTGTTGGTGTTGTGGGTGTGGAGGTCGTGGTACACGCAGTATCGGCTGCCCTTGGATGACTCAGGCTAATCCCTGCCTCGCTTGGTGTCTGGTTCCGCTGCGAGCACGGCAGCTCCCTTACGCTTCATGTCCTTGGCCTTGGGTTTTCTCTTCTGGGTCGGCAGCCGGGAGCTCGAGGAGGGAGAGGCGCCCTTCCTCAGCCCTGGCGCACTTGGTCGCCAAGTTGAACAGCTCCAGGGATGTGCACAGGTCTTCATGGATTGCCAGCTCCTCCTTCATCTTGATGTCGCGCACGCCATCGGAGAAGGCTGAGATAATGGCTTCCTCAGTCACCGTGGGGATCTTGAGGCGAGCGTTGTTGAAGCGCTGGATGTATTTGTGTAGGGTTTCCCCTGGCTGTTGCTTGATGCGGCGCAGGTCTCTTATGGCCGGGGGCCGGTCGCGAGTGCCCTGGAAGTTAGCGATGAAGCGAGTGCTGTCCTTGAGCGCCATGGGAAACCAGTTCGCCATGACCTTTTCGTCTCCGTTGGCAGCTTCGATGCCCAACTCATAGAGCTGCAGGAATTCCGCGGGGTCCGTCGTGCCATCGTAGCGAGGGGGCAGATCAGGCTTGAACTTGCCTGGCCATGTGACGCCGCGTAGCTCAGGGGTGAAGGCACGGCAGCCTGCTGTGGCCACCGGCACCCTTTGCTGGTGCTGGGCCTGCTCCTGGTGATTACCACGCGCCGCCGCTTGGAGCAGTGCGGGGTCTCGGCATGGAGGCGCAGGGACGCGATCTTGGCGTGCTGGTGCTGGGAGCGCGCAAGCACCTTCTTGGGGATGAGGGATCTCTTGGCAGCTCCCTTCTTGCCGCGCAGGCGCCGGACGTGGAGGGTCTCGCCCTAGGGCTGCGCGCCTTGGAGCCAGGGCGCCTTCTTGGGGAGGAGGTGGCGGAGGCGCCTCCTGATCCTTGCCCCCTGCGCAGAATGGAGGGCGAGGCAGCAAGAGGGACGGCAAGGGAGAGCCCCCTGCGGTGCTAACGAGCTCGGTGATGCAGGCGAGCCAGTCCTCGTAGAGGTCATCGACGGGGCGGTAGTGCAGGAGCTCTCTTGCCAGGAGTAGCGCGGCGTGCGCGTCCGTGGGGGCGCAACGGGCGTGGGATGACGAACCAGCTGGAGTCAGTGACGGGTCCGTGGGGGCGCAACGTGGGGGCGCAACGGGCGTGGGACGACGGAACCAAAGGATGCTGGGACGGGGCCTGCTGCTCATTCCCTGCTGGGCCGGTGGCGGCGTTCGCGGCAGGCGACGGGGAACGGCGAGGGCGTCCGCCGACGGGCGCCGTCGGGGCGACGCGGGTGGCGAGAGCAGCCCGGCGCTCGGCGCGAGCCCGATGAGCGTCAGCCATGGACACGACGGAAGATCACACGCGAACAACGGAAGAAAGATTCCGGTGCACCCCTACCTGGCGCGCCAAATGTCAGATTTCGGGTTCCGACAGACCCTTAAGGTTCGAACTCTGGGGTGCACATGGAGATCTTTCCCCCACCGACTCGTGCTTCTATGGCTCGCCAGAAATCTAGGCCGGAAATAAGAACACTCAAGGGACACGAGGTTTATACTGGTTCGGGCCACCGATGTGGTGTAATACCCTACTCCAGTGTGTGGTGTGGTGGATTGCCTCAGGGGCTGATGATGAACAATACAGGGGGAAGAACGGCCTCGCGAGATGTGTTCTTGAGCTGGTGCGGCGTGTTCTACTTGGTCCGGATCTCTCTCTCTCTCTCTCTCTCTTTCTCTTCTCTCCCTCCTTTCCCTTCCTTTTCTCCCTTCCCTCTTCTTTTTCTCCCGCTCTCTTCTTATGGTGGTTAGACCTATTTATAGAGGCCCTGGTCATCTTCCCAAATAATGAGCGGGAAGGGCGCCAACAATTGGCCATTTTGAAGGGGAACATCTAGTACAAGTTATCCTGACCAAAGGTGGTCTTCGGCTGCCAAAAGCACTGGTGATGACGCCGTCTTGGGCTCCATGGTGAACTCTATCCTGCCGCTCTGCTGGTCTTGGTCTCGTTGCACCGGAATGGTAACCTTTGCCCGATGCCTTGGCCTGTGCTTGCTCCCTTCGCACCGAAGGGGAAACAAGGACACTGCATAGGCCGGCACCCGCCTAATCTCAATCGTCATGGCTTGCGCCACGGGCTCCTCGTGAGGCACCCCTACCTTGATCTCTCCACCTCCTCGCGAGCCTGCCTGATGAGGCTGCTCCTGAGGAAGCCTCCTGTCGTCCGCCCCGCAAGGCTTGGCCCCTTGCGAGGGTCTTGAGCTTGAGCTGATGAAGCTGGGCCGCACTGGGCCCCCACTCGAGCCATGCCGCAGGCTGCTGGCAGGCAAGTCTGGGGACCCCCGTTCCCAGAACGCCGACACACGACTTCGAATACCCACCGACCACTAATTTATTACCATTTCTTTCCTTCATATACGTGCTGACGGGTGGGCCCTATGGTAATGTGCGTTGCTGAATGTGGTCCGTTTGACTGGTCAATTGATCGTGTTATCAACAAATTACGGAGCTGTATGGTGAGCCAGTGACCGTATGATCACCCTAAAATGTACTCCTATTTTATTAACACAGTACAGACTCAAACTACCATTTCTTTCTTTCATATATGGGCTGACAGGTGGGCCCCATGGTTACGCGCCCCGACGGTGCGACACTAGTTGCGCCGCATGGAACGTTTGACTGGTCAATTGATTGTGTCATCAACAAAATACGGAGTTGTACGGGTGAGCCAGTGACCGTATAATCATGATATGTATTTGTTTAACACAGTACAGACGCAAGGGCTCATATATACGCGTAAGCACTCACCGCTATAAGCGCACACACGCGAACCCTACCCCTATGAGCACCTTCGAGAGAGTGGGCCAGCATATATGATCTTGAGATTTTACGAAGTCACCATAGGTGCCTCGTAGTCGAGTGGAACGTCTCCTCCCACAGAACGTACATCACCGGAAAATACTGAAATTAACACAAGATAAATGTGAGCACCGGGACTTTAACCTTGGTGGGCTCGAGAAACCACTGTCCTCTAACTGTCCAACCACATGTTGGTTAGCACGACAAAATGTATGTGGTGACCGTGATGAGCTTATTCTGAAGTCTAGTGACCATATCGTGCTTTTGCTTAAAATACAATGACCGTAAGTGTCGTCAACAAAATACGGAGCACGCATCAAATGCAAAGTCCGTCAGTGTCATCAACAAAATATGGAGACGTATCGTGAGCTAGATACCGTTGTACTATTGAATATGCTTATTTTCTTAGTGGCCGATTGCGTGTGTGGCGTGGTGGGCACATCATATCTAGTTGTGGTGGGTCAAGATGAAGACTCATGGGTCGGTTCCATCCTGTGCCACATATAGGTTGGACCGAGGCGTGTTATACGAAGACCCATGTGGATGACTCGGCGTACAACACGAAGCTACCAGAGTCGCGGAGGACTCTATCCCCACTAGTGATAAGCCGACTATATATGATTTGTAACCCTAGGCCCTTAGTATGTTATACAAGCTTGGGGGCTAGTTCGTCGATAGTATACACACACGCACAATGCCTGGTATTCACGTGTACTTTGTACACACCCCTATCACTAATATACAGTACCATGAGTAGGCTCTTTCTTCAACTACAAGGGTCTGATCCAAACTAGGGTAAAACTTTGCCTCGTATTACCATCCAGCCTAACAGCCAGGGATATCCTACCGAATGATATGATGAAATCATATCTGCCAACTACTAAGAGAGAGGTGTGTCGGGGGGGGGGGCAATGTGTGCGAGAGAGGCCTAAAGATAATGTGTGTGCGGGAGACACATAGGCACATATATGTGCGTATAGAGGGCTAGTAGAGACCGTGCATGTGTATATATGCATCTGAGAGAAATAGTGTTTTCCAACTAAGATTAGTGAAAAGAGTGGTACATAGTAGTCAGAAAGAGAGAGAGAGAAACAGAGAGAGCATGTGCGTGAGACACCCCGACACCCCGAGAGAGATTGTGAGCATGTGTGAAAGAGAAATGCCGATGCATATAAAGTGTGTGCACTTATGCGTTAAATAGAGAGATATATAATGCGTTTGTGAGAAGGGGCGAGGCATAGTGCATCTACGTATAAAAGGCGGTTCTACACATTAAATTAAAATATAAATGGCATTATTATTTTTGGATGAGATCATGAATTTTGCAAATTTGCGTATGGATGAAAATCGGTCTATCAGACACCCATACTCTATTGAATTCTAGCATGTGCATGTGTTTATTTCATATTATCGATCCATAGAGTGAGAGCAGTTTGAAATACAGGCAATGGATGCTTTTGCAATTCATATATAAACATTAATTAGTGCACTCCATGTTGTTAGTGTGAAGCACTTTATACATTTGTCACTTGCATGTATACATTCCAAATTGCTAGCTACGAAATAGAATACATGTCGAATTCAACATAAAGGGGGTTTCGAAGATTCGAATTCATAGGAAGTTCATTCATCTATTTGAACCCGAGATAATGGCATTTGTAAATCAGATGTAAAAGGGGGCATCAATCTTTGTTGTGAGTTTGAACATGCTATATAGATTCATACGCATATCTAACTTTTTTTCTCAACCAAGGAGATTATATCTGGAACCATGCATGAACTAAGGTAAGTTGCATATTTTTTAATATATACTCGTGTACAATGTATATTCAAATGTCCTGACTCTGGCCCGTGTAGCCTATCGGCCCGATGTCCAAAGGTCTAAACCGGGGTAGGTTTGTAACTTCACCAAGACGCGAGTCTCAACCACCTCCGAGAAGCATTCATACGCCGTGGGCGCCTACCCATGCGCTCGACCGAAATCTATCCCGCCCACATTTGGGACACTTGACATGACTCTCCTACCCCCAACCCGCAATATGTTCGAAATTTTAGATGGGGGCAAAGTTTGTAACTTTCCCCAAATTTCAAACAAGCGTGTCTCAAACCGAAACATTGTTCCCCCTTAGTTCCCCACCTCCCTCCGGTTCCCCATTCATACTCCGTGGGCGCGAAAACGCCCTCTCCACCAGCCGCGAAACCCAGCCTCCTCCATCCTCCACCCCATAGCGGCCAATACAACGCCGCCCTCCTCCATCACGCCGGAGCCGGTACCCTGACATCTTCGTCCAACGCAACCGCAACCGCAATGCCCTCAAGGACTTAGCAGCTGAAGCCGAGGCAGAGCTGCCTCCATGATGCCGACGCCGACGTGCACCGTACCAAAACCACTCTGACCACGCCGTCATGTGCCTCACTTTCTGCGGCTCCACTGTCACAACCGTCCACCGCACCGGAGCTGTTCCCGCTACGCCGTCGTTCGCCGCCTCGGATCTGCTTCCCCGCTGCCGACAGACGGCCACTGCACCACACTCAACAACTTGGCCATGCATTCGTCCAAGGGTGCACCATCCTCCACAACTTCTGGTTTCCGGCGAACAACAAGAAGATCATCGGAAAAACAGAAGGAGGACACAACACTGCCAGCAGAAAGAGGTACTCCTCTTCCCTTATTCGTGCAAATCTTATGTCTCCGCTCACACCGTATTCATCCCATGAAAGAAACTAGTTGAGCGCTTCTTACTGCATCTTCTTCGTGATACTGAATGCACAAGGTTTCCTCCCTTTTACTATTTCACCTTTGCTAGAGGTCAGTAGCCCGCCTGGATTTCAATTCAGGGTCAGTCGAACCGCAACTAAAAGAAGCAGCACCCGCTTAGGCGCGTAGAGCACCTAGTCCGCCTGTTCCCCGGGGAAGCGGCGCATCGGTGTCTATCATAGGGGTGTGGGGCGCAGGAGCTGCTTGCGCCCGATCTGGAGGTCGACGGGGCTTGAATGGATGGCCGGGGGGCGGTGCCAAGCACGGCGGTGCGGTGAGGTCGAGGGGAGGGTGCAGGCAGGGGAGGAATAGTGGGCTGGTGGTCGCTGACGTTTCGAGGAAGATCGTCAACACTGACTGGCTGGAGGTAGATGAAGGCGATCTTCCCGTTCTTTGTACATCGGACGGTGCAGAAAAAATGGGTTGACCTATTTGCTTTCAGTCGACTGTTATTTTCATAGAATCATGTAGTAATTTAGTGTGCCATGCATGTTGTAGAGCTATCATAGGTCTCCCGTCATCTTATTTCCCACCGACCTGTAATGTGTGCACACACTTCACCCATACTCACACTATTGTTTTTTATGCATGGGTATTTCAGACTCTGACGCAGTGTTGATGAATGCAGAAAAGAAAAGACAGAAGTCGCTCTAGTGTAATTCGAAGATAAGCACTAAGTGTTTCAGAGCTCTAATGGGTGCAGTGTCAGCAGTTGGAGACCGTAAACATAGCTCTGTAGTTGATGATCTCAATTGCCACACACAACCATCCCAGGTGCTTGCTTTAACTTCGCGCTGTCAAATGTGGTTTCATGTTGCATATGGTGTCTAGCTTGTATTGCTTCCAATTTGGTTAAATTGCATCTGCTTATTTTACACATTATACCTTTGATAATGACATGCCTTCCTGTTTTTGATACATACTACATATGTCTATTAACCATGTTCGTACATCAAACGAATGCTCTTTTGTATCCCTCGTCAATCACTTATGATGAGACAGTCACCCGAGTGGGTCATTGTGAGACGCCCTACTCGTTTAAAGAGTGCAGTGTCATCCTCCCCACATGATTCTCAAGAAACAGCAAGGCTAAATGAATATAGTCAACATAGCTCTCTAGTTGATCACCACAATTCCCCCACACCACCATCGCAAGTGCTTGCTCTTACTTGGCAATGTGATATGTGGTTGCATGTTGCATATGGTGTCTACCTTGTAATGCTTCTAATTAGGATAAATTGCATCTGCTTAGTTAACACATTATACCTGTGAATATGACATGCCTTCCTGTTTTTGGTACATACTACGTCTTTCTATTAACCATGTTCTTACATCAAACTACTTTTCTTGTGTATCCCTCATCAATGCTCCTAATTTGTTAAATTGCATCTCCTTAGCTTACACATTATACATGTGAATATGACACACCTTCCTGTTTTTGGTACATACTACATCTGCCTATCACACCATGTTCTTACATCAAACTACTGTTCTTGTGTATCCTGCGTCTATCGCTTATGATGAGACAGTCACGTGTGTGGGTTAATATGAGACGCAATACTCTTATAAAGAATGCAATTTCATCCTCTCCACATGATTCTCAAGAAATAGCAAGCCTAAATGAAGATATTGAATGTAGCTCTGTACCTGAAGACCACACTTCCCCTACACCACCATCACAGGTGCTTGCTCTAACTTCGCAGTGCGATATGTGGTTGCATGTTGCATACGGTGTCTAGCTTGTAATGCTTCTAATTAGGGTAAATTGCATCTGCTTAGTTTACACACTATACCTGTGAATATGACATGCCTTCGTATTTTTGGTACACACTACAACTATGTGTTAACCTTGTTCTTACATGAAACTACCTCTCTTCTGTATCCTGCATCCATCACTTACGATGAGTCACCTTTATTCGTTGCATATTGCATATTATTTCTAGCCTGTTGCCATGTATTGCTTCTAATTTGGTCAAATACATTTGTTAGGGCACCCTTTTAATTTGGCAGAGTGATATTGATTTCATCTTTCATATGGTTTCTAGCTTGCATCGATTCTAACAAGTTCAAGCACCTTGTGCTTAGTTTACACTTTATACATCATACATGTCAATATGTCACACCATCCTGTTTTTCATACATATTCCATCCTCCTATCATGCGGCTGCCTTACATGAAAGTAGTGTTCGTCAGTATCATGCATCAATGAGTTCTGAAGAGCAAATTTTATTCCTTTTTCTTGTGGGTTTGACTTGACAAGGCAAAATCAAGAAAGAGGAAGGAAAATAGTAAGGAAGGCGATGATGGTGGTCCTCTGCAGCAACATAAACGGAGCATCTGTACCGATTCTCCTTGTACTGATAGTGCATTACAAGGTCCAAGTCTCCGCTCCCCTACTCCACCATCCATGGTGCTTGCTCTAACTTGGCAGTGTGATATCTGGTTGCATGTTGCATATGGTGTCTAGCTCGTATTGCTCCTAATTAGTGTAAACTGCATCTACTTAGCTTACACATGATACATGTGAATATGACATGCTTTCCTGTTTTTGGTACATGCTATATCTGTCTATCACACCATGTTCTTACATGAAACTACTCTTCTGCTGTATCCTGCATCAGTCACTTATGATGGGACACCTTTAAGTTGGCAGTGTGATATTGGTTTGCGTCTTGAATATGATTTCTAGCATGTATTGCTTCTAGTTTGATGAACGCCACCTATGACGAGACAGTTTTAACTTGGCAGAGTGATATTGATTGCACCTTCCATATGGTGTCTTGCAGTGTTTCTAATTTGTTGAAGTGCCTTCTGCTTAGTTACCACATCATAGGTGTGAATATTTCAAGCCGTCCATTTTTTCGTACATATTCCATCCTCGTATCATGACTTTGCCTTTCATCACAGTAGTGTTCGTCAGTATCATGCATGAATGAGTTCTGAAGAGAGAATGCTATTCCTTTTTCTTGTCGGTATGACCTCACAATGCAAAATCAATAAAGCTGAAGGAAATTAGCAAAGAATTGGATGATGGTGGTCCTTTCGAGCAACTGAAACGGAGGTTCTCTACAGATTCTACTCCGCCATCCTCCCAACAAGATTCGCAAGACAACGCAAGGCTAGACAGTCAATGTAGCTGTGTAGATGATGAGCACATCTCCCCTACTCCACCATCACAGGTGCTTGCTCTAACTTGGCACTATTATATGTGGTTGCATGTTGCGTATGATTTCTAGCTTGTATTGCTTCTAACTTTGTTGAATTGCATCTACTTACTTTACACATAATGCATGTGAATATGACATGTGTTCCTGTTTCTACATCAGACTACTATTCTTGCATATCCCACATCAGTCACTTATGATAAGGCACCTTTAAGTCGCCACTTTGATATTGGTTGTGTCTTGCATATGATTTCTAGCATGTAATGCTTCTAATTTGTTGAAACGCCATACAGTTTGAACTTGGCAGTGTGATATTGGTTGCATCTTTCATATGGTGTCTAGCTTGTAGTGCTTCTAATTTGTTGAAATGCCTTCTGCTTAGTTACCACATCATAGGTGTGAACATGTCACACCATCCCGTTTTTCATACATATTCCATCCTCGCATCATGTGTTTGCCTTTCATCCGAGTAGTGTTCGTCAGTATCATGCATGAATGAGTTCTGAAGAGCGAATTTTATTCCTTTTTCTTATCGGTTTGACCTCACAATGCAAAATCATTACAGTTGAAGGAAATTAGTCCGGCAGTGGATGATGGTGGTCCTTCAGAGTAACTCAAACAGGGGGTCTCTACAGATTCTACTCTGCCATCCTCCCAACAAGATTCGCAAGACAACACAAGGCTGGACGGTCAACGTAGCTGTGTAGATGATGAGCACATCTCCCCTACTCCACCATCACAGGTGCTTTCTCTAACTTGACACTATTATATGTGGTTGCATGTTGCGTATGATGTCTAGCTTGTATTGCTTCTAACTTGAATTGCATCTGCTTACTTTACACATAATGCCCGTGAATATGACACGTGTTCCTATTTCTAGAACATACGTGTACATGATGAGCACATCTCCCCTACTCCACCATCACAGGTGCTTGCTCTTACTTGGAACTGTTATACGTGGTTGTGTTTTCCGTATGATGTCTAGTTTGTATTGCTTCTGATTATGTTGAATTGCATCTGCGTAGCTTACAACTTATATCTGCAACGATCACTTACCCATAAGACACATTTAACTTGGGACTGTGATGTAGGTTGCATCTTGCATTGCCTTCTAGCTTGTACTGCTTCTAATTTCTTGAAATGGCACTTACGACGAGACACTTTTTACCTGATAGAGTGATATTGGTTGCATGTTCATATGGTGCCTAGCTTTCATTTCTTCTAATTTTGTTGAAATGCCTTCCGCTTACTATTTTTTCATACATATTCCATCCTCCTATCGTACGTGTGAATATGAAACACTGTCTTTTTTTTGTATATATTCCATCCTCCTATCCTGCGCTTGCCTTACATCAAAGTAGTGTTCGTCTGTATCATGCATCAACCAGTTATGTAGAGCTAATTTTATTCATCTTCTTGTGGTTTTGACTTCATAAGGCAATATCAGAAAATAGGAAGGAAAACAATAAGTTAGGGGATGTTGGTGGTCCTCCGCACCGACGCAAACAGAGACTCTCTAGATTTTCCACTGCTACTGCTAATGAAGTTGAAGTCCCAAGTCTACATGATGAGTTCATCTCCCGTACTCCACCATCGCATGTGCTTGCTCTAAGTTGACAGTGTGATAATTGGTTTCATGTTGCATATGTTGTCTAGCCTGTATTTCTTATATTTTGATTAAATTGCACCTGCTGAGTTTATATGTTATACATATGCATATGACATGGCTTTCTGTGTCTAGAATACACTGCATCTATCTATCATACCATGTTCTTACATCAAAGTACTGCTGTTGTGTATCCCGCATCAGTCACTCATGATTGGACGCTTTTAACATGGTAGTTTGATAGTGGTTGCATCTTGCATTGATTTCTATGTTGTACTGCTTCTAATTTTTCGAATTGCCACTTATGACAAGTCACTTTTAACTTGGCAGAGTAATATTGGTTGCATCTTTCATATGGTGTCTAGCTTGCATTACTTCTATTTTCTTGAAAATCCTTCTGCTTAGTTTGCACATCATAGTTGTGAATATGTCATGTCGTCATGTTTTTCTAACATATTCCATCCTCATACGCTTGTCTTACATCAAAGTATTGCTTGTATGTATCATGCATCAATGAGTTCTGAAGAGTGATTTTATTCTTTTGTGTTGTGGGTACAACTTGACATGGCAAAGTCAAAAAAGAGCAAGGAAAATAATATAGTAGGGAGTGTTGTTACTCGTCGGGTGAAATGGAAAAGGTTCTGTCGTCGAGATTCTGCTGGTACTTATAGTGCAGTAGAAGGTCCAAGTCCACCGGCTAAATCTACAAACACATTATCACCTGCTCCACCAGCTGTAGCATCCGCTTCAACTGTACCAGCATCTCAACCAGTTACTCATTCGTTTCCTCCGAAACTGGCCAGATCCCAATCTGCCTTCACACCTAACACTACGTCCGGAGCACTGCTGACACAACAGGACTTGACAAGATCATATGAACCTCATGAGCATCAACACCAAGACGGTACCTGACCAAGTCAAGTTGCAGTTGCATGCTCCTTTATATGTACTCTCACAGTTTGATGTACACTAACACTTTCCATATTCGTTGTTGAACTAGCACCACGGCGCAAGCGAAAACAGACATGAGGGATAATGCTTGACAGATTAACAAAATCTAAAGGAGGAAGAATGGAGATCCATTTTGAGGCAGGTTTAAAAAGGCCACGTGATGCTACAGATTCAGCCAAGTTAGTATCAGAGGCAGCCGTTGCCATTAGGTGTCATGCACGTATCCTCCCAACGTGGATCCAGTACAGGAATGAGAAAGACAATACCCAGTTTAACACCTTCCTTGACCATTTATCCGTAAGTAATGTTATTCATCGCAATTAGTAATATTGTCTTGCTCTGTCCCATACTTTCTTGCTTCCTCCTAATAACACTCACTTTCTTTTTGCAACAGATGAGGTTCAAGTTGGACCCGAAAGATGATGCAACTAAACAAGCATGCACTCATGTTTTTCAGTCTGCTCTACGACAGTATTGGTACCACCTTAGAAAATCTCACTTTGAAGGCAAGGCTAACAATGAAATCGCCCAAACATATCAAGTGGAATATATTACAGATGAAGACCGGACAACCCTCGTTAAACACTGGTCTGATCCAAAGTATCAGGTAGGCTATATGTATTTGATCAGACCACATATTGAACTTGTATTTATGTATGTGCCTTACAAGTGTATCTTCTTCTAGGCTAACTGTTTGAAGAACAAAACCAACCATTCTAAAGTGAAATTACAACAGACAACAGGATCTCATAGCTATATTCCACACTGCGAGGATCTTGTAAATAGCTGCTACTTCCTTCTTTTTTTGTGCCATATTATCGTATCTATATTGACTTGTTCCAAATACAGAGGAAAGCCCGTGCGGACCAAAAAGAACCTAAACAGAATGCAGTGCAAATCTTCAAGGATTGCCACACCAGCAAGATGAAGGGCATGAGCACACCAGTTCAAGTCGCTGTTGTAAGTCCTTACTCCTCATGCCTTGAACTGATTGGTATTGTGATGTGTTCATTTAACTACTTGGTTTGCAGCCAATGTCAGCTACTCTGTTCACTTTTATTCATAGTTGTCTTAACGAATCATTTCACCTTACATGGTTTAAAAGATATGAAGGATATTCTTTTGGTCTTGATCTGTAATCTAGTTGTTATGTTCACGTGCGCACACAATGATAAAATAGCCTGTTTGTTTTATATCTGTTTGCCCATGCTATGAATGATGTCATACTATGTTCATCCTACTTTAAACCATGTCTCTTTATCCTTAGATGTCAACGAATGTGAGGAAATAGACAATACAGTAGGCATGCTACATGGACATATGTTCCGAAAGTGATTTTATTATGTAGTTGGCACTACAATACATGCTAAACGTTTAACCTACTTTGTTTGTTTTTGTGTCATTAGTAACTTATCTGGTACACTAATCTAGAAGTTCAAACTTTCAGGAAGCTACGGAACAAATGATTGAACAACCACAACCACCTGAAGGTGATGAGGCTACTACAGGCACAATGTCACCTCTTGCTGCAGTGCGTCCGTATCTCTCCACTAATAGTGCAAAAAGTACCTTCCTGCGTAATTCTGGGTTGGTTGTCAAGGTAACCTTGTCCAAATCGCCTACTTAACAAAATCTTCCTGCTAGACAGAGTGATATATCTGTGCCCCAGACACAAGTCCAATCCCTAATGGACGTTGTTTCGGAAACAAGAATAGTGGTTGAGAAATGTCGTCAAGATATGAATGGTTTTGAAACCAGACTATCAGACATTGACATCGTTGTTCAAGAGCAATGGCAGAAAAAGGTGGAGATCGTGCTGCTCCATCAGATTCTACAGCCTGAAACATTAGAACTCAGGTCAAATGATCTGTGCTTCTATACATCTGATGGTGCTTTTATCTGGAAGGACTGTAAACTTTATGCCAACAGGCCTTTTGTTGTATGAATGGAATTTATTTTGTTGTGATACAACATTTATGATGCTGCCTCAGGCTGCAGTAATTACGACGCTATTTTTGTATAGTGTAGGTTTATCTTAGTAATGTATTCGGCAGAAAGCTTCATAGGAGCCCAACATGCCAACATTCGTTGGGCCCATTCCAATTGGGCTAAAAACGATTACGGGACGAAATTGGCACGTAGCCCACTAAAAATATCTGGGCCTAAATCAGCATAAGCTTTCATATTTTTCTGGTAGGCTTGTGCCCATAGTGGGCCTTTAACAGGCCTAAACATAGTTTGGGCCCTAAGTAAAAATAGGCCGTTTACAGGTGTAAATATCTTGAGCCCATAAAAAACATGGGCCTTTAATAGACCGAAAGTGATATTGGGCCCTGATTGTGCCAAATAACCCACTGGACTTAGCAGGCCGAAATGGTGGCCCATTTACGATGCGGATCTTTGACAGGCAGAAAATCGGACGGGCCGTAAATGCGCTGACCTAATACACGGGCCTTTAACAGGCCGGAACTTCGGTCGGGCTAGATTATCGTCATTTTTATATGGGTCGTTAATGGGCCCGATATGATGTTGGGCCACATATGGCCCATGGTTTACGTCCGGCGTTAACATGCCGAAAATGACAACAAGCCGAAAGTGGCCCAAAGCTATAGTGGGCCTCTAACAGGCCGAATGTCAGACATGGCCGAATATGACCCAAATCCTTCATGGTCGTTTATGGGCCGAAAGTTTTGATGGCCTGTAAATGGGCCCAAATGAAGTCAGACCTTTAACAGGCCAGAAATACACAGGGCCGTAATTCGGCCCAATTACTTATCGGACTGTTAACGGGCCAGAAGTGACCATGGGCCGCGTTGATGACAAGTTTAGGACAGGCTGTTGACGGGTCGATTTGACAGAGAATGTTGGGCCTTTAGCTTGGCCGGCCCATTATGGTCTGCAGAATCTTGTGGGCCTTTAGCTGGGCCGGCCCATTGTGGTCCGCAAAAGCTTGTGGGCCTTTAGCTTGGCCGGCCCATTATGGTCTGCAAAATCGTGTGGGTCTTTAGCTGGGCCGACCCATTATGGTCCGCTAAATTTTGTGGTCCTTTAGCTGGGCCGGCCCATTATGGTCCGCTAAATCTTATGGGCCTTCGGTTGGGCCGACCCATTTAAACTTTGTGGACCACTTTTGGGCCGGTCCACATGTCAACATATCATAGGCCCATCTCGACCGTTGGATGAGTGACACATGTGCCAACGCGGAGCTGACGCGTGGATCCGTTAGCCAATGAGAATTTTACACGTGGAAAATCGGCATTGGTCGTGGCTGTTAACGGGTTATCGGATCCAAAATCCGACCTGATAGCTTAACAGCGTTCCGTTACGGTGGATGCCACGTGTCGGTCACACTTGATGAAAGCACTTCCGTGACACGTGATTTATCGTCATGGAAGTGGACACTTCCGTGATGATAATTTTGGCAATATCATGGAACACGTCTACGACATCACATGTATGACTATCTTGATTCTGTCATAAATTTGTCATGGATGTACATGCATGACAGAAAACGCGACCTACTGTGACAAACACGTATCATCACAGAAGTGTATTTTTTCATAGTGGCTCCTTGCCGTCTGGCGGCCCCTCGGTCATCAGCTTGACGGCGTCCATCTTCGCCCACCACACCTTGACGCGGGTGAATGCCATGCGTGCACCTTCAATGCAGGTCGATCGCTTGGTGACGTCCAACCGAGGACAGGCGTTCACCAGCCACTTCACGAGCTCGAAGTAGCTGCCAAGCATAGCTTCGGCAGGCCACAGCCGGACTATTAAAGCCTTCATGGCCAGTTTGGCCACCCTATGTAGCTCCACCAGCTGTTTTAGGTGATTGGTGAAGGGCACTGGATGCTCTGGCGCAAGGTATTGCGACCAGAACAGTTTCTCCATTGAGCTCCCTTCTTCGACTCGGAAGAACTCCGCAGCGTCAGACACACTGCGCGGCAGATCTGCAAACGCCCCTGGAGAACTCCGAATCCGGGTTAGTAAGAAATACTTCTTCTTCACATACTTGCTTTGCATACTAAACGCCTTAGCCGCCACGATCTTCTTGGCCTCCTAGATCTCCTGGAGGGCACCCTGGGCTTCAACCCAGGCCGCTTCCGCGCTTTGACGAGCCTTTGCGAGTTCGGCCTCTTGAGCCGAAACATCGCCCTCCAAGGTCTCATACTTCTTCAAAGCGTCCTGGAGCTCTTGCTGGACCTCGTTCAGTCGGGCCTTAAGCTTCTTACGAGCGGCCCGCTCCTTGACACCTCTCCCCTTGGTTTCGGCCAGGGCCTTTTTAAGGGCCTCGACCTCGGTCGTCGCTCCTACACATATCATGACACTACGGTCAATATACGTCATTTATTCTTTCCGAATATATAGCGAGTCATTACATACCTTGCTGGTCTTCCAGCTACTTCCTCGCTTGGCCGAGCTCCTCCTCGGCTCGCTCCAGTCTCTACTTCAGTCCGAAGACTTCGGTAGTATGTGAGGTCACGGCCAGCAACAACGCCTGCTTATTCACATCAGACACATTTTTAGTTAGTTTCCTGCAAAATTTAATTGATCCTCTGTCCGTCTTTTCTGTCCTAACACCGGACAGTGTCTCAGGGGCTACTGGCTATATTGGGATTTTCCCTCTTATGCCGCTTACCTCAAAACCTATCAGCAGGCCACTGCAGGCTTCGATCAGTTCGCTCTTGATGGACTGAACCTTCTCAATCACCGTAGCCATAAGGATACGGTCTTCTTCCACAATGGAAGCGCCCCGTAGAGCTTCCAATAGATTATCCGTTGCCTCTGGTTGGACAGAGGTCTCCGGCGGGACGGGCACGCCTCCTTCACTTGAAGGAGGCTGCTTGTCAGACTACAAGGCTGTATGGGTCTCCGGATCCGTGCTCGGATGGGGGCCGAACTGAGTATGGCCCCCATCGTCATTCTCCATGGGAGTCTGTTCCCCCATTTTTCCGGCAACCGAGGTTTCGCCCTCTGGTGCCACCATGACGGCCTCCTCTCCCTGGCCTGGGAAGGTCCTTTGGGACAGCACCTCATCATCTCCCTTGGCCTTAGGAGAGTAAGAAGCCGGCGGTGTCTCGCTGGCCATTGCCTTTGAATCCAACGAGCCTCTTAATGAGGATCGTTGGGAGCTATCGTGGGCCAGACTGCAATAACATGATTAACCATATTAATACCATAAAGTGGAGAGGCTGGTTAAAGAGACGAGTGCGGGTTCATAGTACTCACGATGCGGCCAGGGGCTTGGTCTGGGGGCTTCGCTCCAGGATGTTGTCAACGTCCCAGACGGAGTTATCCACAAGAGGGCCTTTCCCCATCTTGGGCTCCTCCGCCTCCAGATTTGTGGAGGCCGCCCTCTTCTTCCTCCTCCCATCAGGGGGAGAGTTTCTCTCCTCCTCCTCCTCCTCATCATCATCTTCGGCGTCGGAGGAGCGGGTCTTGTCCTCGGACGTCACGTCCGAAGCGCCCTTGCGGCGGGGGCCACTCTGGCCCCCCTTGGCCTTCTTCTCCGGAGCCGTATAAGGCGCCGGTACCAGCATCTTCGGCAGGCGCGGGATCATTTGTTCCTCGGTTAGCGGAGCCACACACCGAATCCACTTCGCCCTCTCCGTCCATTCCTGAAGAAGCAATGATAATAAAAGTTCAGGTATCCTCCTTAAAACAAGCAATATAGGATGTGTTAAAGGCTTACCTTGTTGGCGGGATGGGTAATGTCGTGCCCGCGGTCCAAATCTATGGCTGGCGGCGTCTCATTGCCTTTGAAGAGCAACTTCCAGGTGTCTTCGTGAGTGGTTCCGAAGAGCCTTTCAAGAGTTTGGTGCTTCTTTGGATTGAATTCCCATAAAGGGTGGCTTCGGCTTTGGCATGGGAGGATCCGGAGAACTAGCATCACTTGGATTACGTCGACGAGCTTGATGTTTTTATCCACCATGCTTTGAATGCCCGTTTGCAGTGCTATTAGTTCGTCTGCCGAAGACCAATTCGGGCTCTTCTCAATCTAGGAGGTGAGCCGCATTGGAGCTCTGGAGTTGAATTCGACAGCCGTGGCCCAGGTGGCACCGCAGGGTTCTTTGATGTAGAACCATAGTTTCTGCTAGTCCTTGACAGTCTCCACGAAAGTACCTTTTGGCTAGGAGACGTTGGTCAACTTGCTCACCATGGCGCCTCTGCACTCCGCATGCTGGCCATCCACCACCTTCGGCTTCATGTTGAAGACCTTTAGCCACAGCCCGAAGTGGGGTTGGATGCAGAGGAAGGCCTCACACACGACAATGAACGCCGAGATGTCGAGGAAAGAATTCGGGGCTGGATCACGGAAGTCTAGCCCGTAATAGAACATCAGCCCGCGGATGAAAGAGTGGAGTGGAAACCCTAGCCCGTGGATGAAATGAGGGATGAATACCACCCTCTCATTGGGCTTCGGTGTGTGGACGACTTGCCCCTTGGCTGGAAGACGGTGGGCGATTTCCTTCGCCAGATACCCGGTCGCCCGAAACTCAGTAATATCCTTCTCCTTGACGGAGGAGGCCATCCACTTGCCTTGACCTTTGGATCTGGACATGGTTGATGATGTCTACTACACAATCTTCTTCTTGTAGACATTGTTGGGCCTCCAAGTGCAGAGGTTTGTAGGACAGTAGCAAATTTCCCTCAAGTGGATGACCTAAGGTTTATCAATCCGTGGGAGGCGTAGGATAAAGATGGTCTCTCTCAAGCAACCATGCAACCAAATAACAAAGAGTCTCTTGTGTCCCCAACACACCCAATACAATGGTAATGCATAGGTCCACTAGTTCGGCGAAGAGATGGTGATACAAGTGGTATATGGATAGTAGATAATGGTTTTTGTAATCTGAAAATATAAAA
Organism: Triticum dicoccoides; assembly: GCF_002162155.2. Taxonomy (NCBI): domain Eukaryota; kingdom Viridiplantae; phylum Streptophyta; class Magnoliopsida; order Poales; family Poaceae; genus Triticum; species Triticum dicoccoides. Next base: position 236,179,012 of record NC_041384.1, on the reverse strand, counting down.
ACAGCAAGGTAACTAATGATAAAAGTGAGTGTAGACGGTATTGCAATGCGTTGAAACAAGGCCTAGGGTTCATACTTTTGCTAGTGCAAGTTCCCTCAATAACAATAACATAATTGGATCACATAACTATCCCTCAACATGCAACAAAGAGTCACTCCAAAGTCACTAATAGCGGAGAACAAACGAAGAGATTATGGTAGGGTACGAAACCACCTCAAAGTTATTCTTTCCAGTCAATCCGTTGGGCTATTCCTATAAGTGTCACAAACAGCCCTAGAGTTCGTACTAGAATAACACCTTAGGACACAAATCAACCAAAACCCGAATGTCACCTAGATACTCCAATGTCACCTCAAGTATCCGTGGGTATGATTATACGAAATGCATCACAAAATCTCAGATTCATCTATTCAACCAACACATAGAACCTCAAAGAGTGCCCCAAAGTTTCTACCGGAGAGTCAAGATGAAAACATGTGCCAACCCCTATGCATAGGTTCATGGGCGGAACCTGCAAGTTGATCACCAAAACATACATCAAGTGGATCAATAGAATACCCCATTGTCACCACGGGTATCACATGCAAGACATACATCAAGTGCTCTCAAATCCATAAAGATTCAATCCGATAAGATAACTTCAAAGGGAAAACTCAATCCATTACAAGAGAGTAGAAGGGGGAAGAAACATCATAAGATCCAACTATAGTAGCAAAGCTCGCGATACATCAAGATCGTATCACCTCAAGAACACGAGAGAGAGAGAGAGATCAAACACATAGCTACTGGTACATACCCTCGGCCCCGAGGGTGAACTACTCCCTCCTCATCATGGAGAGCACCGGGATGATGAAGATGGCCACCGGGGAGGGATTCCCCCTCCGGCAGGGTGCCGGAACGGGTCTAGATTGGTTTTCGGTGGCTACAGAGGCTTCTAGAAGCGGAACTCCCGATCTATTGTGCTCCCCGAAGTTTTTAGGGTATATGGGTTTATATAGGAGGAAGAAGTACGTCGGTGGACCTCTGGGCTGTCCACGAGGCAGGGGGGCGCGCCCAGGGGGGTGGGCGCGCCCCCACCCTCGTGGGCAGCCCGGGACTCTCCTGGTCCAACTCTGATACTCTGTGGGCTTCTTTTGGTCCAAAAATAAGTTCCGTGAAGTTTCAGGTCAATTGGACTCCGTTTTATTTTCCTTTTCTGCGATACTCTAAAACAAGGAAAAAAACAGAAACTGGCACTGGGCTCTAGGATAATAGGTTAGTCCCAAAAATCATATAAAATAACATATAAATGCATATAAAGCATCCAAGGTTGATAATATAATAGCATGGAACAATCAAAAATTATAGATACGTTGGAGACGTATCAACATCCCCAAGCTTAATTCCTGCTCGTCCTCGAGTAGGTAAATGATAAAAATAGAATTTTTGATGTGGAATGCTACCTAACATATTTATCCATGTAATATTCTTTATTGTGGCAAGAATATTCAGATCCATAGGATTCAATACAAAAGTTTAATATTGACATAAAAATAATAATACTACAAGCATACTAACTAAGCAATTATGTCTCTTCAAAATAACATGGCCAAAGAGAGTTATCCCTACAAAATCATATAGTCTGGCTATGTTCCATCTTCACCACACAACATATTCAAATCATGCACAACCCCGATGACAAGCCAAGCAATTGTTTCATACTTTTGATGTTCTCAAACTTTTTCAATCTTCACGCAATACATGAGCGTGAGCCATGGACATAGCACTATAGGTGGAATAGAATGGTGGTTGTGGAGAAGACAAAAAGGAGAAGAGAGTCTCACATCAACTAGGCGAATCAACGGGCTATGGAGATGCCCATTAATAGATATCAATGTGAGTGAGTAGGGATTGCCATGCAACGGATGGACTAGAGCTATAAAGGTATGAAAGCTCAACAAAAGAAACTAGTGGGTGTGCATCCAACTCGCTTGCTCACAATGACCTAGGGCATTTTGAGGAAGCCCATCATTGGAATATAAAAGCCAAGTTCTATAATGAAAGATTCCCACTAGTATATGAAAGTGACAACACAGGAGACTCTCTATCATGAAGATCATGGTGCTACTTTGAATCACAAGTGTGGTAAAAGGATAGTAGCATTGCCCCTTCTCTCCTTTTCTCTCATTTTTTATATTTTTTATATTTTTTATTTGGGACTTTTCTCTTTGTATGGCCTCTTTTTTTTCTCTTTTTTTTCGTCCGGAGTCTCATCCCGACTTATGGGGGAATCATAGTCTCCATCATCCTTTCCTCACTGGGACAATGCTCTAATACTGATGATCATCACACATTTATTTACTTACAACTCAAGAATTCCAACTTGATACTTTCAAAATATGACTCTATATGAATGCCTCCGGCAGTGTACCGGGATGTGCAATGACTCAAGAGTAACATGTATGGAAGAATTATGAACGGTGGCTTTGCCAAAAATACGATGTCAACTACATGATCATGCAAAGCAATATGACAACGATGAAGCATGTCATAATAATGGAACGGTGGAAAGTTGCATGGAAATATATCTCAGAATGGCTATGGAAATGCCATGATAGGTAGATATGGTGGCTGTTTTGAGGAAGGTATATGGTGGGTGTATGATACCGGCGAAAGGTGCACGGTACTAGAGAGGCTAGCAATGGTGGTAGGGTGAGAGTGCGTATAATCCATGGACTCAACATTAGTCATAAAGAACTCATATACTTATTGAAAAATCTATTAGTTATCGAAACAAAGTACTAGGCGCATGCTCCTAGGGGGATATATTGGTAGGAAAAGACCATCGCTCATCCCTGACCGGCACTCATAAGGAAGGCAATCAATAAATAAATCATGCTCCGACTTCATCACATAACGGTTCACCATACGTGCATGCTACGGGAATCACAAACTTCAACACAAGTATTTCTCAAATTCACAACTACTCAACTAGCATGAATCTAATATTTCCATCCTCATATCTCAAAACAATCATCAAGTATCAAACTTCTCATAGTATTCAATGCACTTTATATGAAAGTTTTTATTATATCCCTCTTGGATGCCCATCATATTAGGACTAAATTCATAACCAAAGAAAATTACCATGTTGCTTAGGACTCTTAAAATAATATAAGTGACGCATGAGAGTTCACCTATTTCTATAAAATAAAACCACCACTGTGCTCTAAAAAGATATAAGTGAAGCACTAGAGCAACAACAAACTACTCCGAAAGATATAAGTGAAGATCAATGAGCAGTCGAATCATTATGCAACTATATGAAGACTCTCTAACATTTAATAATTTCAGATCTTGGTATTTTATTCAAACAGAAAGCAAAACTAAATAAAATAAAATGATGCTCCAAGCAAAACACATATCATGTGGTGAATAAAAATATAGCTCCAAGTAAAGTTACCGATGAACGAGGACGAAAGAGGGGATGCCTTCCGGGGCATCCCCAAGCTTAGGCTCTTGGTTGTCCTTGAATATTACCTTGGGGTGCCTTGGGAATCCCCAATCTTAGGCTCTTGCCACTCCTTATTCCATAGTCCATCGAATCTTTACCCAAAACTTGAAAACTTCACAACACAAAACTTGAAAGAAAACTCGTAAGCTCCGTTAGTATAAGAAAGCAAATCACCATCATAAGTTACTGTAATGAACTCATTATAAATTCATATTGGTGTGAAACCTACTGTATTCCAACTTCTCTATGGTTTCTAAACTCTTTTACTAGCCATAGATTCATCAAAATAAGTAAACAACACATGAAAAATAGAATCTGTCAAAAATAGAACAGTCTGTAGTAATCTATAACTAACGCAAACTTCTGGAACTCATAAAATTATCAAATAAATTGGTGGACCTGAGGAATTTATCTATTAAGCATCTTAAAAAAGAATTAACTAAAGCACTTTCCAAATAAAAATGGCAGCAATTCTCGTGAGTGCTAAAGTTTCTGTTTTTTTACAGCATGATCAACAAGACTTTCCCCAAGTCTTCCCAACGGTTCTACTTGGCACAAACACTAACTAAAACATAAAAACTTAATCATAACAGAGGCTAGATAAATTATTTATTACTAAACAGGCGCAAAAAGCAAGGAAAAAAATAAAATTGGGTTGCCTCCCAACAAGCGCTATCGTTTAACGCCCCTAGCTAGGCATGATGATTTCAATGATACTCACATAAACGATAAGAATTGAAGCATAAAGAGAGCATCATGAAGAATATGACTAACACATTTAAGTCTAACCCACTTCCTATGCATAGGGATTTTGTGAGCAAACAACTTATGGGAACAATAATCAACTAGCATAGGAAGGCAAAATAAGCATAACTTTGAAACTCTAAGCACATAGAGAGGAAACTTGATATTATTGCAATTCCTACAAGCATATATTCCTCCCTCATAACAATTTTCAGTAGCATCATGAATGAATTCAACAATATAACCAGCACCTAAAGCATTCTTTTCATCATCCACTAGCATAGAAATTTTATTACTCTCCACACAAGCAAAATTCTTCTCATGAATAATAGTGGGAGCAAACTCAACAAAATAATTATCATGTGAGGCATAATCCAATTGGAAACTAAAATCATGATGACAAGTTTCATGGATATCATTATTCTTTATAGCATACAAGTCATCACAATAATCATCACAGATAGCAACTTTGTTCTCATAATCAATTGGAACCTCTTCCGAAATAGTGGATTCATAACAAAATAAAGTCATGACCTCTCCAAATCCACTTTCATCAATATAATCATCATAAATAGGAGGCATGCTTTCATCGTAATAAATTTGCTCATCAAAACTTGGGGGACAAAAAATATCATCTTCATTAAACATAGCTTCCCCAAGCTTGTGGCTTTGCATATCATTAGCGTCATGGATATTCAAGGAATTCATACTAACAACATTGCAATCATGCTCATCATACAAATATTTAGTGCCAAACATATTAATGCATTCTTCTTCTAACACTTTGGCACAATTTTCGGAATCCTTATTTTCACGAAAGACATTAAAAAGATGAAGCATATGAGGTAGCCTCAATTCCATTTTTTCGAAATTTTCTTTTATAAACTAAACTAGTGCTAAAGCAAGAAACAAAAAGATTCGATTGCAAGATCTAAAGATATACATTCAAGTGCTAACCTCCCCGGCAACGGTGCCAGAAAAGAGCTTAGTCGACGGCGTGTTAGTGCCACTTACCTAGCCTACCCGGCAATGGCGCCAGAAAAGAGCTTGATGTCTACTACACAACCTTCTTCTTGTAGACGTTGTTGGGCCTCCAGGTGCAGAGGTTTGTAGGACAGTAGCAAATTTCCCTCAAGTGGATGACCTAAGGTTTATCAATCTGTGGGAGGCATAGGATGAAGATGGTCTCTCTCAAGCAACCCTGCTACCAAATTACAAAGAGTCTCGTGTGTCCCCAACACACCCAATACAATGGTAAATTGCATAGGTGCACTAGTTCGGCGAAGAGATGGTGATACAAGTGGTATATGGATAGTAGATAATGGTTTTTGTAATCTGAAAACATAAAAACAGCAAGGTAACTAATGATAAAAGTGAGTGTAAATGGTATGGAAATGCATTGAAACAAGGCCTAGGGTTCATACTTTCGCTAGTGCAAGTTCCCTCAACAATAATAACATAATTGGATCACATAACTATCCCTCAACATGCAACAAAGAGTCACTCCAAGTCACTAATAGCCGAGAATAAACGAAGAGATTATGGTAGGATACGAAACCACCTCAAAGTCATTCTTTCCAATCAATCCGTTGGGCTATTCCTATAAGTGCCACAAACAGCCCTAGAGTTCGTACTAGAATAACACTTTAAGACATAAATCAACCAAAACCCTAATGTCACTTAGATACTCCAATGTCACCTCAAGTATCCGTGGGTATGATTATACAATATGCATCACACAATCTCAGATTCATCTATTCAACCAACACATAGAACCTCAAAGAGTGCCCCAAAGTTTCTACCGGAGAGTCAAGACAAAAACATGTGCCAACCCCTATGCATAGGTTCATGGGCGGAACCTGCAAGTTGATCACCAAAACATACATCAAGTGGATCAATAGAATACCCCGTTGTCACCACGGGTATCCCACGCAAGACATACATCAAGTGTTCTCAAATCCTTAAAGACTCAATCCGATAAGATAACTTCAAAGGGAAAACTCAATCCATTACAAGAGAGTAGAAGGGGGAAGAAACATCATAAGATCCAACTATAATAGCAAAGCTCGTGATACATCAAGATCGTATCACCTCAAGAAGATGAGAGAGAGAGAGATATATCAAACACATAGCTACTGGTACATACCCTCAGCCCTGAGGGTGAACTACTCCCTCCTCGTCATGGAGAGCGCCGGGATGATGAAGATAGCCACCAGAGAGGGATTCCCCCTCCGGCAGGGTGCCAGAACGTGTCTAGATTGGTTTTCGGTGGCTACGGAGGCTTCTGGCGGAGGAACTCCCGATCTATTGTGCTCCTCGAAGTTTTTAGGGTATATGGTTATATATAGGAGGAAGAAGTACGTCGGTGGACCTCCGGGCTGTCCACGAGGCAGGGGGCGCGCCCAGGGGGGTGGGCGCGCCCCCACCCTCGTGGGCAGCCCGGGACTCTCCTGGTCCAACTCCGATACTCCGTGGGCTTCTTCTGGTCCAAAAATAAGTTCCGTGAAGTTTCAGATCAATTGCACTCCGTTTGATTTTCCTTTTCTGTGATACTCTAAAACAAGGAAAAAAATAGAAACTGGCACTGGGCTCTAGGTTAATAGGTTAGTCCCAAAAATCATATAAAATAGCATATAAATGCATATAAAACATCAAAGGTTGATAATATAATAGCATGGAACAATAAAAAATGATAGATACGTTGGAGAGGTATCAGTTGAGAGATTGCTCGAGTGGGGGAAGATGAGAACTTGGGCGCTGGAGCTCACGAATGGAAGGGACAAGGAAGAGAGAAGGCATGGGTGAAGAAAGGGAGTCCTTATCTCCTTATAAAGGTAGTGAATATCGAACGCCTCCCCACTCGCCCTAAAACTCGCCTATTCCCAAGGGCTGTGCAAACGACACAGTTGGATTACCCACACCCGTATTGATGAGAATCCCGTGATAAGGGGACACGATATCTGCTTTGTCAAGACGTGCCAATGGAAACCGCATCTCGAAATGTGGAATGGCAGACAAAAACAGTTCCATATAATGACTGCACAGACGTGATGTCATCTCATAGAAAGTTGTTAGCAGATGGGACTTGTGAAACATTATATTATCTATAGCTGTGTGTGTGGTACTTGTGTTGCAGATCCGGACATGTTCGTTTCATCCAAAGACTATCTTGGACTATTCGGAAAGGGGAACCCGCCTTGCAAAGCCGGACACCTCGTCATTGAAGCTTGGTTCAGGGGCTACTGAGGGAGTCCTGGACTAAGGGGTCCTTGTATGTCTGACCTATTGGATATGGGTCGGACTGATGGGCTATGAAGATACAAAGACCGAAGACTCTTCCCGTGTCCGTATTGGACTCTCCCTAGCATGGAAGGAAAGCTTGGCGATCAAATATGAAGATTCCTTTATCTGTAACCGACCTTATGTAACCCTAGATCCCTCCTGTGTCTATATAAACCGGAGGGCTAGGTCCGTAGACACATCCTCATAACCATAGTCAGGCTAGACTTTTAGGGTTTAGCCATCATGATGTCATGGTAGATCAACTCTTGTAATACTCCTATTCATAAAGATCAATCAAGCGGGAAGTAGGATATTACCTCCATAGAGAGGGCCCGAACCTGGGTAAACATTGTGTCCCCTGTCTCCTATTACCATCGACCTTAGACGCACAGTTCGGGACCCCCTACCCGAGATCCGCCGGTTTTGATACCGACACTAGGAGCAAGATAATTAAACCATGTTTTAGCATCACCCTTTAATGAGAACGAAAATAACTTAAGGATATAGTAGTAATGAATTTTTTCCTCATGAGTGAATAGGGTGGCTATATCATTCAATTTAGTAAGATGTGCCACAACATTTTCAGATTCATAGCCATAAAAAGGATTAGACTCAACCAAAGTAATTAACTCAGGATCGGCAGAGAAATCATAGTCCTTATCAGAAATACAGATAAATGAAGATGCAAAAGCAGGGTCATATTTCATTCTAGCATTCAAAGACTTTTCTTCCAGCTTAGCTAATAGTTTCTTAAGATCATATATATCTTTGCAAGCAAAATGGTCTCTAGCAGTTTCTTCATCCATAACATAACCCTCAGGTACATTAGGAAATTCATGTCTAGGGGGAGAATCTTCATCATCACTTTCATCAATATTATCTATTTCAATAATTTCATTCTCTCTAACCCTAGCAAGTTGTTCATCAAGAAATTCACCTAATGGCACGGTATTATCAAAGCATAGAAGTAGTTTCATCATAAGAATCATGCATAACAGAAGTGGCATCATCAATAACATGCGACATATCAGAATCAATAACAGGTGTAGGTGTCACAAATTTACTCATAAAATAAGGTGAATCAAGTGCAGAGCTAGATGGCAGTTCCTTACCTCCCCTCATAGTTGAGGGAAAAATCTTGGTTCTTTCATCTTTCAAGTTCCTCATAGTGATCAACAATATAAATCCCAAGTGACTCAAAGAATAGAGCTATGCTCCCCGGCAACGGCACCAGAAAATAGTCTTGATAACCCACAAGTATAGGGGATCGCAACAGTTTTCGAGGGTAGAGTATTCAACCCAAATTTACTGATTCGGCACAAGGGGAGCCAAAGAATATTCTCAAGTATTAGCAGTTGAGTTGTAAATTAAACCACACCTGAAAGACTTAATATCTGCAGCAAAATATTTAGTAGCAAAGTAGTATGGAAGTAACGGTAATGGTGGCAAAAGTAACAGTAGTAGTTTTTGTAGCAATCGTAACAGTGGCAACGGAAAAGTAACTAAGCAAAGATCAGTATGTTAAAAGCTCATAGGCAATGGATAAATGATGGATAATTATGTCGGATGCGATTCCTCATGCAATAGTTATAACATACGGTGACACAGAACTAGCTCTAGTTCATCAATGTAATGTAGGCATGTATTCCGTATATAGTCATACGTGCTTATGGAAAAGAACTTGCATGACATCTTTTGTCCTACCCTCCCGTGGTAGCGGGGTCCTATTGGAAACCAAGGGATATTAAGGCCTCCTTTTAATAGAGTATCGGACGAAAGCATTAACACTTAGTGAATACATGAACTCCTTAAACTATGGTCATCACCGGGAGTGGTCCCGATTATTGTCACTTCGGGGTTGCCGGATCAGAACACATAGTAGGTGACTATTGACTTGCAAGATAGGATCAAGAACTCACATATATTCATGAAAACATAATAGGTTGAGATCTGAAATCATGGCACTCGGGCCCTAGTGACAAGCATTAAGCATAGCAAAGTCATAGCAACATCAATCTTAGAACATAATGGATACTAGGGATCAAACCCTAACAAAACTAACTCGATTACATGGTAAATCTCATCCAACCCATCACCGTCCAGCAAGCCTATGATGAGATTACTCACGCACGGCGGTGAGCATCATGAAATTGGTGATGGAGGATGGTTGATGATGATGATGGCGACGGATTCCCCTCTCTAGAGCCCCGAGGAAGATTAGGGCTTGACGTATCATTCCATCGAAATTGAGAGATGTTGCCCATGTGCCATTTTAGTTGAACTACACAAGACACTCATTCCAAAAAAATTGTTTTGTGAAGTTCACCGAAAGGTCACAATAGCAACAAGGCGAAATGGATTTCCCTATCTGCACAAAAATATAGAAAGTAAATAGTTGCTGGTCAATAAGAATATACAAAACATACACGAAATGAAAAGAATCATCTTAATTATGTTCATGGCAATTATGCAAGGACAGTAGAAATTTTAAAACACCAGCGATGCTTCAAGTTACCAGAAGCATTACGATCAACATTGACATTTGTCATATATGGGATTACTTTAATGGTGGCATTGCTTGTTTACCAGATACAGTAAATCAACAACAGCTAAAGAGTTGGTTTAAGGGCATGGGACTACAGGGACACCAGGACACTCAGTAGCTCAAAGGAGCAACTTACTTATCATACTGGGGAAAACATCAGGAGTACCATTTGTAACACAATTTAATTGCATCATATCACTGGAGGCATTAGATTAACAATAACACTGGTTAGACATGTCCTTAAGGTAACAGTGTGATCGCTTCATTTTACATGCGCCCTTACATTAACAACAGCAAAAGGTTGGTATAAGGACATGCGACCGTGGACGTATCAGCACAATGTACCTACAAGGAGGCATAAAATGGTGATGCCGAGTTTGTTCATGCTTTGTGAGGGCAGCAAATCTAATCCTGGAGACCTTTTACTATGTGAGGGTAGAAAATCTAATCTTGGAGACCTTTTACTATGTGAGGGCAGCAATTCTAATCCTGGAGACCTTTTACTATGTGAGGGCAACAAATCTAATCTTGGACATAATCTGTTGACTTGTCCACCAGCCGCCACTTTCTATCATTTTTTCAACCAGTAATAGATCTATTCCTTATCTAGTTTGTAATGCGTTTTCCCATTATTTCCCTTTTCAACCAATAGACCGGTTGGGTATCCGGTCTCTACTACTTTCACCATATTATTTCCTCTTTGAATCAAGTCCTAGATTCATGCTACTACTTTCCCCCCTTTCTTCGTTGTTTGAACCAAGTCCTAGATTTGAATGCATGAAGTAGCTTTACCCCTAATAATACTAAAAATTTAGGTGGCTTTGGAAGAGCTGATGGGAGTAGAAAAAGATGCACATGCAGACATGTGGGGAGCTGGCGCAGTATAGCAAGAACGCTTTTGAAGAACTTATACCCGAGGGTCATCGGGATGTCGGCGGCGGCAGGTCAGATCTATGCACAATACGACAGGGAGGAAGAAGGGTTGGAGGACGTCCCGAGCCAGCGCTGTGTCGGAGAGAACGGCATGGGAAGAGGATCGGGCCCCTCCAATAGCTGTGGGTTTCCTCCCTCGCTAGCGATGACCGCGTGAATGATGCACCTAGTCCTCTACACACACCAGCTGAAGGGATCTGGCCGGATCTGTGACCAACGGTGAACAAAGAGAAAATGTTGCTACCGCTATCTTGTTTAGATCTGGAGAGGATGAGAGAATGAAGAGAGCAATGCTAGTAAAGCAAGTGCTCAGGCCCCTGCGTGCATATATAGAGGAGTGATTATCTTTTTCTGTCCACAACAAGCGTGTCAATTTGTGTACATGGCATTAAAGAAAAGAAACTCTCTATTTAAGGTTGTTCCCTTGTGCTCCCCGGCCCTCCATTAATTGAACAACCCCACAGGTGAATAAACATACATTACTAGTATTTATATAGAACGAACATGCTTGAACTATTTTCGCGTAGTTAAAAGTTGAGGGCAGGGCTTTTTCCGGGCAGTACGCGCGGTAGTTTTCGCGTAGGCAGTTTGAGACAGAGGCGAGGAGGGTGAGGGAGTAGCGGATTCAACTTACTTACTCCTAGAAAGGTCGGGCTGTGCGATTTGACGGCGCGTTACTGCTGGAAAGACTTGTGATATGACTACTCACAAGAGTCATAAATTATTGGCGGTACGACCGGGGTGATGCCCCCTTCTGTTCCGCACTCTAATCTGGTGCATGACATGTCGAAGAATGCTGGCTCTCCCACATCTCGGCGAAGTACGTAGTAGTAAGAAGGAGCAAAAAATCATGTGGTATATACTAGTAGTACTACTACTCATGTCGGAGGAGTTTGAACCACGGCAGCCCAGTGAACTAGCAGTAGAAAACAATGTGCTGATATGGCCATAAAAAACAATGTGCTACAGTCCAGACTGTAGCATGTATAGTACTACACCTCTTTGTTTTGATCCATAAGTTAGAGCTAGTTTGGGTTGAAATAGCCTCAAATTATCCAAACAGGAGGGGTTAGTTTGAGGTAGTTTGCTCTAACCCTGTTAAAAAAACTACCTGGTGGAGAGGTTCTAATTGGGTTAGTTCTCCTCGGGCCCACTAAAAGAGAACTAAAAAATCTCCCCTGCCCACAACAGATCGCTCCCCCCCGCCGCACGACTCCTCTCTGTTCCCCATTGTCGGCGTCCTGGGAACGGGGGTCCCCAAACTTGCCTGCCTGCGGCCCACGGCGTGGCTGAGCCAGGAGGCTGTACGACCCATCTTCACCAACAAAGCACCCGAGACCCTCGCGAGGCGGAGGACGCAAGACCTCCTCTGGAGTGGCCTAGTTAGGAAGGCTCACGAGGAGCGGAGATATCAAGGCGGGGCAAACCTCACAAGGCTCTCGTGACGTGAGCCGTGACGATCGACACCAGGCGGGCGCCAAGCGGGTGCCAGCACGCACAGCGTCCTTGTTTCCTCTTTGGTGCAAAGGGGGCAAGCGCAGCCGCGGAGTACCGAGGCATGAGGCAAAGGTTTCCATTTCGGTGCAACAAGACCAATACCAAGGACTGCAAGACGGAGGTCATCGTGGAGCCCAGAACAGCGTCACCACCAGAACTTTGTGCAGGCGAAGATTACTTTTGTCAGGATATCTTGTACTAGTTGTCCCCCTTCACATTAGCCCGCCATTATTGGCTCCCTTCCCGCTCGATATTTGGGAAGAGGACCAGGGCCTCTATAAATAGGACTAGCCACCACAGTGAAAGGGGTGGAGAAAAAGGGAGCGAGAGGGCTCATCGGAGCTTGAGAGAGACCACCTCACACACAAGCTCACCAAGCACAAGAACGCCTTAACCTCAGGAGGCCGTTCTGCCCTTGTATTGTTCATCATTAGCCCAAGAGGCGATCCACCACCACCACACTAGAGTTGGGTATTACACCACAACGGTGGCCCGAACCAGTATAAACCCTGTGTCCTTCTATGTTGTGAGTTCATCGAGTTTGTCCGCAAGATCCTAGCGAGCTAGAGCGTAGATCGGTTGGAGTGAAAGACTTCGCGCGCACCCCAGTGTTCGAACCTTAAGGGTTTGCCGGAACCCCAACCCCTACACCGATCAGGCCGCCTACCCAAGCACCGCTCTGCCGCTCGCCCTCTCTCTCCTCTGGCTGCCCTCTCCCTCCGGCCTTCGTCGCCCTCCTCCAGCCACCCTCTCCCTCCGGCCTACAAGCTCGCCCCGATCCCCCTTCATTGGTCGTTTTCCCTCTGTCGTGCGCGGCGGCGGCGCATCTACCAGGGAGGTTGCAAGAGGGGTGAGTTTGTTCGTTCCTTCTCTGTCTCAGAACCTTATCATTGATCTTGCTCGCTCTAGCGCTAATTCTGATTTGGGAAAGTAGATCTTGATTAAACTTGGTATAGATTTTTGGTGCATGCATGGAATTGTTTGATGCTTCTTAAGGAGGTAGTAAATCTTTCTAGAGGCCCAAAGATTCAGTTCACCTTTCAAGGTATTTTTAGTTTCAGGCTTGCATTATTTCTAGAGGCCCAAAGAATCAGTTCACCTTTCTAGGTATTTTCAGTTCTAGGCTTGCATTATTTCTAGAGGCCCAAAGATTTAGTTCACCTTTTTAGGTATTTCAGTTTCAGGCTTGCATTACTTCTAGAGGCCCAAAGATTCAATTCACCTTTCTAGGTATTTCTGTTCCAAGCTTTCATTATTTCTAGAGGCCCAAAGATTCGGTTCGCAGATGTCGGCAAGTGGCCCTGCTACCCATGCCGGTGTCGACCTCAACTTGCAAGCACCGGCGTTGGAGGGGTTCCCGGGGCTTGGGCTCTACAGAGCCTTCCTCCAGAGCAATGATGACGAGTTCCTCCCTGGGTGCGTGAGGGGCTCCGGGCTCCATCCCTATCATGAATGGCTTCCATGATGAGTTAGCTCATGCTTTGTTTCATGGAGTGTATTGTTTTTTGTGAAGCTTGATTGAGGACTTGTATGTTTAAGTGGGGTATCTCATTTGTATGGACAAAGTAAAATTTATCATGTTTTGCATGCTTGATTTGTAAAGATGGTTCGTTTATGTCAATTGTGAGTGGGAGGTGGCCAAACAAGAGCCGGCCACACCAAATCCGGCAGGAAATGGGGTCCAAAGTAGTCAAATGATTGAGAAAGAAAATTTATTGTCAATCTAACCCTGCCATCCATACACCTCTTTGGTTTAGAATTAGTTTAGGGTTAGAAACTAACTCTAACCTCTAACTGAGTTAGAGTTCTCCTTGTCTCAGTTCATCACCATCATACTTTCCCCATTCCTGTGTTTTCAGTATCCTGCGAATGAAAGAGGCCCTTAGACTGGTTTAGGTCTGGTAGTTTTTTTATAAACGTGTTATGTCCAAAATTTAATGAACGTGCTCCGATTTCTACGAAAATAATCCGGCTTCATGCAGTAATTCATTCATTTATTTATTCTTCTGTGGGGGGTTTGCATGTAATTCATGAGGTCTGAAATGTAAAGTACCTTGGCATATGCTTCGGGTCGTGCATGCATTACAACCCAGATGCTCTACGTCCCACATGTTGGCGAAAGGGAGCACGTGGAAATAGCCTAGGAGTACATATAGCTATAGGAGGATAAATGCGTGAAAAAATATGTATGGTGAAGCGTAGCTGCGGTTCGAAATGGAGACCTAAATTGATGACAGGTATAGGTCGCACGCAACCAACTAGTGGCAGTACTAGACATACGACTACTTTTTCCCTCAAAAAAAGATGTACGAGTGCTCAGTACTCCTATTCTATCAACACGAGTCCCATCTGACAACAGCATCCGTGCTATAGCTAGTTCTTCTCCCTTGTTTCTCTCTTCTAATTCTAAACTCAGCCGACGCCCGGTGGGCGGGTGAGGGAGTCCTGGATTAAGGGGTCCTCGAGCGTCAGGCCTGTTATCTATGGGCCGGACTGATGGGCTATGAAGATATGAAGACCGTAGACTGTACTTGTGTCCGAATGGGGCTCTCCTTGGCGTGGAAGGCAAGCTTGGCAAACGACTTTGAAAATTCCATCTTATATAACCGACTCTGTGTAACCCTAGATCCCTCTGGTGTCTATATAAACCGGAGGGTATAGTCCGGAAAGGATATACTCAATACCGTAGTCATACATGCTAGACTTCTAGGGTTTAGCCATTACGATCTCGTCGTAGATCAACTCTTGTAATACTCATACTCATCAATATCAATCAAGCATGACGTAGGGTATTACCTCCATAGAGAGGGCCCGAACCTGGGTAAACATCGTGTCCCCTGTCTCTTGTTACCCTCAACCTTAGACGCATAGTTCGGGACCCCCTACCCGAGATCTGCCGGTTTTGGCACCGACATTGATGCTTTCATTGAGAGTTCCGCTGTGCTGTCGCTGAAAGGTTTGATGGCCTCTTCAGTCGTCAATAATGACGCTGTCTGCAGATAAACCTTCCTCCCCAGACAAATCTTCGTGTTCGGCGGCTTCGCACTGCGGGCCAACTCATTTGGCCATCTGGAGCAGATCGAAAGCTACACCCCTGGACCCCAGGTCAAATTCGGGAGCTTGAACTACGTCACGGACATCCGTGGAGACTTGATCTTCGCCGGATTCGATACCGTGGTGGCCGCTCCTGATCACCCCGATGATCGTGACCTAAATCTGTCATCGGGCCGCATCCTGGAGATCGCTCCTGTAACTGCTCTGGCCCTTGAGCCGGAGCTGGCCGCGCCATCCAAAGACGGGAGGATTAACCCCACCTCGGAGGCTGCAGACTCCATGGTGTTGGAGCCGCATAGGAACCTGGTCTCACGCGATTCCTATGCCACCGAAACGCCGGACTTGTCTCCGGCCATAGGTTCCGAACCATGCGAGCCTACGGACGCCGAGCTTGATCGTTTATTGATCTTCAAATTTAGTGCTGTAGACATCTTCCAGCACTCGCCTTTGGGCGATGTGCTAAACTCATTAAAAAACTATCCTTGGCGGAGGACTCTCAGCCGAACTATATCTGGCTCGAACTAGGGGCTGACGATGGAGAATTTTACTTCCCACCCGCCACCCACTTTATCGCCACAGTCGAGAATTCGACCAATACACTTGATTACGACTCTGAGAATATCGACGGAATGGACAATGATACCGATGACAACGAAGACCCCATTGATACAACTAATGAACAAGATGAACGGGAAGGTAGTCAGGTTAGCCCTGCCAAACTAGCCACACATGAAGATTCGGAGGACGATAATTACCTTTCACTCTCTGAGGATGAGGTGGGCCTCGGCACTGAGGATTTCATCGTGCCTGAGGAACCTCGTGAGTAGGAGCGCTTTAAACGGCAACTAATAGCCACTACAAGGAGCCTGAAAAAGAAGCAGCAGCAGCAGCTTCAAGCTGACCAAGATCGGCTCAATGATAGATGGACCGAAGTCCTAGCCGCCGAAGAATACGGCCTTAGTGGACTAGCCAAAGCTACCCGAAGCATAGATTTCTATCCCAGGGCGACGATGAGGCAGTGGAGCCCGTACCATCATCGCACAATGCGGCAGGTCGACCATAACTGGGCCCAGGTAAAGAGGCAACTCAAGCCGAACACCAGATCGCCCTACCTCGCAGTAAAAGCGAGAACAAAACAGCTCGGGGTTACACATACGACCGTCAACAAGACCTGGGTAGCAAAGCAGAACACTCAAGAGCGATCTAAAGATCGCAAGGACATACCTCAACACATAACGACGGCCACCTATTCGGACGTGACAAACCTAGCCACACCCGGGCTAAAAACCGCAAAGAGACTCTGCCGGAGATACGCCGCAGTGTGGCCCAACATAGAGGCGCCGCACACCCTCTTTGCTTCACAAGTGAAGTAATGGAGCATGAATTTCCAGACGGGTTCAAACCCATGAATATCGAATCATACGATGGAACAACGGATCCCGCGGTTTGGATCGAGGACTTCCTCCTCCATATCCACATGGCCCGCGGACATGACTTTCATGCCATCAAATACCTACCACTAAAACTCAAAGGACCAGCTCGGTACTGGATAAACAGTCTGCCGGAAAAATCTATCGGCAACTGGGAGGATTTGGAGGACGCCTTTCGCGACAACTTCCAAGGAACATATGTCCGGCCACCAGACGCCGATGACTTAAGTAACATTTTCCAGCAACCTGGAGAGTCAGCCAGGAAGCTCTGGACCAGGTTCCTAGTTAAAAAGAACCAAATTGTCGACTGTCCGACACGGAGGCCATTGCAGCCTTTAAACATAGCGTCCGGGATGAATGGCTTGCACTCTACCTCGGTCAAGAAGGACCTAGATCCATGACAGCCCTTACCGCTCTAATGACCCGCTTTTGCGCGGGAGAAGACAGCTGGCTCGCTCGTAGAAGAAACAGCGCCAGCGACTCGGGCACTTCCGAAATAGGAGATGGCAATGGCAAGCCACGACGAAGCATACACAACAGTCGTAATGATAATGAAATATCATGCGACACGGCGGTCAATGCCAGATTTAGCAATCCCAAGCCCGGCCAACGAAAAAAGACATTCAAGGCAAACAGCAACGGACCATCCAAACTAGACAGGATATTGGACCGGCCTTGCCAGATTCATGGCCATCCCAATAAACCAGCTAATCACACCAACAGAAGCTGTGGGGTCCTCAAGCAGGCCGGCAGGCTCAACGCCGGACACAATGGAAATGGGCCACTAGGCAATAGGGACAACGGAGCGGCTCACCAGCTAAATGCCGAAGGGCGGATGCAATTTCCCCTAAAGATCGATCAAATCCGAAACAGAAATAGCAGTTCGGCTTCCGCTTCCCATCTCGTATACCCATTAAAACTATACCGCGCATACATAATTACGCACTCAAGGTACCATGGGCATTGACGGAAGCACAATACGGACAAGTCTGCAGGCACTCCGGTAACATTCTTTAACCGCTATCCTATTTCCTTTTGTTTCATTATCTCTTAAATGCAGGTGGCACAAAGGGAAAACACCTACGACCAACCCCATAGGAGTTCGGATCCATACACTCACAGGGCTACTCCCTTCAAGGATTCCCCTCGATGAGGACAGGCGACGCAGACGTGCGACATGAGGTCCAAAATAACTTTTTGAAGACCGCACTCTCTTTTCGAGCCTCTAGCATGCCTTTTTTCCTCTTCCCTCGACCCACGGCATATCAAATGGCCAGGGCCGTGGTCTTCATGTATATTAAGTAACCATTGGCATATTACTCAGGTCGCAGTTCAAATTATCCGAATTAATTACTCACGTCTTTTCACAAAATGAATACGCCTCCTATGGTTGTTTCATAGATATACCCCAGCTTAACTTGCCAAGGGCTCGATATGGGAACAAATGAGTTGCCAACAAAGTCCGAACAACTTTTACAGGGTACTTCGGTGTCGCGAGTTTGGCCTTATATGCATCAGCTCCGAATCATGTCTTGGGTCAATAGTTGGGTTGCCCGGCTCTTGTGCTTGCTATCCTATGTTCCGCTCTATCGGCTAGGGTAGTAAAGGGAGAACTACTGTGATTGTTCTACTGGTTCATCCGGTAACGCACCTTAGTAGAGAAAGCCGAAAACTGACTGTCATGATGCGGCGAGAGCTGGTCAACCACTCGATGACTTATCAAAATCTCTAGCGATTCCTCCGTGTCACACGAAGGACCTCTTTTTCGGTCAGTTATGTAAACACATCATATGAGTAAGCCGCATGCATACTAGGGGCTATGCCGTAGACCCACCATAAAATTCCTATGGCTAAGTGAAAGTGTTAACGCCCTATAGTCTGGTTGCCTGGTTCGCTGCATTGACACCTCCTTCATGGACCAAGACGTTGGGCCAAGAGTGATCAGATGCTTTTCCGAACACCCTGTACTTCCTACAAGGGGGCTGAAGTCGACGACTGGAAAACTTTTAGATTATATTAAAACGGCCGCACAGGAGGAACACAAGCTTTTGAGCAGAATACGCAAACATATTTACTATAAAATTGTCTCATACAATTCTCATACACTTCACTCAAGCATTATGTCTTTCAAGCATTGACCCTCTATCAAACGAGCGGCTACAAGGACATCTTCAAAATAATGCTCCATTCATGGCGGTCCTTGCCCTTGGGTGGACTCTTCACCGCAACATCGATGGCCTTAATATTCCCCCAGAAGGTCTTGACTCGGGCAAAAGCCATCCATGCACCCTCGATGCACACCGATCGCTTAACAGCGTCGATACGCGGCACTGTGTCAGCAAGCCACTGCACCAAGCCGAAGTAACTGTTCGGAACATGCCCAGTTGGACATAACCAGATTATGACGCTCTTCATGGCAGCACCGGATATCCTATGAAGCTGGGCCCACTGGGATATCTTCTCATTCAGCAACAGGGGGCGCTTCGGGGTGCCGATCTGTGACCAGAAAAGCTTCTCCGTTGCGTACCCATCTCGCTCCTAATAATACTGCGCCGCATCGGAAGAACTCTTCGGCAAGTCTAAAAACTCATACGGAGAACTCCACAATTGGTTAAGCTGAGCATAGTTCGGAACGCCGAACTTAGCCTGTAGCAAAAATGGCTTACCAGCTGCAATCTCCCCACGTTGGCGGATCTCCTCACGGGCTGCTCTGGATTCAGACCGCGCTTCTCGCGCCTCCCGTAGGGCCTTGTCAATTTCAGCCATTTTAGCTTCATTCTCCTTCTCAAGGAGTTCACACCGGCTAGCAGCACTCTTTAGCTCGAGCGCCATCATGGATATCTTCTCCTCGTCTTGATGCCGAGTAGCTCATTCGGCTTTTAGCTCAGCCAATGCCTTCTCGACAGCCACATTACTACACCGGGCTTGCTCCTTGGCCCGGGCTAGCTCCGCCTGAAGAATTTCAACGGCGGCAGCACCATCTGCTGTCAGGCACAACTTTTAGCGTCATGCTTATATCACAAAAATGTATGTGCAAGGAATGCTCTGAATACATACCTTGCGACTCGTCAAGATGCATATTGATTAACGTAATGTCATCCCCGACTACATCAAGCTTCCGTTGGAGCTCGGCCATATCCGAAGTCTAGGAAGTCGCCAGGGGGGAAGCAGCCTGTGTTCAAAGTTAATCCGATTAGTCCTCGGGTATTTCTTTTGATCCTCCAATTAGCTTCCTATGGGAAGCCAACTTGAGTCTCATGGGCTACTGACTATACACAGGTGTATTTTCTGAATAAAACACAATTGCACATATTACAGTACAAACCTAGAAGCCTCTCAGTAGACTCGCAAAGGCCTCATTCAATCCGCTCTTTATGGATAGGACCTTTTTAACCACCGTACCCATCAAGGTACGATGTCCCTCTGAAATGGACGCCTACCGCAGCATGTTTGTCAAGATATCCGGTGCCTCCGGGTCTCCGGAGGCAGCCACGGGAGTATGGTCACCCTTTGAAGGGATTCGTTTATTTGTATCCGGCAACATTCCGGATTGTTCGGGGTCTCCATTATTGTTCCCCGGACCCTGGGCCGCCGAAGTATCACCTTCGTGTAGTGACTTCATCATCCCTTGCACCACTTGTTGGTCGGGGGAGACCCTTCGTGACGACACCTCAAGGTTGTCAGCCCAATTGGACGGAGAGACCGGTGGGGGCATATCGCTTTCCATCACCTCCGGGAGAAGGTCCCCCAAGGAAGAGGATTGTTGAAGGGAACTGTGCGCTGAGCTGCAAAAACAAAATATATTCCAGGCATCATAAGAAAGGAACAGGATATGTTTAAAACAGCCTTGTTCAGTTACAATTTGGCCAGAGGCTTGTCCTCGTCAGGAGACTGCGCTTCGACGTCCTTCAGGCCCGGGCTGCCCCCTGGAGGCATCTTGCCTCGCTTAGGAGCCTGCTTATCCCAATCTTCGGAGGCGGCCCTCTTCTTCATGGGAGGGAAGGAGATAGTGGCCCCCCTTTACTTTTGTCTTCGGATGAGGGGATTTTTATTCCTTCGGACACAAAGTTCGAGGTTCCCTTGTAATAGAGGCCACCCTTGGTCCTCTTGCCCTCTGCCTCGTCCTCCTTCTCCGGCATCTGGTATGGTGCTGGGGCCAGCATCCTTGTTAGGACAGGATTCATTGGACCCTTGGGCAGAGGGGCCGAACACATAATCAGTTCCGCCTTCTTCATCCAGCCCTAGAAAAAGATCGCTTGCTCAGTACCATATTACTGTATGCATGACCACAAAGTATTCGAAAGTCGAGTGCTTACTGGGGTATCTAGACGATTACAGTTAAGGCTCGCGCCCTCAGCAGTATCCGGCCAATGTTTCTGCCTCCCGAAAAACAACTTCCACATCCCTTCGTGTGTGGCGCCTAAGAAGTGTTGGAGGGTTTGTGGTTCTTCTGGATTAAACTCCCACATCCGGCGAGGCCTGCGCTAGCAGGGCAGTATTCGACAAACTAACATCACTTGGATCACACTAACGAGATCGATATCTCTCTCTAGGAGGGTTCAGATGCGGCTTTATAAGGTCCGCACTTCATCCACTGATCCCCAGTCTAGCCCCTTGTTGACCCATGACGCGAGCCGTAACGGTGGGCTAGGACGGAAGGTGGGAGCTGCTACCCTTTTAGCACTGCAGAGCTCCATAATATAAAACCACTCCCGCTGCCAGTAATGGGAAGCCTCGGAAAAAGAACCTTTTGTCCAGGGAGTGTTGGCGAGTTGGATGATTGTAGCACTGCCGCACTCCGCCTGTTCCCCGTCGACTAGCTTTGGCTTCACACTAAAGGTTTTGATCCATAAGCCGAAGTGTGGGGGATTTCGAAGGAAGGCCTCGCATGTAATGATAAACGCCGAAACGTGGAGGATAGAGTCCGGGGCAAGATCATGAAAATCTAGTCCGTAATAAAACATTAGCCCTCGGACAAAGGGGTGAAGAGCAAACCCTAACCCCTGAAGGAAGTGGGAGACGAATACCACCCTCTCGCCGGAGCTGGGGGTCGGGATAACTTGTCCTTGAGTAGGAAGTCGATGGCGGATCTCTGCGGTCAGATATCTGGTCGCCCGAAGCTTTGTGATATCCTCCTCTGTAATGGAGGAAGCCACCCATCGGCCTTGGGAGCGGGATCCGGACATGATGGGAAGGCTGAACGCAATGGAGTCGAACCTTGGGTGTTGGAACTCGGGGTTGGGGAGGTCTAGGAGAGGTTTGGCATAAAGAGACGACCTTTGGTTCCTTTATATACACCTCCAGTATCAAACATTTCCTCCTAAGCCTAAGAACCTACCTATTCCTAAGGAATCTTTCTCGCAGGACGGTTGGGTTACCCACGCTCATATTAATGAAAATCCCGTGATAAGGGGACACGAGCTCTACTTTGACAAGACGTGCCAATGGCAACCGCGTCTTGAAATGTGGGGCGAAAAACGGTTCGAAATTATGACCGGATAAGAGTGACGTCACATTACTAAAGTTGTCAGCAGATTGGACTCGTGTGTTATTATATTCTCTCTGCGGTTGTGTGCGGTGTGAGTTACAGGTCCGGACATGATCAATTCGTCTGGAGACTATTCGGGAGTTCAGAAGGAACCCGCCTTGCAATGCCGAAGGCAGCACTACGTGTCGGATACCTTGTCATTGAAGCCAGGTTCAGGCGCTACCGAGGGAGTCCTGGATTAAGGGGTCCTCGGGCGTCCGGCCTGTTATCTATGGGCCGGACTGATGGGCTATGAAGATATGAAGACCGAAGACTATACCCTTGTCCGGATGGGACTCTCCTTGGCGTGGAAGGCAAGCTTGGCGAATGACTATGAAGATTCCATCTTATGTAACCGACTCTATGTAACCCTAGATCCCTCCGGTGTCTATATAAACTGGAGGGTATAGTCCGGCAAGGATATACTCAATACCGTAGTCATAAGGGCTAGACTTCTAGGGTTTAGCCATTACGATCTCCTCGTAGATCAACTCTTGTAATACTCATACTCATCAATATCAATCAAGCAGGACGTACGGTATTACCTCCATAGAGAGGGACCGAACTTGGGTAAACATCGTGTCCCTTCTCTCCTGTTACCATCAACCTTAGACGCACAGTTTGGGACCCTCTACCCGAGATCGGGCGGTTTTGACACCGACAGCGGGGTGGGGATTTGTCGATGGTCGGTTTGCTCAACTGCGGCCCCACCTCATAGTGAAAACATTACGACTGGAATAAAAATGCCATATACACTCTCTGTTCCTAAATATAAGCCATTTTAGATATTTCAAATGGAATACAACATACATATGTATGTAGACATATTTTAGAGTGTAGATTCACTCATTTTTCTCCGTATGTAGTCACTTCCCGGAATCTCTAGAAAGACTTATATTTGGGAACGGAGGGAGTACTATACTAATAAAACATTAAGGCCAGGAGGCGATGCAGTGCTGGTTACAGGAGGCAAGAAGAAGAGATGCAACCATCGACGATGTCCACCTCCTCGACTTAGGGCGTCGGCCCGCCAAACAGCGGCTAAGTAGCAGTGACTTTTGTGGACAGGTCGACGTGCTTCTGAGATATGGCGTCCAAAGATTCTAGCCGTTGGAAGAAGGCCAACGTCATTCTGTCCTCGCTGGCCTTGTAGTGGCCTGTGTAAACGATTTCCTCATAGACGTGGATGTGCAGGTCGACGGTTTCTAACATGGCGAGGCACCGCGCGACGAGCGCGGCCTCGAGGTGCACATTCTTCGTCGCGACCTCCGGCACCTGCAGGGCCAGCAGGGCTCGAAAGAGTTTGTCACCATGGAGGCCGATGAGGGTGGCAGGCAATGAGGAGCCTGGGCGCGCGGGCTGGAGAAGTACGGCAAGGTCGTCTGCACGCTTCTTGACGGCGGTGAACTTGCGGATGGAGTTGACCATCATGTCGGCATCGGCGAGGGCTACGACGCTGGCTGTCGCCAGCATCTGGAAACGCTTAGCGGTGTGGGGCTGTAGGCCGGTGCCTTGGATGATTTGGCACCGCCGATCGCCGCTCGCGTCCATCGCCTCCATAGGTGCTTGTGGCTTCTTGTCACTTGGTCTTGGATTGGAGTGAGCAGTGTTGCACAGAGACTAGGAGTAGATGGATTGGAGTGGTGGGCGCCTTTATATGAGAATCCAAACTCTGTTGCATTCACATCATGTTGGCTCTATTCTACTTCTCCAATTAATTCCCTCTGCATGTAATTGAGGATGCATCATTGACCGTTCAACGTCTTGGGAACCGCTACCCTCTCCCTCCTTGTCAATGGCATTCAAGCACCTATGGAGGCGACTACCGTTCGCGTCTATCATGTGTCAGGAGACGTTCCCGTCGACGATGAGGTGCCTATGCTGACTTCATAAATTTCAAGATGATAGTACTAGTATACTCAATATTGTGCACCGCGACCAAGGCGGAGAGGAAAATGAGAGAAGTACTGATATGTCTCCAACATATCTATAATTTTTGATTGTTTCATGCTATTATATTATCTGTTTTGGATGTTTAATGGGCTTTAATATACCTTTTTATGTTATTTTTGGGACTAACCTACTAACCAAAGGCCCAGTGAAAATTGTTGTTTTTTTGCCTATTTTTGTGTTTCGCGGAAAAGGAATACCAAACGGAATGAAACCTTCGGGAGAGTTATTTTTGGAACAAACATGATCCAGGGGACTTGAAGTGGACGTTAAGAAAGAAGCAAGGAGGCCACGAGGCAGGAGGGCGCGCCCCCACCCTTGTGGGCCCCTCGCAGCTCCACCGACCTACTTCTTCCTCCTGTATATATCCATATACCCCGAAAACATCCAGGGCCACCATGAAACCCTATTTCCACCACCGCAACCTTTTGTACCCATGAGATCCCGAAGGGGGAATCGATCATGGAGGGCTTCTACATCAACACCGGAGCCTCTCCGATGATGTGTGAGTAGTTTACCACACACCTTCGGGTCCATAGTTATTAGCTAGATGGCTTCTTCTCTCTCTTTGGATCTCAATACAAAGTTCTCCTTGATTCCCTTGGAGATCTATACGATGTAATTCTTTTTGCGGCGTGTTTGTCAAGATCCGATGAATTGTGGGTTTATGATCAAGATTATCTATGAACAATATTTGATTCTTCTCTGAAATCTTTTATGCATGATTTAATATCTTTGCAAGTCTCTTCGAATTATCAGTTTGGTTTGGCCTACTAGATTGATCTTTCTTGCAATGGGAGAAGTGCTTAGCTTTGGGTTCAATCTTGCGGTGTCCTTTCCAAGTGACAGCAGGAGCAGCAAGGCATGTATTGTATTGTTGCCATCGAGGATAAAAAGATGGGGTTTATATCACATTGTTTGAGTTTATCCCTCTACATCATGTCATCTTGCCTAATGCGTTACTCTGTTCTTATGAACTTAATAATACTCTAGATGCATGCTGGATAGCGGTCGATGTGTGGAGTAATAGTAGTAGATGCAGAATCATTTCGGTCTACTTGTCACGAACGTGATGCCTATATACATGATCATGCCTAGATATTCTCATAAGTATTCGCTTTTCTATCAATTGCTTGACAATAATTTGTTCACCCACCATAGAATCTGCTATCTTGAGAGAAGCCACTAGTGAAACCTATTGCCGTCGGGTCTATTTTCCATCATATTAATCTCCTGTCAACAAGCTATTTCTATCGCCGTTTAATTTGCAATCTTTACTTTCCAATCTATATCATAAAAATACCAAAAAATATTATCTTATTATCTCTATCAGATCTCACTTTCGTAAGTGACCATGAAGGGATTGACAAACCCTTTATCGTGTTGGTTGCGAGGTTCTTGTTCGTTTGTGCAGGTACGAGGGACTTGCATGTAATCTCCTACTAGATTGATACCTTGGTTCTCAAAAACTGAGAGAAATACTTATGCTACTTTGCTGCATCACCCTTTCCTCTTCAAGGGCAAACCAACGCATGCTCAAGAGGTAGCAAGAAGGATTTCTGGTGCCGTTACCGGGGAGATCTACGCACAAGTCAAGACAGACAAAGTACCCATCACAAACTCTTATCCCTCGCATTACATTATTTTCCATTTGCCTCTCGTTTTCCTCTCCCCACTTCACCCTTGCCGTTTTATTCGCCCTCTTTTCCGTTCGCCTCTTTCTGCTTGCTTCTTGTGTGCTTGTGTGTTGGATTGCTTGTCACGACGGCTCAAGACAATACTAAATTGTGTGACTTTTCCAATACCAACAATAATGATTTTCTTAGCACTCCGATTGCTCCTCTTACCGATGCTGAATCTTGTGAAATTAATACTGCCTTGCTGAATCTTGTCATGAAAGATCCGTTTTCTGGCCTTCCTAGTGAAGATGCCGCTACCCATCTAAACAAGTTTGTTGATTTATGTGATATGAAAAAGAAGAAAGATGTGGATAAAGTATTGTCAAATTGAAGCTATTCCCGTTGTCTCTTAGAGATCGTGCTAAAACTTGGTTTTCCTCTTTGCCTAAAAATAGTATTGATTCATGGAATAAGTGCAAAGATACTTTTATCTCTAAGTATTTTCCTCCCGCTAAGATCATCTCTCTTAGAAACGATATTATGAATTTTAAGCAAATTGATCATGAGCATGTTGCATGATGACCCACAAGTATAGGCGGTCTATCATAGTCCTTTCGATAAGTAAGAGTGTCGAACCCAACGAGGAGCATAAGAAAATGATAAGCGGTTTTCAGCAAGGTATTATCTGCAAGTACTGAAATAAGTGGTAACAGATAGTTTTGTGATAAGATAGATTGTAACGAGCAACAAGTAACAAAAGTAAATAAAGTGCAGCAAGGTGGCCCAATCCTTTTGTAGCAAAGGACAAGCCGGAACAAACTCTTATAATAGGAAAAGCGTCCCAAGGACACATGGGAATAGCGTCAAGCTAGTTTTCATCACGTTCATATGATTCGTGTTCGATACTTTGACAATTTGATATGTGGGTGGACCGGTGCTTGGGTGCTGTTCTTACTTGAACAAGCATCCCACTTATGATTAACCTCTATTGCAAGCATCCGAAACTACAACAAAAGTGTTAAGGTAAACCTAACCATAGCATGCAACATATGGATCCAAATCAGCCCCTCACGAAGCAACGCATAAACTAGAGTTTAAGCTTCTGTCACTCTAGCAACCCATCATCTACTTATTACTTCCCAATGCCTTCCTCTAGGCCCAAATAATGGTGAAGTGTTATGTAGTCGACGTTCACATAACACCACTAGAGGCTAGACAACATACATCTTATCAAAATATCAAACAAATACCAAATTCACATGACTACTGATAGCAAGACTTCTCCCTTGTCCTCAGGAACAAACGTAATTACTCACAAAGCATATTCATGTTCATAATCAGAGGGGTAATAATATGCATATAGGATCTGAACATATGATCTTCCACCAATTAAACCAACTAGAATCAACTACAAGGAGTAATCAACACTACTAGCAACCTACTAGCACCAATCCCGGACTTTGAGACAAGAATTTGATACTAGAGATGAACTAGGGTTTGGACATGAGATGGTGCTGGTGAAGATGTTGATGGAGATTGCCCTCTCCCGATGAGAGGAGTGTTGGTGATGATGATGATGATGATTTCCCCCTCCCGGAGGGAAGTATCCCCGGTAGAACAGCTCTACCGGAGCTCTAGATTGGTTCTTCCAAGGTTCCGCCTCGTGGCGGTGGAGTCTCGTCCCGAAAGGTTCCTCTCTACTTTTTTCTCATCGAAATACTTCATATAGGAGAAGATGGACGTCGGAGAGCCACCAGGGGGCCCACGAGGTAGGGGGCGCGCCCTAGGGGGGAGCGCCCCCCACCCTCGTGAGCAGGGTGTGGGCCCCTGGCCTTCATCTTTGATGAGGATTTTTCTTTATTTATTTTAAGATGTTACGTGGAGTTTCAGGACTTTTGGAGTTGCGCAGAATAGGTCTCTAATACTTGCTCCTTTTCCAGCCCAGAATTCCAGCTGCCGGCATTCTCCCTCCTTATGTAAACCTTGTAAAATAAGAGAGAATAGACATAAGTATTGTGACATAAAGTGAAATAACAGTCCATAATGCGATAAATATCGATATAAAAGCAGATGCAAAATGAACGTATCAACTCCCCCAAGCTTAGACCTCGCTTGTCCTCAAGCGAAAAGCCGATAACTATAAATATGTCCTCATGTTTGGAGGTAGAGGCGTCGATAAAAATAAAATACGAACATGAAGACATCATGATTATTCTCATAACAGCAACATATATAGGTTTTGTCATATGATTACTTATGTTCAAGTGATGATCTATTCACAATGCAAAAGTATAGATCATAAACTTTATTGGGATCCGACAAACTATAATCTCAGTCATTGAAGCAATTGCAATTTATCATAACATCGGAAAGAGTCTATGTCAGAGCTAAAAAGCAAGTCCACATACTCAACTATCATTTAGTCCTTCATAATTGCTAACACTCACGCGATACTTGTGGTTACGGAGTTTTAATCGGACACAGAGAAAGATAGGGGCTTATAGTTTTTCCCCACAACCTTTTACCTCAAGGGTAATGTCAACAATAATGGTTCATGCTCCCCTACATCCAATTAGATATATATATATCATGTTCTTTCCAACATGCTGAGCTTGCCAAAGGATAAAATGAAAAAGAAAAGGTGAAAATCACCATGACTCTTGCATAAGGTAGAAGATAATAATAAAGGATAGGCCCTTCGCAGAGGGAAGCAGAGGTTGCCATGCGCTTTTATGGTTGGATGCATAAAATCTCAATGCGAAAGAACGTCACTTTATATTGCCCCTTGTGATATGAACCTTTATTGTGCACTCCGTCGCTTTTATTACTTCCACATCACAAGATCGTATAAAGCTTATTTCTCCCACACCAATCAATCATACATATTTAGAGCAATTTTTATTGCTTTGCACCGATGACAACTTACTTGAAGGATCTTACTCAATCCATAGGTAGATATGGTGGACTCTCATGGCAAAATTGGTTTAGGGATTATGGAAGCACAAGTAGTATTTCTACTTAGTGCTGAGAATTTGGCTAGCATGAGGGGGAAAGGCAAGCTCAGCAAGTTAGAGGATCCATGACAACATACTTTATCTCAGATATAAGAAATACATAACTCAGTACGTTGTCTTCCTTGTCCAACATCAACTCGTTAGCATGTCATATTTTAATGAGTGCTCCCAATCATAAAAGATGTCAATGATAATATATCTATATGTGAAACCTCTCTTTCCTTATTACTTCCTATTAATTGCAACAATGACCAAAGCTATGTCTACCAACTCCCAACAACTTTTAATCATCATACTCTTTCTATGTGAAGTCATTACTCTCAATAAGATCAATATGAACTTTTTATTTCTTTTATTCTTTTTCCCTTTTCTTTTATTCACCCAAGATCATGGTACAATAATCAAGCCCTTGACTCAACACTAATCTTTATTATATATATCTCACTGACTCGATTACATAGAGAGATCATAAAGCAAAACTCAAAACTAGATCATGCCATAAACTTTATTCTACTAGTTCAAGATACTACTAATAGGATCGAACTAAGAAAAACAGTAGAGATAGGAGTTGTGATTGTGATACGATACTGGGGCACCTCCCCCAAGCTTGGCAGTTGCCAAGGGGAGTGCCCATACCCATGTGATTATATCTCCTTTGTCGGTGAAGAAGGTGGAGGTGTTGTTGATGATGCAGGCTTGTCATCTATCTTCCAAGGCATAGGTTCACCATCATAAAAGGATGGTTGAGTCTCCGGAATCCTCGAATCTGCAGCCAAACTCATTCTTTTGAATCTATATTCATACTCATAGTTTTGGTTTTGCAGGTCATAGATTTGGGCTTGGAGGTGCTCGATCTTCTCATATAGCTTGAAGATGGCCTCCTCGGTGTTCTTGGCATGCGACTTGTAGTTGTTAGTGAACTCCGCGAGCATCGTGTGGCTAGCGTTGATTCCACGCTCCACCATCCCCTAGCACTTGAAAACTTGTTGCTCCATTGCTTCGAGCCTCGTCTCCACGCTTCCGGTTCCCTTTGGTCCCTCAACATCGCGGATGTGCAACAACCCATCACGCATCTCAATGGTTTGAGGGTGTCGCAGCACCTCCGCGAGGTAAGGGTTGATGACCTTCTCGAAGAACTTGTCCTTGGAAGCACTTGGGGACGTCATGATAATCTAGATCTATCAGAAAAACAGCTCGAAACAAGAACAGAGAATAATTGCGTGATACGGGAGTCAGAACCTTCGGGAGAATATATAATGAATTTTTACCGACCAAAATACGTAACGTGCAATAAAACGGAGTCCGGAAGGCACACGAGGTGCTCACGAGGTAGGGGGGCGCGCCCACCACCCTCGTGGGGCCCTCATGTCCTTCTCGGACTGCTACTTATTTTTCTATTTTTCTAAATATTCCAAAATGGAGAAATATTGCCTTAAAAATTGTTTTGCAGTCGGTTTACTTACCGTACCACATACCTATTCCTTTTCACAGTCTGAAATGTTCCGGAAAGTGTCTCTTATGTATTCCTCTGGGGTTACGGTTTCAATAATATTGGTTTCAACATTTATGGGATGACCTGAGATATAATGTTTGATTCTTTGACCGTTTACCACTTTCGGATTTGTGCCTTTGAAGTTGTTGATCTTTATGG
This sequence comes from Triticum dicoccoides, assembly GCF_002162155.2. NCBI lineage: Eukaryota > Viridiplantae > Streptophyta > Magnoliopsida > Poales > Poaceae > Triticum > Triticum dicoccoides. Next base: position 236,148,273 of record NC_041384.1, on the reverse strand, counting down.
CACCGGAACGATAGACCTCTTCGATAACATAGGGGCCTTCCCATTTAGAGAGAAGTTTTCCTGCAAAAAATCTTAAACGAGAGTTGTATAGCAATACATAATCACCTACATTAAACTCACGCTTTTGTATCCTTTTGTCATGCCACCTTTTAACTTTTTCTTTAAACAACTTGGCATTTTCATAAGCTTGGGTTCTCCATTCATCAAGTGAGCTGATATAAAATAACCTCTTCTCACCGGCAAGTTTAAAATCATAGTTGAGCTCTTTAATAGCCCAATATGCCTTATGTTCTAGTTCGAGAGGTAAGTGACATGCTTTTCCATAAACCATTTTATACAGAGACATACCCATAGGATTTTTGTATGCAGTTCTATAAGCCCATAATGCGTCATCAAGTGTGTTGGACCAATTCTTTCTAGACCTATTAACAGTCTTTTGCAAAATTAATTTGAGCTCTCTATTGCTCAACTCTACTTGACCACTAGACTGAGGGTGATAAGGAGATGCAATTCTATGATTAACATCATATTTAGCAAGCATTTTACGGAAAGCACCATGAATAGAGTGTGAACCACCATCAGTCATTAAATATCTAGGGACTCCAAACCTCGGGAAAATAACTTCTTTAAGCATTTTAATAGAAGTGTTATGATCAGCACTACTAGTTGGAATAGCTTCTACCCACTTAGTAACGTAATCAATAGCAACTAAAATATGTGTATATCCATTAGAGGAAGGAAAGGGTCCCATATAGTCAAAGCCCCAAACATCAAATGGTTCAATAACAAGTGAATAATTCATAGGAATTTCTTGACGTCTACTAATATTATCAATTCTTTGACATTCATCACAAGACAAGACAAACTTACGGGCATCCTTGAAGAGAGTAGGCCAATAGAAACCAGATTGCAATACCTTATGTGCAGTTCTATCTCCAGCGTGGTGTCCTCCATAAGACTCGGAATGACACTTGCGTAGGATCTGTTCCTGTTCATGCTCAGGTACACAACGTCTAATAACACCATCTACTCCTTCTTTATAAAGATGTGGGTCATCCAAAAAGTAATGTCTCAAATCATAGAAGAACTTTTTCTTTTGTTGGTATGTGAAGCTAGGTGGTATAAATTTAGCAACAATATAATTAGCATAATCAACATACCATGCAGTACTACGAGAAGTACTTATAACATTTAGATGTTCATCAGGAAAGCTATCATTAATACGTAGTGGGTCATCAAGAATATTTTCTAACCTAGACAAGTTGTCTGCAACGGGGTTCTCTGCTCCCTTTCTATCAACAATATTCAAATCAAATTCTTGTAGCAAGAGAACCCATCTAATAAGTCTAGGTTTAACATCTTTCTTTTCCATAAGATATTTAATAGCAGCATGATCAGTGTGGATAGTTACTTTAGAATCAACAATATAAGATCTGAACTTATCACAAGCAAATACAACTGCTAAAAGCTCTTTTTCAGTAGTAGCATAATTTCTTTAAGCATTGTCTAGAGTCTTACTAGCATAATGAATAACATTTAATTTCTTATCAACTCTTGGCCCTAGAACAGCACCTACAACATAATCACTAGCATCACACATAATTTCAAAGTGTAAATTCCAATCAGGTGGCTGAACAACAAGTGCAGAGACTAATGCTTTCTTAAGTATTTCAAATGCTTCTACACAATCATCATCAAAGAAAAATGGTATATCTTTTTGCAATAAATTAGTCAGAGGCCGAGAAATTTTTGAGAAGTCCTTAATGAACCTCCTATAAAATCCAGCGTGACCAAGGAAACTTCTTATACCTTTGATGTCCTTGGGACATGGCATCTTTTCAATAGCATCAACCTTGGCTTTATCAACTTCAATACCTCTTTTAGAAACTTTGTGCCCCAAGACAATACCTTCATTAATCATAAAGTGGCACTTTTCCCAATTCAAGACAAGATTAGTTTCTTCACATCTCTGCAAAACTCGATCAAGATTGCTCAAGCAGTCATCAAAAGAGGAACCATAGACAGAAAAGTCGTCCATGAAAACCTCACAAATCTTTTCACAAAAGTCAGAGAATATAGCCATCATGCATCTTTGAAAGGTAGCAGGTGCATTACATGAACCAAAAGACATACATCTATAAGCAAAAGTACCAAAAGGGCATGTAAAAGTAGTATTTGATTGATCTCTAGCCGACACAGGTATTTGAGAGAAACCAGAATAACCATCTAGATAGCAATAGTGTGTATGTTTGCATAATCTTTCTAGCATTTGATCAATAAAAGGTAAGGGGTAATAATCTTTCTTAGTAGCTTTATTTAATTTGTGGAAATCAATTACCATCCTATAACCTATGATAATTCTTTGTGGAATCAATTCATCTTTATCATTAGGAACAACAGTAATACCTCCCTTCTTAGGGACACAATGGACAGGACTTACCCACTCACTATCAGCAACGGGATAGATTATACCTGCCTCCAGAAGCTTTAGTATTTCTTTTCTTACCACTTCTTTCATCTTAGGATTCAGACGTCGTTGAGGATCACGAACTGGTTTGGCATCTACTTCCAAATTTATTTTATGTTGACATAGAGTGGGACTAATGCCCTTAAGATCATCAAGAGTACATCACGATGCTTCTTCAGAGTTTTCAATAATCTTTCTTCTTCATGCTCTGAAAAGTTAGCACTAATAATAACAGGATATATCTTCTTTTCATCAAGATAAGCATATTTAAGATTATCAGGCAACGGTTTGAGCTCAAACACGGGATCACCCTTGGGTGGATGTGGATCCCCTAAAATTTCAATAGGCAAATTATGTTGCAGAATAGGTTCCTGTTTAAAGAATACTTCATCTATTTCTCTTCTTTCATTCATGAACATATCATTTTCATGGTCTAGCAAATAGTGTTCTAAAGGATCACTAGGAGGTACGACAATAGAAGCAAGACCAATAATTTCATCCTTACTAGGTAATTCTTCCTCACGATGTTGTTTACTAAATTTAGAGAAATTAAACTCATGAACCATATCATCCAAGCCAATAGTAACAACATTCTTTGTGCAATCTATGGTAGCACTGACAGTATTTAAGAAGGGTCTACCAAATATAATGGGACAAAAGTTATCTCGCAGAGAAGTAAGAACAAGAAAATCAGCAGGATATTTAGTTTTCCCACACAAGACTTCAACATCTCTAACAATTCCAATTGGTGAAATAGTATCTCTATTGGCAAGTTTAATTGTGACATCAATACCTTCTAACTCAGTAGTTGCAATTTCATTCTTAATTTCTTCATATAAAATATGAGGTATAACACTAGCACTTGCACCCATATCACATAAGCCATGATAACAATGATCTCCTATTTTAACAGAAATAACAGGCATGCCTGCTACAGGTCTATGTTTATCTTTGGCACAAGGTTTAGCAATTCTAGCAGTTTCACCTTCGAACTGAATAACATGCCCATCGATATTATCAGACAAGAGATCTTTAACAGTAGCAATATTAGGTTCTACTTTAACTTGCTCAGGAGGTGTATAAGTACTAATATTGCTTTTACGAACAACAGTTGAAGCTTTAGCACGATCCTTTATTCTAACAGGGAAAGGTGGTTTCTCAGCATAAGAAGTAGGAACAATAGGATCATTATAAGTGACAGTCTTTTCTTCAACTTTAATAGGTGCAACTACTTTTACTTCTATGGGAGGATGATATTTAAACCACTTCTCCTTAGGGAGATAAACATAAGTAGAAAAAGATTCGCAGAAAGAAGCTACTATCTTAGAGTAAAGTCCATATTTAGTGCTAAACTTACGGAAAATATCGGTGTCCATAAAAGATTTAACACAATCAAACTTAGGTGTCATACCTGACTCCTTACCTTCGTCGAGGTCCCAATCTTCAGAGTTGCGTTTAATTCTATCCAATAAATTCCATCTGAATTCAATAGTCTTCATCATAAAAGAGCCAGCACAAGAAGTATCGAGCATGGTGCGATTGTTATCAGAATGCCGAGCATATAAATTTTGAATAATCATTTCTCTTGAGAGCTCGTGATTGGGGCATGAATATAACATTGATTAAAGCCTCCCCCAAGCTTGAGCGATGCTTTCTCCTTCGCGAGGCCAGAAATTATATATATAATTGCGATCACGATGAACAAGATGCATAGGGTAATACTTTCGATGAAATTCTAGCTTCAATCTTTTATAGTCCCATGATCTCATATCATCAGATAGCCTATACCATATCAATGCGTCTCCCTTCAAAGATAAAGGGAAGACCTTCTTCTTAGCAACATAATCGGGTATACCTGCAAGCTTAAATAATCCACAAACTTCATCCACATATATTAAGTGCTCATCGGGATGCTTTGTTCCATCTCCTGTAAAAGGGTTAGCTAGCAGTTTTTCCATCATACCTGAAGGAAATTCAAAAGGTATTTCATTTTCAATAGGTTCAGTAGGTTGAGGAGCAACTCTTTGCTCTACTGGAAGGGGTGAAGATACCCCGAACAAGCCCCTCAGTGAATTACTTTCCATAGTAACAAGTGACAGTAAATTTCAGCACACTATATAAATTTTTCCTTACCAAATTCCACCTACCAAAGGCGTTACACTCCCCATCAATGGCGCCAGAAAAGAGTCTTGATGACCCACAAGTATAGGGGATCTATCGTAGTCCTTTCGATAAGTAAGAGTGTCGAACCCAACGAGGAGCAGAAGGAAATGATAAGCGGTTTTCAGCAAGGTATTCTCCGCAAGTACTGAAATAAGTGGTAACAGATAGTTTTGTGATAAGATAGATTGTAACGAGCAACAAGTAACAAAAGTAAATAAATTGTAGCAAGGTGGCCCAATCCTTTTATAGCAAAGGACAAGCCGGAACAAACTCTTATAATAGGAAAAGCGCTCCCGAGGACACATGGGAATATCGTCAAGCTAGTTTTCACCACGTTCATATGATTCGCGTTCGATACTTTGATAATTTGATATGTGGGTGGACCGGTGCTTGGGTGCTATTCTTACTTGAACAAGCATCCCAGTTATGATTAACCTCTATTGCAAGCATCTGCAACTACAACAAAAGTATTAAGGTAAACCTAACCATAGCATGAAACATATGGATCCAAATCAGCCCCTTACGAAGCAACGCATAAACTAGGGTTTAAGCTTCTGTCACTCTAGCAACCCATCATCTACTTATTACTTCCCAATGCCTTCCTCTAGGCCCAAATAATGGTTAAGTGTTATGTAGTCGATGTTCACATAACACCACTAGAGGCTAGACAACAAACATCTTATCAAAATATCAAACGAATACCAAATTCGCATGACTACTAATAGCAAGACTTCTCCCTTGTCCTCAGGAACAAACATAATTACTCACAAAGCATATTCATGTTCATAATTAGAGGGGTAATAATATGCATATAGGATCTGAACATATGATCTTCCACCAATTAAACCAACTAGCATCAACTACAAGGAGTAATCAACACTACTAGCAACCTACTAGCACCAATCTCGGACTTTGAGACAAGAATTGGATACAAGAGATGAACTAGGGTTTGGAGATGAGATGGTGCTGATGAAGATGTTGATGGAGATTGCCCTCTCCCGATGAGAGGAGCGTTGGTGATGACGATGGTGATGATTTCCCCCTCCCGGAGGGAAGTATCCCCGGCAGAACAGCTCTACCGGAGCTCTAGATTGGTTCCGCCAAGGTTCCGCCTCGTGGCGGCGGAGTCTCGTCCGGAAAGGTTCCTCTCTATTTTTTCTCATCGAAAGACTTCATATAGGAGAAGATGGACGTCGGAGAGCCACCAGGGGGCCCACGAGGTAGGGGGCGCGCCCTAGGGGGGGCGCCCCCCACCCTCGTGAGCAAGGTGTCGGCCCCCTGGCCTTCATCTTTGATGAGGATTTTTCTTTATTTATTTTAAGATGTTCCATGGAGTTTCAGGACTTTTGGAGTTGCGCAAAATAGGTCTCTAATATTTGCTCCTTTTCCAGCCCAGAATTCCAGCTGCTGGCATTCTCCCTCCTTATGTAAACGTTGTAAAATAAGAGAGAATAGCCATAAGTATTGTGACATAAAGTGAAATAACAGTCCATAATGCGATAAATATCTATATAAAAGCATGATGCAAAATGGACGTATCATTGCTCAAGCTTGGGAAAGGATGAAATTAATAATACGTAATTGCCCTACTCATGGATTAAACTTATGGATGATCATACAAAATTTTTATGCTGGATTGAATTTTGCTTCGAGAAATCTTTTATATTCGGCCACGGGAGGCACTTTTATGGAAATAACTTTAGGAGAAGCTACTAAACACCTAGAGAATATTATGGTTAATTATTCTCAATGGCACACCAAAGGATCTACTAGTAAAAAGGTTCATGCTATAGAAGAATTAATGTTTTGAGTGGAAAGATGGATGAACATATGAAATTGGTTGCTAATAAGAGTGTTTCTTCTGATCCCAATGATATGCCTTTGTCTACTTTGATTGAGAATAATAATGAATCTATGGATGTGAATTTTGTTGGTAGGAACAATTTTGGTAATAACGCGTATAGAACAATTTTGTTTTTCATGTGTTGTTTGCTTATTTTAATGAATCTATGGCTAGTATCGGGGGTATGAACCATAGAGAAGTTGGAATACAGTAGGTTTAACACCAATATAAATAAAGAATGAGTTCATTACAGTACCTTGAAGTGGTGGTTTGTTTTCTTATACTAACGGAGCTCAGGAGATTTTCTGTTGAGTTTTGTGTTGTGAAGTTTTCAAGTTTTGGGTAAAAATTTGATGGATTTTGGAATAAGGAGTGGCAAGAGCCTAAGCTTGGGGATGCCCAAGGCACCCCAAGGTAAAATTCAAGGACAACCAAAAGCCTGGGGATGCCCCGGATGGCATCCCCTCTTTCGTCTTCGTCCATCGGTAACTTTACTTGAGGCTATATTTTTATTCACCACATGATATGTGTTTTGCTTGGAGCGTCTTGTATGATTTGAGTCTTTGCTTTTTATTTTACCACAATCATCCTTGCTGTACACACCTTTTGGAGAGACACACATGATTCGGAATTTAATAGAATACTTATGTGCTTCACTTATATCTTTTGAGCTAGTTAATTTTGCTCTAGTGCTTCACCTATATCCTTTAAAAGCATGGTGGTTGTTTTATTTTATAGAGATTATTGATCTCTCATGCTTCACTTATATTATTTTGAGATTCTTTTAGAACAACATGGTAATTTTCTTTGGCTATAAAATTAGTCTTAATTTGATAGGCATCCAAGATGGGTATAATAAAAACTTTCATAAAAAGTGCATTGAATACTACGAGAAGTTTGATAGTTGATGATTGTTTTGAGATATGAAGATGGTGATATTAGAGTCATGCTAGTTGAGTAGTTGTGAATTTGAGAAATACTTGTTTTGAAGTTTGTGATTCCCGTAGCATGCACTTATGGTGAACTGTTATGTGATGAAGTCAGAGCACGATTTATTTATTGATTGTCTTCCTTATGAGTGGCGGTCGGGGACGAGCGATGGTCTTTTCCTACCAATCTATCCCCCCTAGGAGCTTGCGTGTCGGTGTCAAAACCGGTGGATCTCGGGTAGGGGGTCCTGAACTGTGCGTCTAAGGCGGATGGTAACAGGAGGCAGGGGACATGATGTTTTACCCAGGTTCGGGCTCTCTTGATGGAGGTAAAACCCTACGTCCTACTTTATTATTCTTGATAATATGAGTAGTACAAGTGTTGATCTACCACGAGATCGGAGAGGCTAAACCCTAGAAGCTAGCCTATGGTATGATTGTATGTCATCCTACGGACTAAAACCCTCCGGTTTATATAGACACCGGAGGGGGCTAGGGTTACACAAGGTCGGTTATAAAGGAGGAGATATACATATCCGTATTGCCTAGCTTGCCTTCCACGCCAAGTAGAGTCCCATCCGGACACGGGACGAAGTCTTCTATCTTGTATCTTCATAGTCCAATAGTCTGGCCAAAGGATATAATCCGGTTGTCCGGACACCCCCTAATCCAGGACTCCCTCAGTAGCCCCAGAACCAGGCTTCAATAAAGATGAGTCCGGCGCGCAGTATTGTCTTCGGCATTGCAAGACGGGTTCTTCCCCAAATTTCGAACGTCTGTTAAGCAGTGTCCGGCCCCATAAATGTTGGACCTCTTGGCTTCTGCGCCCAATAAGGGCTATCTTCCACGTGTGGAATGAATACAAGGAGCCAGGGCGTTTTTACATTCGCCCCCTAGCCAGATAAATAAATTGTCTATTAAAGGGATGGGGATTCTTAGATCCAATCCATATCATCCTCCCCCAGCGAGAATCCATCGGAGCGTGCTTCGGAAAAATCCACTCAAGCATGCCGGCCTCCGCAGCTCCTCCTCCCGCCCCCGTAGCCCTAACTCCGGTGATTGGGAGAGGTGTTCCGTCCCACATAGTCGATTAGTCGAACTACAGACTAAGGGATTTCTCCCTCTAGCGTATATGGTTCCCGTCCGAGCCGGGCTCGCCACCTACAATGGCGGGGAGCAAGCGAAGAGCTTCCCCAGCCCCTCTACAGGCGAGCGGGTATGCCTTGTCCCTTACTTATTGAGGGGACTCAGATTTCCAATTCATCCGTTTCTCTGCAGGCTCCTGGAGTTTTACGGCCTCCAACTGCATAATTTTACCCCTGCTTCCATATTACACATCGCCGGCTATGTTTCCCTCTGCGAGTTATTCCTGGGCTGCGAGGCTCATTTTGAGCTGTGGAAAAGGTTATTTTGCCTTGTCCCCCGCACACAAGAAGGGTCATTTTGTCAAGTGGGAGGAGCCGAAATATGGCGCATCGCCGAAACCGGATACATGTCCGGTACCCCGAACAAGACGTCCGAGGACTGGCCTTCGGAGTGGTTCTATATGGAGGATGTCCCCCTTCAGGACCCTGTACGGCAGGGCCTTCCTGAGTTCAACAACACTCCTCTAAAGAAACGCCAAAGCTCGCGCCCACGGAGCCCCCAGGAGGAAGACAACGGAGAAATCCTTTACTTGATGAACCGGATTAAAGCGTTGGCTCAATCAGGATTAACAATAATCGAGGTTATGTCAATATGCATAATGTGGGGAGTACAGCCACTTCAATATCGAGGGCACCCCCTGTGGTGTTTTAACGGGGATGACGATGCCACCCGTTGCGGACGCAAGGGTGCAGACAACGCTGCGGCTTTAGCAAAAATCATGTCTGAGCTGTTCAAGGGAGAGGAAGAGGAGTTCATCCGTATCAAACCATGGGATGGATTCTCCATGTACAACCCCCCAAGCTGGGTTAGTTATATCTTCTAACTCCCATTCTTCCCGCATTCTGTTGCAGGTACTCACCTTGCCATTTTACAGCAGGAACTGCGAAAAGCCATAAGGGAGGTCAACAGCCTATCCCCACAACCAGAGGACCCCGACAGGGCCCTTGGTCCCAGACTCGAAGAAGATCCGGACATATTAGTGGAGCTGATAGACCGGCAGTTTTATCAATTGAGCTGTGACAGCGCCATGGTGGCCATTACGGCCGACTATCCCGGACTGCTCCCTGCGTCGCTTGTTATAAAAACCAAAATCCCGACTCCGAAAACTAGGATCCCCTTTTAGACACTTCACCTACCATATACATATGGTGTTTTACAGGGAAGGCATTTGGGACGCCGCACCAAACCCGCAACAACTCGTCAACAAGAAGCGCCGAGGCCGGGTAGGCCAAAAAGGAAGGCGGTCAGGATGGACACCTCGGGGCAGAGGTATGAAAAGACCCCGCTCCGTGGTTGTCGTCTCTCTCAAAATGTAATGATGTTCGTGTTTCTTTGACAGAAAAAACGCTCGCCGGAATATGTTTGGTGAGGCTGCCGATCATGCCTCCACCAGTCGGGCTCCAGGGCCGGACACAAAGGCGGAAGCTGACATGGGGCGGACGCCGGATACTCCCCCTACAGAGGATGCAGATAGACTATCCGCTACAAATTCAGAAGTGGAGAGCGCCATGAATCATAGGCGTCGCCGGGCCGTACTCCGTGACGCTTGCTTCTCACCAGAGGCATTTGATGCCTTCAATTCTGGAGACGCGTACCTCCGTGCTGCTCAAAATGGTCTAGCCAGAGCCACGGAATAGTATGTAAGGGATGTACGGGTAAGCAAATCTGACGATTATATGTATCAGTAGCCCCTCAGACTTGAAACAGTTAGAAGAACTGATTTAAGGATCATCTATTGTGCAGGTTCTTACAGAGAAGAATACTCTACTGTCACAGGAGCTGGACGAATGCAAGACCCAACTTCGGGCTGCCATTGCCGCATTGAAGGAACCTAAAAAGTCCCCAGCTGGTAACATTTGTTTCAAAGAATTATATGTACCATATAGCGTGCGACGTGGCTGCAGATCTAACAATAGATATTGCAGATGAATCTAGAGAGAATCCGGAGGACCAGCATGTCGTACGACAACTAAAGGCTGGCGAACGAGTGCTAACTGAGGTCAGGAGGGAGAAAACAATCTCCAAGACGCCAATACCACGCTGAGCGTGGAACTAAAAGATGTTCGAGCCCAGCTTGCGGACTCCGAGAAGGAGAATAAGCGGCTTCGACGCGGCATTTTCAGTAAGTGCTTGAACGATCCCTTAAAAAAGGGGTCGCCGGAGAAGCCGACTAACAGAGTTATGTCTCCAGGTATGCTGACGGGTCGTCCCGCAGAGGAGATGCCCGGGTCTGCAGGTGATCTTCTATCTGAGCTGTCACAACTGCACGAACAAGTTCGGCAGGTGATGCAAGGTGTTGCCCAGGCCTTGTGGCTAGCCGTCTCCCTGCCAGAAGGCATTGGAGAGCTTGCGGAGAAGCTCAAGGTAGCACGGCGGGGCTTCCGATTATGGAAGATATCGGCCTGCCATCGAGGTGCCAGGGAAGCCTGGGCCATGGTGAAGACGCGGTATACCAAGACTAACCCGAACCACATGGCCGAGGTCGGACCTGTGGGGCCCGATGGGAAAGAGATCCCCGTTAGCTTAGTGTATGGGCAAGTAGAATTAGCCGCAAAGTATTCCCAACATGATTGTAGGCTAGACCGCCTGTTGGATGGTATAGAAGAATTTAGTCAGTCTACATGACTATGTAATTAAAGTGACATGTATAATGCCTTCTAGACGGATTGTAGATCATTTGTCATGGCGAACCTTTTCGCTTTAACCTCGGGACCCGATAGTTCGGAGTGTGTCCGAATACCCGCTCAGTTATATAAGAACCAGGGTATGCGTGGAAACCAAACGTAGGGGTCATTAGTGCTTGAACAGACAAGTGCCCAACTAGTTATGTTACATTACATGGGTAGTAAGAAACATCTTCCAGGGAGAATAGTTCCGTTAGGGGTTCCTTTCCCTGGGTACGCATGCCCTAAAGTGCATGTCCGGACTGCGAGCGGAGACGCAGGCAAAAACATCTGGGGGCATATGTGGAAAGTAAATAAAAATCATCTTTTGTTCGCCGACCGAATATTCCCTTAAGAACGCTAGCTTTCGGCTTCACCCAGTCTGAGGTACACATCCGGCTGACCCGGCAGTAACAATCACTGAGGTGCTCCCCTTATGCCCTAGCTGAATTAACGGGAACGTAGGGTATAAATACAAGAGCCAGGCAACCCAGCTTGGCCAAAACTTAAGTCATATCGATGCATATAATGGCGAAGAAAAGGTACATGCGGAAGAATAACACATGTGCAGGGCATGAAGCCTAGATAGATAATTAAGCTTCTGTGTAAGAAGCCCCCAGGTATAAGGAGCGCGGTTAGCGCGTCTATAGTGTGCAAGTGAGGCACAAGTTGGCCCTTGAAGGCCTTGAGAAAGAATAAAAGAAAGAAAGAGAAAAAAGGGCAGATAATGTATATGCAAAAAATGGACAGAGGAAGGAGACGAACATAGAGTCCGGCACTAGGCGTAGAATCTTCGGAGTCTGGCTGCGTTCCATGGGTTTGGCTCAAGTCGATTATTCGATGCATCCCGCAGACAGTATGCTCCACTGGTTAGAACTTGGTCGATAATGAAGGGACCTTTCCATTTCGGCTCGAGCTTGGTCTTTTTCTTCTCCGCAGGCGTAGAACTAACTCACCAACGTTATAAGTTTTGGCCCGTACTTCTCTGCTTTGGTATCTGCGAGCCTATTGCTGATAGAATGCGGAACGGGCTTTTGCCACGTCGCGCTCCTCCTCCAGGGTGTCCAGACTGTCCTGCCGATCGAGCTCGGCTTCTCTTTCTTCGTACATGCGCACTCGAGGTGAGTCATGAATTATGTCGCCGGGAAGAACTGCCTCTGTGTCGTACACCATAAAGAAGGGTGTGTATCCAGTAGTGCGATTCGGCGTGGTCCGCAGCCCCCAGAGTACGGAGTCGAGCTCCTCTACCCAGTGCGTGGTAGACTCCTTTAAGGACTGCACTAGTCTGAGTTTAATGCTGCTCATGATAACACTAGTTGCTCGCTCAACTTGGTCGTTGGTTTGTGGGTGATAAACGGAAGCATAATCGAGCTTGATGCCCATGTTGATGCACTAGAGTTTTACCTCGTTGGCCGTGAAGTTTGTGCCATTGTCATTGATGATGTTGTGGGGGACGCCATAACGGTGTACGACCCCGGATATGAAGTATATCACCGGTCTGGATTCGGCTGTTTTAACAGGTTTGGCTTCTATCCATTTGGTGAATTTATCCACCATGACCAGTAAGTATTTTTTCTTATGGGTTCCCCCTTTAACGGGTCCAACCATGTCAAGCCCCTAGACCGCGAAAGGCCAGGTAATGGGGATTGTTTGGAGGGCAGTGGGTGGCATATGGCTTTGGTTTGCAAAAAGCTATCAACCGGTGCAGCGTTGGACCAAGTCCTGTGCGTCTGCCCGGGCTGTCGGCCAATAAAAACATGTATGGAAGGCCTTGCTTACAAGGGCCTGGGCTGCAGCGTGGTGACCGCCGAGTCCGGCGTGAATTTTTGCAAAAAGCTTCCGCCCTTCCTCATCGGAGATACACCTTTGAAGGACTCCGGTAGTGCTTTTCTTATATAGCTCTCCCTCGTGGACCCTGTAGGCTTTAGATCGCCGCACTATGTAGCGTGCCTCATTTTGGTCCTTGGGAAGTTCCTTCCTAGTTAGATAGGCCAGGAATGGTTCTGTCCACGGGGCAATGATGGCCATTATTACATGGGCTGAAGGTGTTATTTCGGTGGCAGAGCCTTCGATTATGTCAGAGTGTTCGGTTTCGGGCATTTTGGCCGGGTCCGGATTATTGTTACTGGTGTCCCCCTCCCATACCACGGATGGCTTAAACAACCTCTCCAAAAAAATGTTGGGGGGGACCGCATCGCGTTTTACGCCGATGCAGGCGAGGATATCCGCAACCTGATTGTTTTCCCGAGCCACATGGTGAAATTCGAGCCCCTCGAACCGAGCTAACATCTTCAGGACGGCATTTCGATAGGCCGCCATCTTCGGATCCTTGGCATCAAGTCTCCATTTATTTGGGATATTGCCAGGTTCGAATCCCCACGCACCTCTAGGCATTGAATGCCCATGGAAACTGCCATCCGGAGACCATGCACATGGCTTCGTATTCGGCTGCATTGTTGTAGTCTGTATACAGTATCTGCAGTATGTATTGAACTGTATCTCCAGTTGGGGACGTCAGGACGACGCCAGCCCCTAGACCAGCCAGCATTTTGGAGTCGTCGAAGTTCATGATCCAATTGGAGTGTGCGCCATACTCTTTAGGGAGTTTGGCTTCCATCCATTCGGCGACAAAAGTCGGCCAATACTTGCGATTTAATTGCTCGTCGAGGTTTGTATGTTATGTCGAACGGGAGGAGCTCAATGTCCCATTTGGCAATCTGGCCCGTGGCGTCAGGGTTGTTTATAATATCATTAAGTGGCACTTCCGAGGCTACTGTAATTGATTACTCTTGAAAGTAGTGTCGCAGCTTCCGGGATGCCATGAATACCGCATAGGCTATCTTTTGATAATATGGGTACCGTGATTTGCATGGAGTGAGGACAGTGGATACATAATATACCGACTTTTGAAGAGGGAATTTATGTCCGTCCGCTTCTTGTTCGACGACGAGCACTGCGCTTACAACCTGATGAGTTGCCGCATTGTACAATAGCATTGGTTCGCCAATGTTTGGCGCGGCCAGGATTGGGTTGGTTGCCAGTATTGCTTTTATTTCTTCTAATCCGGTTGTGGCAGCGTCCGTCCACTCGAAGTGTTCGGTGCGCCGAAGGAGGCGATAAAGGGGTAATGCCTTTTCTCCTAAGTGGGAGATAAAGCGGCTTAGAGCCGCCACACATCCAGTTAATTTCTGGATTTGTTCGAGGTCTGTTGGGGTAGCCAACTGTGACAAAGCTCGGATTTTGGCCGGATTAGCTTCAATCCTCTACTGGAGACAATGAAGCCCAAGAGCTTTCCGGCTGGTACGCCGAAAGCGCATTTTTGCAGATTGATCTTGATGTCGTATGTTTGGAGGTTGTCGAATGTGTGCCTCAAGTCGTCTATTAGAGAGTCGACATGTTTGGTTTTGATGACCACATCATCTACGTATGCCTCTACTGTTTTGCCGATTTGTTTCTCCAGACATGTCTGAATCATCCGCTGATATGTTACGCCGGCGTTTTTGAGCCCAAAAGGCATTGTCTTGAAACATAAGGGGTCGTATGGTGTGATAAATGCCCTTGCGGCTTGGTCGGACTCCGCCATCTTGATTTGGTGGTAGCTGGAGTATGCGTCAAGGAAACATAATGACTCGTGTCCTGTGGTAGCATCGATAATTTGATCGATGCCGGGGAGGGGGAAGGGATCCTTTGGGCAGGCCTTGTTGAGGTCCTTGAAATCGACACATAGGCGCCAGAATTTGTCCTTCTTTGGTACCATCACCAGATTTGCTAGCTAGTCCGGGTGTTTTATTTCTCTAATGAATCCGGCCTCTAATAACATGGCTAGTTCCTCTCCCATAGCTTGTCCTTTAGGTTCAGAGAAACGCCGAAGAGCCTGCTTGACCGGCTTGAATCCTTTTAGGATATTGAGGCTGTGCTTGGCCAGCCTGCGTGGGATTCCTGGCATGTCTGAGGGGTGCCAGGCGAATATGTCCTAATTCTCGCGCAGGAACTCTCGTAGTGCGGCGTCCACGGCGGGGTTTAACTGTGCCCTGATGGAGGCTGTTTTTGTAGGGTCTGTTGGGTGGACTTGGAATTTGACTATTTCATCCGCTGGTTTAAAAGAGGTGGACTTGGATCTCTTGTCAAGTATCACGTCGTCTCTGTCCACTGTGGAGCATAGCACAGTTAATTCCTCGGCCGAAAGGGCTTCGGATAGTGCCTCGAGGGCCAATGCGGTTGTTTTGTTTTCGGCGCGGAGTGCTGTGTCCGGATTACTAGCAAGAGTGATGATTCCGTTGGGCCCGGACATTTTGAGCTTCATATTCCCATAATGGGGTATGGCTTGGAAGATCGTGAACGCCTCCCGTCCTAAAAGGGTGTGGTATCCACTACTAAACAGGGCCACTTGGAATGTAATTTCTTCGGACCTATAGTTCTCCGGCGTGCCGAATACCACATCTAGCGTGATTTTCCCAGCACAGCGTGCTTCCCGACTGGGGATGATTCCTCTGAAGGTTGTGCTGCTTTGCTTAATGCGGTTCCAGTCTATTTCCATTTTTTGAAGAGTTTCCTCATAGATGAGGTTTAATCCACTTCCGTCGTCCATGAGTACTTTGGTGAGTCGAAAGTCGTCCACAATTGGACTGAGGACCAGTGCAGCTGGTGCTCAGGCTATTCGGAATTTAGGTTCGTCATTGGCATTGAAGGTAATAGCTGTGTCACTCCATGGATTCATTGCTGCCACGTGGCAGACTTCGGCGAGGCTGCTGAGTGTTCGCTTGCACCTATTATTTGATGTGAAGGTTTCGAAGACTGTTAATACTGTATTGTTATCCCCGGGATGGTGCTTTATGGCATTTGGGATGAGAAGATCCTCACCACTTTTGGCCACCTGCCGAAGTATCCAACATGCTCCAAGGCTATGTGTTGGTATGGTATCCGCTGTACTATGAATCTTGCAGGGTTCGTTAAGCCATCCCTCCAATATGGTTCCATGCCCTGTAGAGGGTTTTTGTTTCTTTGTAACTAACTCGGGTGTCTTATGATATTGCACCCTTTTACTTCAAACTGGGTGTATATTCCGAGCCGTATTATCCCAAAATTCCGTTTCGGTTTTCCAAGCACTTTCCATCGCACAGTACTTTTGTACTATGGACGCCAAGTCAGCGAAGCGTGATATGTCACGGTGACTTAAGGCGTTAAGTATTCCCTTGTCCGTGCAATTATTGCAGAAAAAAGAGACCGTGTCTTCCTCGCAACAGTCCTTAACCTTGTTCATCACAAGGAGGAATCTGGCCCAGTAATGATGTAGTGTTTCATGGGGCTCTTGCCTGATGTGGGAAAGATCGTTTATGTCTGGGTGGGTGGGTGGAATTGAGTCCAAACCCCTACTCGATCTGAGACCCAGGGGCCGAGGAGTTTCCAATCTTGGAAGCTAGGGTTCTGGAGTGTTACCCGATAAGTCTGGCCTGCTGCCTGACTCTAGGTTCAGGACTTGGGTGATGTCCTCCTATAAACGGGTATCCGGCTCGGAGAGCTCAGGAATCCGGACATAGTTAGTTCTCAACATAGAGGAAGAATCGCCGCATTGTTCCTCCACCACCGCAATATGATGGGTGACCCGTGGCGAAATTAATCTCCCTTTGATCGGGTTTAAGCCCAATCCGATCGTAGTCTGTAGCGACTCCCAAGGCGGCGATATATCCAAGAGCTCGTTTAGGGAAGAGAGTTCCATTGGATCCATCTGCTCGGCGAATTCCGAGCCGACGTGGATGCTGTTTTTGATGACCCGAGAAGTCATCGTCGGTGCAGCGGCCCAACTGGCGGTCATGATGAAACTACCAAGCCGGAGAATTTGGCCGATAGCCAGGGCCCCTCCGGCGGTAATGTTTTTTAACAACGAGACGAGGCATCCTTCCTTATGGCGACGGCAAAGTGGAACTCCCAATGAAAGCACCAATGTCGGTGTCAAAACCGGCGGATCTCGGGTAGGGGGTCCCGAACTATGCGTCTAAGGCGGATGGTAACAGGAGGCAGGGGACACGATGTTTTACCCAGGTTCGGGCCCTCTTGATGGAGGTAAAACCCTACATCCTGCTTGATTATTCTTGATAATATGAGTAGTACAAGAGTTGATCTACCACGAGATCGGAGAGGCTAAACCCTAGAAGCTAGCCTATGGTATGATTGTATGTCGTCCTACGGACTAAAACCCTCCAGTTTATATAGACACCAGAGGGGGCTAGGGTTACACAAGGTCGGTTACAATGGAGGAGATATACATATCTGTATTGCCTAGATTGCCTTCCATGCGAAGTAGAGTCTCATCCGGACATGGGACGAAGTCTTCTATCTTGTATCTTCATAGTCCAACAGTCCGGCTAAAGGATATAATCCGGCCGTCCGGACACCCCCTAATCCAGGACTCCCTCACTGCGCGTAGTACTTTGTTTCAATAACTAATAGATTTTTGCAATAAGTATGTGAGTTCTTTATGACTAATGTTGAGTCCATGGATTATACGCACTCTCACCCTTCCACCATTGCTAGCCTCTCTAATACCGCACACCTTTCACCGGTATCATACACCCACCATATACCTTCCTCAAAACAGCCACCATACCTACCTATTATGGCATTTCCATAGCCATTCCAAGATATATTGCCATGCAACTTACCACCGTTCCATTTGTTATGACACATTTCATCATTGTCATATTGCTTTGCATGATCATGTAGTTGACATCGTATTTGTGGCAAAGCCACCTTTATAATTCCTTCATACATGTCACTCTTGATTCATTGCATATCCCGGTACACCGCCAGAGGCATTCACATGGAGTCATATTTTGTTCCAATATCGAGTTGTAATTCTTGAGTTGTAAGTAAATAAAAGTGTGATGATCATCATTATTAAAGCATTGTCCCAAGTAAGGAAAGGATGATGGAGACTATGATTCCCCCACAAGTCGGGATGAGACTACGGACAAAAAATAAAAAAAATAGAAATAAAAGAGAGGCCTAAAAAAGGCCCAATAAAAAATGAGAGAAAAAGAGAGAAGGGACAATGTTACTATCCTTTTACCACACTTGTGCTTCAAAGTAGCACCATGATCTTCATGATAGCGAGTCTACTGTGTTGTCACTTTCATATACTAGTGGGAATTTTACATTATAGAACTTGGCTTGTATATTCCAATGATGGGCTTCCTCAAAATGCCCTAGGTCTTCGTGAGCAAGCGAGTTGGATACACACCCATTTAGTTTCTTTTTGAGGTTTCATACACTTATAGCTCTAGTGCATCCGTTGCATGGCAATCCCTGCTCACTCACATTGATATCTATTGATGGGCATCTCCATAGCCCGTTGATATGCCTAGTTGATGTGAGACTATCTTCTCCTTTTTGTCTTCTCCACAACTACCATTCTATTCCAGGCTCACGCTCATATATTGCGTGAAGATTGAAGAAGTTTGAGAACATCAAAAGTATGAAACAATTGCTTGGCTTGTCATCGGGGTTGTGCATGATTTAAATACTTTGTGTGATGAAGATAGAGCATAGCCAGACTATATGATTTTGTAGGGATAACTTTCTTTGGCCATTTTATTTTGAGAAGACATGATTGCTTTGTTAGTATGCTTGAAGTATTATTATTTTATGTCAATATTAAACTTTTGTCTTGAATCTTTGGGATCTGAACATTCATTCCACACTAAATAAAATTACATTGAGAATTATGCTAGGTAGCATTCCACATCAAAAATTCTGTTTTTATCGTTTACCTACTCGAGGACAAGCAGGAATTAAGCTTGGGGATACTTGATACGTCTCCAGCGTATCTATAATTTTGATTGTTCCATGCTATTATATTATCTATTTTGGATGTTTAATGGGCTTTAATATAACTTTTTATATTATTTTTGGGACTAACCTACTAACCAAAGGCCCAGTGCAAATTGCTGTTTTTTGCCTATTTCAGTGTTTCGCAGAAAATGAATATGAAACGGAATGAAACCTTCGGGAGAGTTATTTTTGGAACAAACATGATCCAGGGGACTTGGAATCGAGGAGGCAACGAGGCAGGAGGGCGCGCCCCCACCCTCGTGGGCCCCTCGCAGCTCCACCGACCTACTTCTTCCTCATATATATATATATATATATATATATATATATATATATATATATATATATATATATATATATATATATATATATATATATATATACCCCCAAAACATCTAGGAGAACCACGAAACCCTATTTCCACCGCCGCAACATTCTGTACCCGTGAGATCCCATCTTGGGGCCTTTACCGACGCTTCGTCGGATGGGGAATCGATCACGGAGGGCTTCTACATCAACACCGTAGCCTCTCCGATGATGTGTGAGTAGTTTACCACAGGCCTTCGGGTCCATAGTTATTAGCTAGATGGCTTCTTCTCTCTCTTTCGATCTCAATACAAGGTTGTCCTCGATTCTCTTGGAGATCTATTCGATGTAATTCTTTTTCCGGTGTATTTGTCGAGATCCGATGAATTGTGGGTTTATGATCAAGATTATCTATGAACAATATTTGATTCTTCTATGAAATCTTTTATGCATGATTTAATATCTTTGCAAGTCTCTTCGAATTATCAGTTTGGTTTGGCCTACTAGATTGATCTTTCTTGCAATGGGAGAAGTGCTTAGCTTTGGGTTCAATCTTGCGGTGTCCTTTCCCAGCGACAACAGGGGCAGCAAGGCACGTATTGTATTGTTGCCATCGAGGATAAAAAGATGGGGTTTATATCATATTGCTTGAGTTTATCCCTCTACATCGTGTCATCTTGCCTAATGCGTTAGTCTATTCTTATGAACTTAATACTCTAGATGCATGCTGGATAGCAGTCAATGTGTGGAGTAATAGTAGTAGATGCAGAATCATTTTGGTCTACTTGTCGCGGACGTGATGCCTATATACATGATCATGCCTAGATATTCTCATAATTATTCGCTTTTCTATCAATTGCTTGACAGTAATTTGTTCACCCACCGTAGAATTTGCTATCTTGAGAGAAGCCACTAGTGAAACCTATGGCCCCCGGGTCTATTTTCCATCATATTAATATCCCGTCAACAAGCTATTTCTGTCGATGTTTATTTTGCAATCTTTGCTTTCAATCTATATCATAAAAATGCCAAAAATATTTATCTTATTATCTCTATCGGATCTCACTTTCGTAAGTGACCGTGAAAGGATTGACAACCCCTTTTTATCGCGTTGGTTGCGAGGTTCTTGTTTGTTTGTGCAGGTATGAGGCACTTGCGTGTAATCTCCTACTGGATTGATACATTGGTTCTCAAAAATTGATGGAAATACTTACGCTACGTTGCTGCCTCACCCTTTCCTATTCAAGGGAAAACCAACGCATGCTCAAGAGGTAGCAACGACGTATTTATTTACGGTGTAGATTCACTCATTTTGCTCCGTATGTACTCCATCTCGGTGTAGTCTAGTCACTTGTTGAAATATCTAGAAAGGAAAATACCCGTTTCTGGTTTACAAGGCTATACTAGCAAGTACTACAATAGTGGGCTCACATAGCAATTTTGTCTCATGCAAGAGCCTGGCTATATGCGTGCTCCAAGGTTCGCAACTGCCATGTTCAGGTTGCACTTGACTCTTCACCTCTTCGAGAAGACGAACAATGATGTTAGTACTACTTCTACAGTATCAAATCCACTGTTGCATGTCCATCCACCGTGTGCGGGAGGGATAGCCTGTTGTAGGACTCTATAAGGCTAGTTGTAATGGGAGTACTATAATAGGTAGTACTCCCTCCGTTCCTAAATATTTGTCTTTCTAGATATTCCAACAAGTGATTACATAGGGAGCAAAAAGAGTGAATCTACACTCTAAAATATGTATATATACATCCGTATGTGGTAGTCCATTTGAAATATCTAAAAAGACAAATATTTAGGAATGGAGGGAGTATCATGCATGCCAACTAGGCAAATTTGATGAGGTGGCATAGAAGTAAATGAAGAAAGAGAGGGTTGAGTATCATATCATGATACCGTATCATATTAAATGTTGTGCTAATATGTGTCATGCATGCCAATAAATGAAGTCATCGATGATACTAACATATGATACTATTCACTACGGATGTGTAGTATCATACACTAGTATCATATGCATGATACTAGTATTCCATTACGACCAGCCTAAGCAAAAGCCCGTCCTCGTCTGTGAGCCATCATGCGCATGGGCGAGGGAGAAGGTGTGTTGTAGTAAAATCAAGCTTCTCCTCGTTGTACGAGTTGACGCGACACATCATAGCACTGGCACCACATGGTTTCCTCTAAACTTGGCTGAAAGACCCGCAGTGTACACTACTCCATTTGCTGCAACCTCTAACATTTACCCCACCACAAATTAAAATATATATTCCTGTCTTGACTAGATGAGCATGCAAACTACAATCACCAGGATGACAGGTAGGGCCAGAAGATTATTTTAATAAATAAAAAATCATGGAGCCGACCCTAATGATTTTAAGCTTACAGGCACGGTACACGCTATCCTAGACTACTCTACACATGAAACTGCCACACGAGCGTCCGGGTTGCGCTTGGCTCTTCGCCTCTTTGGGAACTCAATAAATGATGGAGTAGTACTATAGTGGAGGAGTACTACAGTATGCTTTTGGCCATCTAACACCGGTTGAACTGCTGCATGTCCACCGCGTGCGGGAGGGAGAGCGTGTAGCGAACAAAAGCTTCTCCTAGTCCAGCCAGCCACCACGCTCATGGGCGAGGGAGGGATGCAGCTTCATTGACTTACTGCTCCTGCCTTTGCATGTATGACAGGTGGGCCCAACAGGTGGGTGGCCCACCTGTCATGCAGCCAAAGGCAGGTGCGCAAGGAAGAGGGTGTTGTAGTAATCAAACTTCTCGGTCTTGTACGAGTTGACGCGACACATCAAAGCACTTCACTAGATATATTTCAACAATTTGCATTTACTGATGCATTAATTACAACGCATGCATACGTGACTCTCCTTTTGATACTTGCATGTGTTGATTTACTCCGCCTTGAAGTAGTATGAATATGTGACGGTAAAGCTTTGTAACGCCCCGGCCCTAATAAAGCGAGAGATGGTTGTGCACGAGGAGGGCGAGATCATGCAGACGGAATAGGACCCGACGATGGATCTCTCTATTGTCTCGATGGACCTCACCTTGCTCCACTGCCCCTTGTTCCTCTGCCCCTTGAAGCCGCCAGTGTATGAGGTTCGAATACACCTCGTCCGTTCAGCTGATCGAGCAAGGTGCATGTTTCTTGATTGATGTGATGTTTGATTGATTTGTGTACTGCAAGGGGGGCACCTATCCTGCATGGACTACCGCGTCGAGCGCCCCGGGAACCAGCGGCAGTGCCAAAAGTGCGAGCGCGGCGGTGGCTTCGACGTGCGGAACACGGCAGTGGACGCTGTCCTCTCCTCGGTGAGGGTGCAGTGCCTGCACGAAGGCTGTGGGCTCTATGTCACTTACCACAAGCTCGCTGATCACCAGAGCGTGTGTGTGCTCGCGCCCTACAAATTCCCCGTGCCCGTCTGCGGCTACGAAGCCCCGTCGCTGGCGCTCTCCCACCACATCAGAACTGTGCATCCCATGCCCGTCCACAGAATCCAATACGGCAAGGTGCTCCAGCTACAAGTGCCACTCTCGGAGCCACGACTCTTGCTATTCGCGGAGGAGGACGGCCGCGCGTTTTTCTTGGTTGGCAGCGTGCTCAACATCGGCGCGCCTATGGCCGTGTAGGTCGTCTGCATCAGAGCGGGGTCATCCCCACTGCCGCACTACGTGGCCAAGCTGTGGGCGAACGGCTCGTCGGGGGAGCCCAAAGGCAGGACCATGCCGTCAAGGTGGAAATGGAGGTGACAAGCGGTAAGGATCCCGACGACGTCACCGTGCAGGAGATGACCTTCTTCACAGTTCTGCCCAAGCTACTGGCCGAGGCTAAGCTGCTGTCGCTCCACATTCAGATTGACAAGCTCACGTCCTAAATGATTCTACAGTGCCTTCTATTTATCTTAGTAATATGCTAATGTAGGGGTTATCTCAGTCTACTTTAACTTAAGAGATGGTTGGTTTTGGTGGCGATGCAGTAATTACTTCGACATCAGATCAACAGTTAAAGTAATTTCCAACAGTCGAATGGATATTTTGTGTCTGTTGGATATAATGATCCTTTGGGTAAGAAGTATACCAACTTATATGCGTTTTTGTTCAAGAAGTGTTGCATACTTGTGCGTGTTGATGCGACACATCAAAGTAGTACTGCTACTACTAGTAGTACTCCCTCCGATCCTAATTTCTCTGCGCATAAGTCGAGTCGCAGATACCAAGGAGGGCCTAGTTGTGTCTATACTTGGACAACCCACCCAACTGTGCACCAGGCAGAGGAAGCTCATGTCGTGTTGGTGCCGTGTGCTGCCCGCACATTAACCAAAACCTTGCGCCTCCAGCTTACCCTCCTCGTTTTAAAATTCTCAATCTCAAGGTCAAGGAGCAATGTGAAACCTATGATAGAGCCAATCAGATGGTTGAGAACACTACAATTTGTAGCTACAGATGCGTGTGCGTGAGAGGACGAGTGCGTGTGTGCACCTCTTCTCTTCCTGTATAATGTACTAAACTCAGAGTACAAGTGTATGTGGGTGGCATCGACCTAGGGAGCTAGAGATGGTGCATGCGAGAAGTCCCGAGAGATAGGTGTGTGTGTGGAAAAGAGGGAGAGAGATGATATGTGTCGATGTAATGTGTGTGAAAAAAGACTAGTCTATAGCTCGCCACGAGGCTATTCCTATCGAACACCCCAATAACCATAAAATATGTATCCGACAGTGGCAGTTATTGCATGTACACAGCGGTAGAAAAAGAAGTACCATTGCATATGCTACACCACGGCCGAGAACACATGCCCACGTTATGCCATCCGGGAATGGTGCCGCACTTCGAAACTAGAACCGTCAATAAATTTTGAGCTTGCGTCTCGTCACATTCCAAATTACTACCACACTATATTTAATTGCATACCTGTTCACACTGATCACAACCTAAACGGTTTCCCACTTAGGAGCGTATTAGTACTACTCGGTTATAAATACTACTATACTAAGATGACTGCACATTCCTCCTCAACTCCTCATCCACAAAAAACAATCAAGTCATTCAACATCGTTCCCTTGCGTCTGCCATGGCCAGCATGAGTTCTGTGTCAACAGATTTCCACCAGGGAGAGGCGAGAATGGAAGAGGAAGCACGAGATGTCCCGCTTCGCCGTGAAAGCAGCCGACATGTCCAGCCACGCAGCAGTAGTAGCACAGAGGTCCCACCGTGCCGCCGAAGCAGCACAGAGATCCCACCGCGCCGTCGATGTACCAGACTGGTCTTGCCATGCCACGGAAGCAGCAGAGATGTCCCACCATGCCACCAAGTAGCACGGAGGTCCCACCGCGCCGCAGTGGCCTAGGAAAATTTCTCGCCGGCAGGCGAGGACTCTTACAGACACATGCATGCGATCGTCCGTAGCCAGATGGATTAGATCTCTGGCTGGGCGAGGTTGCAGGACGAGTCTACCGGCATCATTCGACAACTAGGGGAGGGCAATGCGAAGCTCCGGGCCGAGCGTGACCTTTTGAGGTTGAAGACTGCCGGAAGGGTGAAGCAGGCGGAGGAGACTGTTGCCTTGTTGCAGAGGACAGGCGTCATCGTCAAGAAACTTATGGACAAGAATGCCATGCTCCGCATTGAGCGCAAAAGGCTGGTGGAGGAATCCAAGGATGCTGCCAAGCAGCGTATTAAGGACATGAAACTGATGAAAGAGATCATCGCCGCTCGCTGCGAGAACTAGTCTCCGCGACCTGCAGCTCATAAAGAAAGTGGAGATCAGCGAGCTAGTTCGTTGTATGCGTCTTCCTTCTTCTTTTTCCCTTATTTATTTTGGGCAAAGCTGCATGTGGATTTTTTAATTATCTCTCTCATTATGTAAGAGAATTATTATCCACTCTCGTCGTCCTTATATATATTCACCAGTCTTGCTATAAGTCGCAGTAGATGCTATATAGGTCCATCGGATCTTACATCAAGATCCATGCAAAATTTCTTTTCAGATTTTCTTTTTTCTCTATTAAATCTTAGTCGAGGGAGACATAGGCACGTTGTTAAACAGACCTTGGGAGAGAGGTGGACGGCAGATGGAGGTGAAAGGGCTCTCCTCCTGATAAGCACGCGTAGGGGTCTGATCGCACGCCTCCCGTACTCAAAGAGCTACCCTGCACGATGCCTCCTAGCTAATAAAAAAGGGACGTGTGGCTGCACGTAAATGGTAAATTGAACGCCCACGGTTTCAATAATACTCGTGTTTCCGATTGTAACATGACATCACTTGTTCCAAAATGACTTTGTTGATTGTTAATGTGTGCGCCTCCGCAAATCGGATAGCAAAATTACAACAGCATGTTGGTGCCATGTCATGACACCAAGCCAAGTTTCATGATTTTCATGCGTGTTTTGGATTTACAGGAATTAAAAAACCAAGTTTCTCAATGTTTCCAGCTGAGCCAGGACGCCCAGATGTTTGAATTTCATTCCCATTTCTTGCATGGGACCTAGAAATTCACCTGAGGACACACATGTGATTTTTAACCAACTTTGGTGCACATGAGCATGTGCTTGTAGTTCAAATTTGAATTATGCACATTAAATGACCAGAAACTCAATTAATGTATAAAAAAGGCCAAGCGAACCCGGAATAATTCCAAAATTTAATAGGGCACTCATGTAGTTCTATGTTGCCTCTGTAAAGAAACTCAAGGGGGGCAGAGTATTTCGTTCCACACTCAAAGGTGACACGTTCCCTCTCAAAACCACGAGCCTTCTTGAGAGAAGCTCCGGTTTTCAAGAAGCCTATACCAAAACTTGTTCCTATTCGGACAATTTTTTTACCACAACATGGTAGTACCATGACATGACACCATGCAAAGTTTCATGATTTTCAGGCGTGCTTGGATTTACAAGAATTTGAAAACTAAGTTTCTCAATGTTCTCGGCCGAGCCACGATCCAGATGTTTGAATTTCATTCCCATTTCTTGCATGGGACCTAGAAATTCACTCGAGGACACACATGTGATTTTTCAACCAACTTTGGTGCATGGGAGCATGTCCTTGTAGTTCAAATTTGAATTATGCACATTAAATGACTAGAAACTCAATTAATGTATAGAAAAGGCCAAAAGAACCCGGAATAATTCCAAAATTCAACAGGGCACTCATGTAGTTCTATGTTGCCTCTGTAAAGAAACTCAAGGGGGGAGCAGCATATATCGTTCCGCACTCAAAGGTGACATGTTCCCTCTCAGAACCACGAGCCTTCTTGAGAGAAGCTCCGGTTTGCAAGAAGCTTATACCAAAACTTGTTCCTATTCGGCTAATTTTTTTACCACAGCATGGTAGTACCATGACATGACACCATGCCAAGTTTCATGATTTTCAGGCGTCTTTTGGATTTACAAGAATTTTAAAACCATGTTTCTCAATGTTCTCGGCCGAGCCACGGTGCCCAGATGTTTGAATTTCATCCCCATTTCTTGCATGGGACCTAGAATTTCACCTGAGGACACGCATGTGATTTTTCAACCAACTTAGGTGCACGGGAGCATGTGCTTGTAGTTCAAATTTCAATTATGCACAATAAATGACCAGAAACTCAATTAATGTATAAAAAGGGAAAACGAACCCGGAATAATTCCAAAATGTAACAGGGCACTCATGTAGTTCTATGTTTCCTCTATAAAGAAACTCAAGGGGGGGCAGTGTATATCGTTTCACACTCAAAGGTGACACGTTCCCTCTTAGAACCACGAGCCTTCTTGAGAGAAGCTCCGGTTTGCAAGAAGCTTATACCAAAATTTGTTCCAAATCGGCCCAATTTTTTACCACGTCATGTTAGTGCCATGACATGACACCATGCCAAGTTTCATGATTTCCAGGCGAGTTTTCAATTTACATGAATTTTAAAACCAATTTTCTCGATATTCTTGGCCAAGTCATGATGCAAAGATGTTTTAATTTGATTCCCATTTCTAGCATGGGACCAGAAATGCACCCAAGGACACACACGTGATTTTTCAACCAACTTTGGTGCACCGGAGCATGTGCTTGCAGTTCAAATTTGGATTATGCACATTAAATGTCCAAAAACTCAATTAATGTATAAAAAGGCCAAACAAACCCAAAATAATTCCAAAATTTAACAGGGCACTCATATAGTTCTATGTTGCCTCTTTAAACAAAATCAAGGGGAGGCAACGTATATCGTTTCACACACAAAGGTGACACGTTCCCTCTTGGAACCACGAGGCTTGTTGAGAGAATCTCCGATTTTGCAAGAAGCTTATACCAAAATTTGTCCCAATTCACCCAAAAAATATACATATGAAAACATGGTTTAGATTATTCCGAACACCTCGCTACCTAGACCAATATACTCTGATTTGAATTCAACATAAAATTGATACAAATATTTGAATTGGAGATCGTATGGTACATGTAGTTCATAGTGAAATATGATTACTGCTATATGCATGTTTTTTGTTATCAAGATAATATTTAAATTATTGTATAACTTGACAACAATCGTATTCAAATAAGGAAAATTGATTCAAATTTAGTCCATATGGTAGACAACAATATATATGTTCATAGGGTGGAGTAAAATGTTCATATATGATGGAAGATCGAAATGTAGGACTACATCCATTATAAACTGCAAGGTCGCCTAACGATATATTTGAATTCAACATAACATGGATTCAAAATTGAAATTTGAGATCGTGGCATTTGTAATCATATAAAAAGGGACATGACCCTTTATTTTGGTGGGAATTGATTTGTTTTTTGTTGTTGTTGAGGGAAGTGCGAATTGATTTGGTACTCTACAGGGTAATCTTGTTCTCCCGATTTTTTTACATTATTCTTGTAGTTTTTTCAATGACATCTATAGCAATATAGTAAAAGGGGACATGACTCTCGGGTGTCTTGTATGAATTATTTTTTGTACACGTTAAGTTTGTTCTGCCGAACAAGGAATCCGCGCCTTATTATCCCAAAATTTGCAACCTCAAATATCTTTTGTCTCATCTACTTTGAAACTCCCGCCTCTTCAACCTGCTTTGTGCCTTGTTATCCCGAAATTTCGACCCGCGCGAAAACTCCATCCTCATTTGAAATCGGTCTCGCAGCCCAAACACCCAAAATCCCCCTTCTACCCTCAACCGGAAATGTTGGCTCGACGTCATGGTGTCAAAACCGGTGGGGGTATGCTGGTAACTTATCCTACATTTTGGACAAGCGCGTACCTAAGCCATGGCCCCCTACCTTCCCCTTCGTCCCCCCATTCGTACACTGAGGCTGCCAAAACCCATGAAACCACACGCTCCTCCGTCGGCCTCCCGACCGCCGCCTAGCCGGAGAGTCTTCCCCAACGACGTCCTCCACCGCAATATCTCGCCGTCCCTCATCAGCCGCATCGGATGAGGATCCGTCGTCGATCTCGTCATCCCGCCGGATCAGCCGCCCCGTCCTCCACCTCCAAGGAGCTGCCCCGACGTTCGCCTCTTCTATCGCGCTACCTCCATCCCCACAGCGCCATCTTAACTTGCCCCACCGGAACCGTAGCACCCTCACCAATTCCTCCGATGAAGCCGAGGCCCACTCGGTGCCACCAAGGAGGTTCTGCACTCACCGCTGCATTTTATCTTTTATTCGATCTCATGGGGCTGCCGGTGCTCGATACCGAGCAGCGATGGCGGGTCTCCATCGACGGCGCTATCACCGGCCACTTCATCCACGACATCTCTCCCCCATGTCGTTGCTTCCTCGGCGGCGACTTCCACACTGGCACTAGTTGCAGCTGCTCCGGCTCTCGCTTGTGCTGCTGCTACTGCTGCTCCAGCTCTAGCTTGCGCTGCGGCTCTTTTCTTGCTGTCGGTCGCGCTGCTGCACTGCTCTTGTTGTCGTAAGTATTCCTGCTCTTCTCTGCTATTGCTGTCGGTCACGTTGCTGCTCTGCTCTTTCTCTCGTTCGTGTTGCTGCTCTGCTCTTGCTCTCGCTCATGCTGCTGCTACATGACCTCCGCCAGCTACAGGAGTTGCTGCTTTAGCACTTGTTCGCAGTGCTGCTGCACGACTTGCTCTCTGCTAGTGCATTCCCTGCTAGAGCGTCTGCTGATTTAGATCACTGCTTCTCTGCTACTAGTGCTCGAATGCCGTAAACATATATTGCAATGCTCTGCTACTAGTTCAATTAGTTTCGACAGTAAAATTCAGTTTCGACTGTAAAGTTCATTTTCTTCAATTAAGTTCAGAGTGAACAGAATTTACAGCATCTGTCAGAGCAGCCGTGGCGCGGCTGATTCGTTTTAAATCTAGCACTTTTTGGTGATGTATTTTAGATCTTCTATTGCAGATGATATTAGAGTCCCACTTCAGATTAATGTTGTCTGTCTTGTCCTGCTTCATCCTCGCCGCCGTACACCTCATCGGAGCTACTCCAATGACGGACCGTCCGTCATAGCGGAGCAGTACCCTCGACGTTGTTTCCAGTTGCCTCAGATCTTCTTCCCCGCCTCCGACAGTCACACCAGCATCACCATCCTCCACGTCCAACCCAATGATGCTAAGGTCGACAAGGCTATGCCAAAGAGGTTGTACACTTCTTGCATCACTTTGTTACTCTGCATTCATGTCGATCCCTCAGGGATCCTTTGCTATGGAACTACTTTGGTACTACTATTTGTGCATTTGGTTAGAAGGAGTGGAGCAAAGCAAAACTTGAGGATTTTTTCCTTTGGTGTCTCTTTCAAAGAAAAAACGTACGAATTTTAATATCCACTTGGACGTCCTTTTCAAATTAATATGCATGAAGAACATGACTAATTGCATTACTGGCATAATAATATTCTTTTTTTTCTTCATTTTCACGTGGTTTGACTTTAATTTGACCATGTTTCTCCATTCCTGTGTTCTTCCGATTCATGTGAACCAAACACCCAGGTTGACAGAAATCCGATGTTTCCAAATGCTCTATTTTGCACGGGCATTCCTATCCTATTCCTGTGTTTTTTCTGCCCTGCGTTTATAGAATCCTCCAATTCTAAGGAGCCCTTACAGATTTACTTCATTTTCAGACAAACGTCAAAGAAAACTCTATGTGTTATGTCTTGCTCCTGCCGTGTCGTCATCCACCCCACCTGAGGTGCACCAGCGACAAAAGCATTCACTGCGGCAGAGATTCCCCCTGCAGACTTTCTTTTGTCGCCTCAGATCATCTTCCCTGTTGCCGGCAGCCAGGCCAACTGCATTACCATCATCGACTGAGCAGATGACCTTGAGGACTACATAGTTCCGGAAGAGAGGTCGCAGTCTTCTGTGTTTGCTTACATTATACATCGGTTATTATTACCTGCTACTTTATCGTTCAAACTTGAGTTTTAAAATGCCCGTGGGTCTCATATCGAGGAGCAATGAATAGTATTTTTCTACTACCTGGTTCATCTCGGGTATTTTACGTGGTTCATGTTGGGTGGGCAACAAACATTAGATGATCCATTCTCTATCTTTTTAAAACTGAAGCTACAATCTACCTGCTATCATTAGTTTAGGATCTATCCACTCATTTGCTACCATTAGTCTTGATTTCTGCATGCACCCCTTAGGCCTTACAAGATCTAACTATTTTTATTATGCATGTCAGTTATTGTACACAATCGTACTAAACATGTAGAGAAAAAGGGAAGACCGTTGCGTGGGAATATAATGCCATGCAGACGTCGCTCCATGGTGTGCAAAGTGGGCCCCCTCCCGCCATTCTAGATTGTATTCCAGAGGAAGATAACTATTTAGATGGGGATTTAGAGGGAGCCGACCACTCCTATTTACCACCTGATGTGTTTGCTCTAACCTGCCATGCTGTTGTTGGTTATATCATGCATATGGCGCCTCGCATTGCTTACATTATACAACTTATGTGTCATCAGCTTAGTTTAGATTTGCTTTGTGTGAATGCCACCTGTTTGGTTTCTATATCATCACTACAAAAAAATACACTTCCGTGATGATACGTGTTTGTCACAGTAGGTCGCTTTTTTTTGTCATGCATGTACATCCATGACAAATTTATGACAGAATCAAGATAGTCATACCTGTGCTGTCATAGAAGTGTTCCATGACATTACCAAAATTATCATCATGGAAGTGTCCACTTCCATGATGATAAATCGCACGTCACAAAAGTGCTTTCGTCAAGGGTGACCGACACGTGGCATCCACCGTAACGGAACGCCATTAAGCTATCGGGTAGGGTTTTGGATCTGGTAACCCGTTAACAGCCCCGACCAATGGGAAATTTCCACGTGTAAAATTCTTATTGGCCGGACGAAACACGTGTCAGCTCGTCAGTGGGTCAGATAGGCGCCTATGATATGTCCACACGTGGCACGGCCCAACAGTGGCCCATTTAGCTTACAAATTCGGCCCGTTTGACTTGGTCAAAAGTTAACGGGCTGGCCCATGAAAAGCCTGTTAACGGTCTCTTTGCAAATAGCCCATTTTACGGCCCGTTAACTCATGGCCCTAAAGGAAATCGGACCAACAATGTCATGTGGGCCATCGAATATAATACCCACCCATTTCACTTTCGGCCCATGTATGGCCCACGACGTCTTTCGGCCCATATGAGGCCTTCATATCTTTCAGCCCATTACAGGCCCACGGTGAGTCTAGCCCATAATGAACAGTAATTTTCTTTATACCCATTAATGGCCCGTGATTTACATGGGCCGTTTCCAGCCCGTGTTAGCTTTCGGCCTATTGACGGCCCATACATTCTTGGGCTCCTTTTCGGCCCTCGATTACTTCCGGCCCGTTACTGGCCTGTTCCACTAATGGGCCAAATTCGGCACATGGCAAGAGTCGGCCCGTTACTGGCCTGTTACCCTAATGGTCCAAAATCGGCCCATGGCAAGAGTCGGCCCGTTTCTGGCCTGTTAACCCGTTGCCCCGTTTCTAGCCCGTCCTATATTCTGGCCCATTAACGACCCCGTTATGCCTGTGACAGAATTAAGCCTTTGCTGTCCTACGGCCTGTTAACGGCTTGTTACCATGCTGGGCCGATACCAATTACGCCTGATTATGGCACATGTAGACACATTTATCCGACGGCCCGAGGCCCACCGATTACAGGCCCATTTATCGACGGCCCGTAGGTGACCCATGGATCCTACGGCCCGTATATGGCCCATGGTAGTTGTGTCCACTAGCAAACCAGGGAAAAAGAAGACTAGGAAATAAATAAGGCCGAAACTAACGCTAGGCTATTAAGGCGATTGCATAGATTACAACCACTAGGCATCAAAGATCGCCGCCAGTGCAAATATAGGGAACACCCTACACTATACAAAAATGGCTTGCTATTTTCTTCAGGAGGTGGCTGCACGTTAAGAATACATTTTGTATTGCACGAAAACAAATTACAACTATATAACAAAAGGAAGGTTGGCATAAAACTTAACAGTCTAGCAGATAAATGCACCACCAGAAGTTCAAAAGCTCAGTTCATTTGACCTGACTGTTACGTTTTCATGTTGTATTGTCCAATGGAGCACCATAACCCTCGCCTTCATTTCCCCTAGGCTCCTGAACAACATAGCAAATGTCTGATAGTCTGGTTTCAAAACCATGCATATCTTGACGACATTGAGCAATGTTTCTCCTTGTTTCACAAAGGGTCTCTGTTAGGGAATGGACTTGTGTCTGGAGCGCAGATACAACATTGCTTTGAGCTTGCATATCTTGATCATGAGGCAGTTTGGACGATATTGCCTTAACAACCAACCCAGTATTACGCAGGAACGTGCTTTTGGCACTGTTAGTGGACATGTACTGACCCACTGCAGCAAGAGCTGACATTGCGGTTATAGTTGCCTCGCCACCTTCAGAAGGTGGCGGTTCCACCATTTTTCCATAGCTCACTGAAAAGATGAGGTTTTGCATTAGTAGTACCAGAACAGAAGATATTAAGGAGGCAGCAAAACCAAAAAAAAATAGCTTTGGTCTATATACAGAACTTATTTTGGTGAACCCATGTAAAATATTAGTTGTATTTTATTGCAAAGTACATAATAAAACCAGGTTCCAAACATATGACCATGTACCATCGCTAATGTATTGTCTATTTCTTCACATTGTATTGAGGGCTAAGGATGAAGAGACGAAGTTTATAATACGGTAAGCATAGTATGACGTCATTCATATCACAAAACAACTGAGAACAGACAAACATGCAATTGTAACATTGTGTGGGCAAGTCCAGCACGGAACTAGATTACGGGTCAAGATGAAAGGAACATCACTCCTCTCTTTTAAACCATGTAAGGTGCAATCATACGCTAAGACAATTGTGTATGAAATTGAAAAGAGTAATAGACATTGGCTGCAAACCATGCAGTTCAAGGCACAAGTCAGAGTAAGTAGTAGTTAAAAGGCATGAGGATTAAGGACTGACAACAGCGGCTTTGACTGGTGTAGTCATGCCCTTCTTCTTGCAGGTGTGACAGTCCTTGAAGATTTCCACATCATTTGGTTTCGATACTTTTCGGTCCTTGTGGACATTCCTCTGCATTTGGAACAAGTCAATATAGATCTGATAATATGGTATATCGAAAAGAGTGAAACAGCAGCTAATTACAAGAGCCTTGCAGTGTGCAATATAGCTACAAGATCCTGTCGTCTATTGGAATTTCACTTTCGTACAGTTGGCCTTGTTCTTTGAACAGTTCACCTACAAGAAGATAGATTTGTATGGCACATGCGTAAATAGGACTTCAACATGTGATCTGATCACATATATATATATATATATAATGTACCTGATACTTCGGATCGGACCAGTGTTTAACGAGGCCTCTCCAGTCTTCATCGGATATTTCCCACTGGAGATGTTTGGGCAAGTTCACTGTTAGCCTTGCCTTCAAAGTGAGTTTTCCTCAAGTTATACTGATACTGTCGTAGAGCAGACTTGAAAACATGGGTGCAAGCTTGTCTGGTTGCATCATCTTGGCTATCCAACTTGAACCTCATCTGTTGAAAATTATGGGAGTCTCATTATCAGCAACCTAGAAAGTATTGTACAGAGCAAGACGATATTACTAGTTTCCATACATAACCATACTTACAGATAAATGGTCGAGGAAGGTGTTGAACTGGGTTTCGTCTTTGTCATTCCTGTACTGAATCCATGTTGGGAGGATACGTACATGACACCTAACAGCAACCGCTGCCTCTGATACTAACTTGGCTGACTCTGTAGCATCACGTGGCCTTTTTAAACCTGCCTCAAAACGGATCTCCATTCTTCCTCCTCTAGATTTAGTTAACCTATCGAGCATTATACTGATGTTTGTTTCCTCTTGCGCCTAGGTGCTAGTCCAACAACAAACATAGGAAGTGCTAGTGTACATCAAACTGTGAGACTACATATAAAGAAGCATGCAACTATAACTTGACTCCAGCAACTACCTTCTTGCTGTTGAAGCTCACAAGGATCATCTGATATTGCCAACTCGTCTTGTGTCAAGAGTGCTTGGGAAGTAGTGTCAGGTGGCAAGGGAGCTTGGGAACGTGCTGCTAGCTCAGTTGATGCATGAGTACATCGTGCAGCTGGTAGTACTGTGGTAGGTGTTGCAAGAACTAGGGCTATCTCTGCTTGTTTGGTGGCAGCTATTTGTTTCTGTTTGTCTTTTTTTGCAACTCGTGTAGCATGGGATGCCATGTTTGTAGAATTTTCTGCTGGACTTTGACCTTCTATTGCACCATCAGTACTAGCAGAATCTGCAGGATTCATCCGCTTCTCATTCCCTGCCATTCTGTGTTTCTTCCTCTTTCTCTGTGCCATGTTAAGTCAAGCCGACAAGAAAAACGAATAACAATTTATTTCTTCAGAACAAATTGATGCATGATGCAGACGAACTGAACTTTGATGTTAGACAACCACATGATAGGAGGATGTAATATGTATGAAAAACAGGACGGAAGAGATAACCAGAACTATGATGTGTAAACTAAGAAGAAGACATTTCACCAAATTAGTAGCAATGCAATGGAAGGTAGACACCATATGAAAGATGCTACAAATATCGCTCTGCCAAGTTAATAGTGTCTCATCATAAATGGCGTTTAAACAAATGTGAAGCAGTACAAGAAATAAATCATATGCAAGATGCAAACAACATCACACTACCATGTTAGAGGTCTCTCGTCATTAGTGCCATCGCATATTCACAGCTTATGATGTGTAAACTAAGGAGAAGGCATTTCAACAAATTAGAAGCAATGAAAGCTAGACACCATATGAAAGATGCAACGAATATCACTCTACCAAGTTAAAACTGTCTCGTCATAAGTGCCATTTCAACAAATTAGTAGTACAATCTAGAAAAGAATGTGAGATGTAACCTATATCACACTCCGAAGTCAAATGTGTATTATGATAAGTGATTGTTGCAGGTTACACAACAGTAGTATTATGATGTAAGAACATGGTGTGATAGACAGATATTGTATGTTCTAGAAACAGGAACACGTGTCTTATTCAAGTATAATGTGTAAAGTAAGCAGATGGAATTCAACAAAATTAGAAGCAATACAAGCTAAAAATCACACATAACATGCAACCACATATAACAGTGCCAAGTTAGAGGGAGCACCGGTGATGGTGCACTAGGGGAGACGTGCTCATCATAAACACAGCTTTGTTGAGTGTCTATGCATGTGTTGTCTTGGAAATCATCTTGGGGGTGTGGAGGAGTAGAAACTGTAGAGGCCCTCCATTCGGAAGGAGCACCTTTATCCGCTGCCTTGCTAACTTCTTTCCGCTTTATTGATTTTGAATTGTCAAGTAAAACCGATTAGAAAAAGCAATAAAATTGTCTCTTGAGAACTCATTCATGCATTATACTAACAATCACTACTTTGATGTAAGGCAAACACATGATACCAGGATGGAATATGTACGAAAAACAGGACGGCATGGCATGTTCACAACTGTTTGTGTAAACTAAGCAGAAACCATTCCAGCAAATAAGAAGCAATGCAAGCTAGACACCACATGAAAGATGCAACCAATATGACTCTGCCAAGTTAAAAGCATCCCATCATAAATGGAATTTCAACAAATTAGAAGCAGCGCATGCTATAAATCATATGAAAGATGCAACTAATATCGCACTGCATATACTAAAGGTGTCTCATCATGTTGATTGATGCAGGATACAAAAAGACAATAGTTTTATGTAAGGACATGCTTAATAGACAGATGTACTATGTACTAAATACAGGAAGGCATGTCACATTAACAGGTATAATGTATAAGCTAAGCAGACTAGCACATGCAGTTTAACCAGATTGGAAGAATTACAATCTAGACACCATATGCAACATGCAACCACATATCACACTGCCAAGTTAGAGCAAGCACCTGGGATGCTAGTGTAGGGGAAATGCTGTAATCAACTACAGAGCTACGTTCACTATCTTCATGTAGCATTTCTGTTTCTTGAGAATCATGTCGGGAGGCTGACGCTGCATTCTTTAAATGAGGAGTAGTCCCGTTGCCTGCCTGCCTCGTCATAAGTGATTGATGAGGGATACACAAGAACATTAGTTTGATGTAAGAACAAGGTTAATACACAAATGTACTAGTATGTACCAAAAACAGAAAGGCATGTCATATTCAAAGGTATAATGTGTAAGCTAAGCAGATGCAATTTAACCAAATTGGAAGCAATACAAGCTAGACATCCGGCTGGAGTGGTGAGCATGATCATCTAGGACCTAAGAGCCTGGTGGGAGGCGGGCTGCTTCGCCACCATCGCAACTTTTTAGTTGGCTTCCAGGTGATGCCTATCTTTGCTGGGCTTGTCACTGGCTCGGCCAGTGCCCTGACTAGCTATTTGTCTTCTGGTGCTCACGAGATGGTGGTTCATGTAAAAAAATATCTTTCCTTATCTTATAGACTTCGGCCTTTCGAATACAAGCTAGAAACCATATGGAACATGCAACCACATATGACACCGCGAAGTTAAAGCAAGCACCTGGGATGGTGGTTCATTGCGAGTGAGGTCATCAACTCCAGAGCTACGTTCCCCGTCTCCATCTGCTGACACTGCACCCATTAAAGCGTTGAAACGTGTCTTGCCTAGCCGCACAACAAGCTGGAGCAACTTATCTCTTTTCTTTTTGGCTTCTCTCATGGCAGCAGATTCTGAAATACCCTTGCATAAAAACACAACAGTGAGAATAATGGTGAAGTGTGTGCAGAACTAGTGCACTGTAAAGTAGCAGATAGCAGGTGGCTGAAAAATAAATGACAGGAGACATATGATAGCTCTACAACATTGCATGTCAAACAAAATTAGATTCTACTCCGTATGATTTTGTAATAGATGAGCACAGGAAATGCAGGTACTCCTCCAGCACACCACCACATGTGGTCATATCTAAGATAATAGTCGACTGAAAATAAATAGGTCAGTTGATTTTTTTAATGAACAGTCCGATCTATAAGGAACGGGCAGATGGCCTTCGTCTACCTCCCGCCAGTCACTGTTCACGATCTTTCTCGAACCGCCAGCGACCACCGGCCCAGACCCCTGCCTCCGCCGCCCCGCCCTCCCATCGACCTCACACCACCACCGTGCTTGGCAGCGCCCCCAGGCCATCCCTTTAATCCCGGCCGACCTCCAGATCGGGTGCCAGTAGCTCTAGGCCGCACACGCCCCTATGATATACACCAAGGCGCTGCTTCCCCGGCGTAATAGGCGTACTAGCGCCTATTACACCGGGGAATGCTTCCGTTAATTGGGAATCAAGTGGCCAGAAATTGAAATTCAGGGGGGCGACGGACCTCTAGCTAAGGTGAAATAGTATATGAGGAGAAACCTGGTGCATCGCGAGTTACTGGGAACATCTAGTATCAAGAAGAAGCAGTCAACTAGTGTCTTCTGTGGGATGAATACCGTGCAAGCAGAGACGTAAGATTTGCACGAATAAGGGGAGAGGAGTACCTTTTTTGGTTGCCGGTGTGGTCACCCCCACATGTCGCGCTGATCTTCTTGTTTTTGCCAGGGAAACCAATGTTCTGGAGGGTGCATGCTTGGACGAACCCATGGCCAAATTGTTGACTGTGTTGCCGTGGCCGTATGTCGGTGGAGGGGAAGTAGATCCGAGGCGGCGAAGGACGACGTAGCAGGAACAGCTCCGGTGCGGTGGAGGGTGGCGAAGTTGGAGCGGCAGTGGTGAGGCGCAGGACGGCGTGGTTGAACTGGTTCGGGTACGGATGGCTCGGCCTCGGCTTCAACTACTAACCGTGGAGGGCATTGCAGTTGAGGTTGCGGTGGACGACGACCTCGGGGTATCGGCTCCGGCGTGATGGAGGAGGGCGGCGGTTGATGGGTGGGATGGGGTGGCGGTCGGAGGAGGTCGGGTTTTCGCGGCTCGTGGAGAGGTAGTTTTGGCGCCCATGGAGTACGAATGGGGAAACAGACGGGTGGGGGGAACCATGTTTCGGTCTGGGACGCGCTTGTTTTTGGCTTTTTTGAACAGAAGATGGGACGCGCTTGTTTGAAATTTGGGGAAAGTACAAACTTTGCCCCCCTCTTAAATTTGGGACCTACTGCGGGTCGGGGGAAGGATGGTAATCCCAGGTGTCCCAAATAGTGGGCGGGGGCGATTTCGGCCACGCGCATGTGTGCTTAGGCGCCATTGTGTATGAATGTTTTTCAGATGTGGTTGCGTGGCGTCTAGATGAAGCTACAAACCTACCCCGGTTTAGACCTTTGGACGTCGGTCCGGTAGGTTTCACGGGTCGGAGTTATTAGAAAAGTAATTTCCTTGTACTACCAAACATTGGTCTCACGCGGTTTCGGGCGAGTAGAGGCTCTTTTGGCGCTTCGTTCGAAATTTTGAAACACAAGCATTCACGTTTAGAGTACTCTTGAACTATGAGGATTGACCTAAATATACAACTTTATATTTGACCTTGTATGTTTGAAAACCTCATTAAATTATCCGCTTCTTTTTGAAATTTTGACACTTGAAAATCCTATAACTACGATTATTTTGGAATGGAGGAGCTAAATTTGAATCTATTTTGTACACGACTACATATGTTATTATGTACAAAATCAGAGCAAAGATTGGTGCCCCCATAATTTAGGTATGGTTTACAAATGCCATGATATCAAATTCAAATAATTGAATGGACTTCATGTTGAATTCGATTTTTTTAAACCACCTTAAGTTGAATTCAAATGTATGCTAGTTCATAGGTAGTAGCTATTTATAATGTCCATTGTGTAACTTTCGTATGTATAATGTGCTTTACACACACAACATGAACTATACTCATGTTTATATTCGATTGCTAAAGCGATGCATTGTTTGGAGTTCAAAATACTAACTATGTGGATCAATTGTGTCGAATAATAACATAGACATGCTCAAATTCGATAGAATCTAGATGTCTGATGGATCAATGACCGCTCCTTACGCGAATTGCACATGATCCCATCCTAATATTTGGATACAATTTATATCTTTAATCAATGTGTAGAGCAGTCTTTTACATGTAGTTTCACTCTCCATCGGTGGTCTCTCACACATGCTCACACACTCTCTCCCGAGGTGTCTTTCTCGCACACATGCTCTAGATATAACCCTCCCTCTCTCTCATAACCATTTACAACTGTTTTCACTAACCTTTATCACAAGCACTCTTCCTCTCGCAAACATACACACGCACAATCCTCATCGACCCTTTCTATATACATGGACCTGCCTATGTGTCTCATGTATGCACATTATCTTTATGCCTGTCTCTCATGCATTGTCTCGCACCTCTCTTCCTAATCAACGAGTATGATTCTAGCAAAGCATTCTGTAGGATGCCCCTTAAAGTTAGGTTAGATGAATAGTAATATCAGAGATAAAGGGGTTACCTTAGTCCGAGAACCTAGGGTTACAAATCCTAGCCGGCTTTGTCAGTGGACACATAGTCCTTCACAATTCTGCTATCTTTGTCTTGTACGACTAGTCATCCATGGGTCTTCCTAAATGCGTCACGGGCCAACCAATGTGGCGCAGGACGAAACAGAACGAAGGGCCTCACCTCGACCCACCGGACCTCACGCGGTGACACACCCTCTGCCCCCACATCCCATTATCTTCTCACACCCACAAATACCAACACAAACATCACACACATAGAAAATTTCTCCTGGTGCCTCTATTCCCTCCCCCCTTGCATATACACACTCAACGGAATGGAATCTCTTGTCGTGACGTCATATTCGTCTCTCTC